>NW_012267263.1:175891-241876 GCF_000151885.1 Dipodomys ordii
AAGGAGAAGGATTGGGATTGGGGGGTGGGGGGAGGCTGGGAAGGGATGTGAAGCGTAAACAAAGGAGGAGGATGCAATGCTTGGTAAGAAATGTACGCATTATCCTGCCTATGCAATTGTAACCCCTCTGTACAGTATGTTCACAAATAAAACAAAATTAAATTAAAAAAAAGAAATGTACTCATTACCTAATTTGTGTAACTGTAACCCCTCTATACAACATCTTTACAATAAAGTAATTTTTTTAAGTGAAAAAAAAAGAAAAAAGCCAGAAGTGGCACTGTGGCTCAAGCGGTAGAGCACTAGCCTTGAGCTGAAGAGCTGAGGGACAGTGCCCAGGCCCAGATTCAGGCCCCACGATCGGACCCAAAAAAGTAATAATAATAATGTAGTTAAGTTTGCAAAAAGTCTGAATATTTTTAAACTGACTTACATTTTTCATTTGCTTTTATTTTTTCATGGTGATGGTAGTGGGGTTACAATAATTGCTATGTGCTTGAAAAGTTTCACTTGTTGGATATTTAAAGTCTTTCCTGGAAGGCATTTGAAGTGTTTGAAAAAACAGATAAATCAAATTTACAGCTACACTCAATTTGTAGTTAAAATATTTAGGGGCCCTCAAGTATGCTAGAAAAGAGAATTTAATATTTAGAGGAGGTTGGCATGTTAAGTAATGACATAAATGAGTTTTAGTTTAATGAGAAATGTTTTTCCCTTTGTTATACAAAATTGTCTCATAAATGCAAAGCCAGGTTTGTAAGTTGAACTCAAAACATTAAAAAATTGAAGCTTTTTAGTTTATAATTGCAGTAAATGTAATTATATGGATTTAGGCTCAAATAACTCAAGTATCTTTCTATGCATAGAAACTCCTTTTGAAACAACAACAAAAAACAATTTAATATCAGCTAACACCAAGGAAATTAGGCCTCCTTTGCAGTTCTCCAGTCAAAAGACCTCAGTGGGCTTTGTAGAGTTCTGCCTCTCCTTCTGACCACACTAAGAAGCATTGAGAATTCCATCCTTGTCCATCCTTGTTGGTCCTTTTGTATCCCTGATGATGGCTACTGTGCTGCTCAGTCTCAATGCTGAGACCAGTTGGAAACGACCTACCACTCACTCTTTCTCTCTCTCTCTCTCTCTCTCTCTCTCTCTCTCTCTGTCTGTCTCTCCCCTCCGCCTCTCTCGAAATTTTAAGATAATGCAGAATCCTTGCATGTTTCAAAAAAGTTGATGGAATGTGTAGATATCACAAGCAACATTTTTCTCCTGGCCCCTATTTCTCCCTCCATTCTCATCTGAACTCCTTATCACAATCTCTATTCCACATCCTACATCCCTAGCTCTTTTACAGATTTGGCATCAAAAAGGCCAAACAACTAGACTTCAGTTAAAATCATCCTTCTGAGAACAGAGATAAAAGGGAAAATGATGAATCCTGGGTTTAAAAATATGATCTAACATGTTGGAAAAAGGTCAAAATATGGTTGCAACTTACATGAGGGGCATATACTCCCTAGGTCAGAGGACTAGAGAACTTTTTTTCTTTTTCTTTTTCTTTTGTAAATGTTCAGACAATCATTTAGGCATGAGAACCACAAGGTCTCTATCACAAGTATTCTACATTACCATTGAAATGCTAAAGCAACCACAGATAACACACAACAAAAGCATATGACTGTATTTCAGCAAGTGGAACACACAACAAAAGCATATGACTGTATTTCAGCAAGTGGAAGTCCAGATTGAGCCATGAGTCAGTTTGCTGATGCCTTCCCTATAAGACAAAACCTCTATGTGACTATTATTGATTAAGGCCGAGGCTTTATAACTGGATATTCTTTTCAGATTTGATGAGTGAAAAGTAATTGTTGTCCAACAGAAAATTCATTTAAGCCAATAGAAAAGTAAACCCAGCTTGTCTAACATTGCAATTCTAACATTTCATTCTATTAATTCTATGTATACCTGGGTTATGTCATCTGTCTATGGAAACATACATTTCAGTTTCTCCAATCCTCCTTTGATCAGCTATGCCATATTGCTGCTTCTGCCAGTGAGTTAAATACAATTGCAACATGTCTATTTAGAGAGTATGAGAGTTATCTGACTTAATAAGTTTAATGTTATATCTTAATAATTTCTGTATAAATCTTTTGTTTATTTTTCTATCCTTTTGGAACCAAAATCCATTGGGTTTCCATGAATCAGACTACTTCTTATTCCCAAGCCTTAGAAGCTTGTCAGCCCTTCATCAAGTCCCAATCTTTCCTGAATGCTAGGGCTTCTAGAGTTAAAATAAACAGAACTGTAAAGAAGCAGAAATGCAGGAAGTAGGACCTGCCAGGGCAACGCCAAACTTACCTGTCCTGACTCTGACCTCACCCTCCACCTCATGCTCTACTCCCCAAACTCTGAGTCACTGAATGCAATAAACTTTGAGCAGAAGGATCTGATTTGACAATTGGCATTTTAAGTACTTAAGGATGCCCTTCTTTGGGCCCAAAATTCTTAAAAGAAATCACATGAGAAAATTCTATGAATAAAAGTCAAACAGAGGAGAGGTGGGAAGGGAAGGGATTAGTAGGGAAAAACAAAGGAGGGGGTAAAAATGCTCAATAGGAAATGTACTCATTACCTTACTCATGTAACTGTAACCCCTCTGTACAGTATCTTTACAATAAAAAAGTTTTAAAACATAAAAGAATCAAACAGAGGTATGCAATACAATTTATGTATTTAGTGGATGTTTACCTGAGAAACATTCAAATTATTAAAGCAATTGAAATCAACTAGGACCAGTTAAAAAAATTTGGGTTAACCACAGAATGGGATGATTATGCTCCTATTAAAAAATCAGTTGGAGTGTATAAATGACGCATTCCTGTAATCCTAGCCACTCAGGAAGCTGAGAACTGAGCATCACAGTTGGAACATAGCCCAGAGGCACATATAGGGAAAAGCCACATGTGACCAGAGAAGAGGAGAGAAGACTGGTGATTAGAAAATACAGAATGCCCTAGTTAAGAGGCTGGAATGATTCTGTGAGGATAAAGTCCATGAAACTCTTATCTATAATTAAGCAGCAAAAAGCCAGAAAGCAGAGCTATGACTCCAATGGTACAATGCTAGTCTTGAACAAAAAAGCTCAAGGACAGCACCCAGGCCCTGAGTTCAAGCCTCAGGACTTGTACCCAAACAGAAAAGAATAGAAAAGAGAAGAAAAATCAAAAAGTTACTTGGAAGGAAAGTATTTTAAGGTATGAGTAAATAGTGTGAAGTAAAAATTTTTTTAAGTTACAAAATATGTCACTTAATTCCAATTTTAATGACCACCTGTATCATCTCTCTATAAACAATTCAATATTCACATATTATATGTGAATGTTTCATATACATATTTATAATATAACATATATGTTACATATTATATATATATGCACTCATGTTCTGTCAGTCCTGAATGTCTATAGATTTCATATTCATGGATTCAAACAATCTTGGGCCAAAAGTAGGAGAGAAAGAAAATACCTCTGGAAGTCTCATTGATGCCATTTTGATTGTTGATCTAGATACAGCTAAAGAAAAGTAAAGACATATGATAGAAAAGCAAACTTAAAATTAGTTATTCTAAAAACAGAAAGAAAATACCTCTGTCTGAACACAAACAGATTTTTATTTCTTTTCACTATTCCCTAAACCATACAGTATAACATATAGCATCACATAGCTTTACACTGGGTTAGGTATTACAAGTCACCTAGAGATGACTTAAAGTATATAGGACCATGGGCACAGGTTTCATGCAAATACCATGTCACATAAGCCACTTGAGTAGACTCAGTTTTGGGTGTCTTGGAGGAAGAGAAAATTTGAGATCCAATCTTTCATCAATACTAAAAGAGGGCTATCTATCATACTTTCTCTAGAAACCAGAAAGAGATAAGATGAAGATAGTGTCAACAACAGGATACATCTATGTTCCTGTTCAGCCTAGGGAGTTCTTTTAATCACTCAAGAAAGGAAGGTTAGGATCCTCTAAATAATGCAGTTGTTTATGTGTTTGTTTGTTTGTTTTGTTCTTTGGGGAGCACAGACAAGAGCACAGCAGTGGAAGATTCCTCCTCACTCATGTCACAAACTGTGGAGCCGCTTCAGAATGCCCAGAGCTCAAGACAGCTATCTTCAGAAGAGAGGAAGTAAAAGCATGTGGAGACTTGATTCTGAGTTCATAATTTGTAACATGACACCGAAAATTCCTAGATCATTGGCAGAGACCCTGGAGGAAGCTATAAGCCCCAGCAGGTTCAGGCAAGAGCCCAAATACCAGAACTGTTCATCTCTCTAACAGGTGAGGGAACATTTGATCCTGATATCAAATATCATGAGACATGTTAAAAACCCAGCCCCTTGGCTAGAAAAAGAAATAAACATAAATGCTCTCTTGGCAGTCATGAGAGCAGGGAGAGAGAGGTAAATTCACAAAAGTTTTCATAATAGCCAGACCTGGTGGCTCAAGTCTAAATCCTGGTACTTGGAAGGTAGAGGTCAGAAGATCACAGTTGAGGCCAGTCTGGTATAAAACAAATTGGTGAGATTCCATCTTGCACCTGTCAGCCCCCAAGATTCAGGGAAGCACAAATAAAAGGATCATAGTCCAGGCAAACCTGCCTTGGAAATAACCAATTCAAAAAGGGATTGAAGACATAGCTCAAGTGGTAAAGCACCTGCCTAGTAAGGCCAAGATCCTGAGTTTAGTCATTAGTACCACAACAATAAAATAGAGAGAGAGAACATTTTCATAGGACAGGTAGAAACATAGTTAGGACCTATAAAAAGAGAACTTCTACCAGCAGATGTATGGTGGATTAGGAAGTCAAGTTAAAAGGGCCCTATGTAGGGAAAAGCTAAATGTGACCAGGGAGGAGGAGAGAAGACTAGTGTTTAGAAAATCCAGAATGCCCTAGTTAAGAGGATGGAATGGTTCTGTGGGGGATAAAGCCAAGTGGTTATCTGCAATCATCTTGTGTCACAACTGTAAAATAACAGGAGTTGGAAGAATGTCTACTTCTGCTTTGCTATTCCTTTCTCTTGAGAAGAAAAAGGAAATAGAGGCTTAGAAAAGGGCAGGGGCCTGCTTGCATCTCACTGATTTGGCTACAAAGTGAAGATAAAACTTCACTCTCAAAAAATGTTGACTTGGCCTCCCTTCTTGGCTAAACTGTCTGCTTTTAGTCATTATGGACTATCTCAAAAGGAGCGCTTCAGCTTCTACACCCCAAAAACAAATTACCAGTGAGGCACAATGGTAAGACATTGGTTGGCGAATCCCTGACTAACTGTGAGCATTCACTTAACTTCACATTAATTTTTCTACCCCCAAATTTAATGACTTCAAAGTTCCTCTTTGGTTATAAAAACAGGTTTTTACCTAACTTGCTATTTTCCAAAGGCATGTGCCTCTAAGCATTCCATCTTGACCAATCCCTTCTCATCCTTATGTTCCCCAACCCTTTTCTAGAGAAAGCCAATACTGATCTTCACTCCTATCTTTAGAAAATGTTTTATCTCCTTGTTAATTTAAGCCATGAGAAATACACCATAAAATAGACTCAAAATTGCCTGGAGTCAACAAAAACAGCAAGTAAAGTAACAGTAAAACATACAATACTACAAATTCTCTTTAAACACATTTTTTATATCAGGCTCATGCCCATAATCCAAGCTACTCTGGAGGTTTAGATCTAGAGGAACAGATTTAAAATCAGCTAGGGAAGAAATATTTGAGACTGTATCTTCAATTAAGAGACGTGCTGGATTGAAGGCATGGTTCAAGTGGTAGAGTGTGCTGTGAACATGCAAACTGAGCAAGAGAAAGAGGTCCCAAGTTCAAATCCAATACTAGCATACAGTACACACACACACACATACACACACATACATTAGTGTGTATATATATTAATGCAGTCATTATATTAGCATAAGTTAATTGTACAAAGGGATTTGTTTAATTGTGATATATACAAGATGCACACAACATACTTTGACCAAACTCACCCTACCCTCATTGCTCCTTCCTAACACTTTTCCTCTACCTTGTCCCTTTTATTGGCAGTTTTTATCTTGTATTTATATACATATACATAATATACTTCTATCATGTTCAAATGCTCATTAACTTATCTTTTTTGCCCACTCATTGACTACCCCTCCTGAAAAAAATAGATGTCCTTTTACAGTCATGTCGTTGTTTTAAGTCTCGATCCCTAGCACCAGTGAAAAAAATAACATTTTTCTTCCTGAGCTTGACTTAACACAATGATCTATCCTTTCATCGACTTTTCTGCAAATGACACAATTTATATCCTTCTTTATGGCTGAATAACACTCAGATATACTCAATTTTCTTCATGCAATGATTAGTTGTTGGGCATTAAGACTGGTTCAATATCTTGGCTACTATAAACAGCACTGCTATAAACATGAGAAATATCTCTTTTAAATCCAACACTGTAAATTCACCTTTAGTGCATGAAAAAATGCTCTAAAACTAAGGGAAAGACATTAAATTCCTTATAATGCCTATGCAATCAATAAATTGCTGCATTATTGAATAACACTTTACTGGTATTTTTTGTATGTTTTACATCTTAATCTTCAGAATAATCCACAGATGAGTGTTTAATTTTCAAGGTAGCACCTGCACACAATGCCCAGGAAAAGAGCTTAATAAACAGTGAATAAAGGATCCTATTTCCAGATGAGGATCCCATTTGAGGCTCAAAGAGTGAGCAATATAGCTTCTTCTTATTTAGCTGTCTTTCCTTTATCTCACAAAATGTAGTCATCCCCAGAACCCTGAACTCTGCCCTACTTTTCTTTTTGGACTGCTTCCTTTGACCCCACTCTGACTCACCATGTTACCTTCTCCTGTTTTAAAACAGGGTATGTATAAATAACATATTTTCCCTCTTCCCCAAAAAGATTCTTCAATGTTACACAGAAACAGCTGAGGCTGATGGAAGAATTCTGTTCTAACAGAGATGGTTGGAAGTCTCTAACCTTGGACCTCATAACACAACTACTCACATGGGCAAATTATGAAGAAAGAATATGTAATTCTTCTAGACTCTGGAATAGAGGCTGGCCATCATACACAGAAAGTGAGCTTAGAATGTCTTCACAGAAGAGAAGCAAGATACACCACTCCACTTCCAGCACGGGTAGGTTCTTTGCCCACTCATTAAAAGGCAGGATGGGATTAGAAGAACATGGTAAATGTCTAAACATCATCTCTATCTACAATCTCTGTTTATCATATCACTGGATGGAAGTCAAGCAAGACCTATACCAGCTCTCTCCCCATTCCCAGTGATGACACCAATGACAGGTGAATCTGCCTCCCAGTGAGAGAGAGACAGGCTTCCAGGTGCACCATGGGTGGAGTCCAGTGTTTGAAAATGAATTATTTCACCCACAGCTATGTTTTTCCTGTCCATAAAAATTCCTGAGAGACTGAGTTGGCAACTGAAAGCCTGGGACACATGCTTGGAAAATCTGGTTTCTGTGGCTGTTACTGCTGACAATTGCTGAGTAATTGTTCTGAATTCACTTTGTCTCCACCAAACTCTGACTCCACTTCCTTGGGAATTCCCCAGCATAGAGAGTTTACAATATCTTGATACTTTCCTGTTTCATAGGCTGGAAATGGGATCTCTGTAGTGCTTCCTTTGCAAGAGGAAATGGTAACCTATAAACATTCATAGAAAGAGAAGGAAGTAGATACTATAATAACGTCCTCTTTGTCAATGCCATCCAGCAAGGATAAGAATCTGTCATCTCTAGCATGACCTCATCAGTATTCCTAAGAGATAGCTGGGCAGTGCTCTCCAGATGGCGTGAGACAGGGCTCTGTTTACTTTTCTCCTTCTTTCCATCCATTTTCTAAACTCAGGAATGAAAGACTTATTAACAAAAAATTTATAGTCTCTACCTAAGCCTGCTTTTACAGGATATCTCTTTATGCCCCAATCTTAGCAGCTTCTTGGCCTCTCTTTATACCAGGCCACAAAAAAATTCTTTCCTGGACTTCAAGCTCTACCTGAGCTGAGGCCCTCCAGTCTCTGGGATTCCTGTACTCAGGGATTCATCTTTGACTCCCTTCCCATTTCCCCTTTTCTCTGTCAAAATGCCTATCCTTAACAGACACTAGCCATATCTCTCTTGAGATAACACAAACCATCCTGCTTTGAGCTGTAGCATCTTTTATCTTCACAAGTCCTTGACCCTGAGCTGACACATTCTCCATCTGAACATTTTTTCAAGACAGCTAATTTTACAGATATGCATACTTCCACCTAATTATTCTCTTTCCTCCAAGCCCTATTAAAATAACACTAAAGTAATTTTTAAGGCATAAACCCTCAAGAGTTCGGACAACAGAAAAAGATAGCAACAAGGGAGGAAAGAGAAATGAATTATTTTGATCAGTCAGGCAACTCCCTAGCATTCACTTTACTGGGTTCACATTGCAACAATAATCCAATGGCTCCCAGTTTCACATAGGAGGTTTTATGAGACAAAAATAATCTTCTGACATCTGGAAAGCAAATTAAAAAGTGATGGTTGATTGTAAGGGAACAGTGGAAAAATTAAGAAGCAGTCAGCAGAGAGATGGTAAAATAAATAAGAATGCTTTCAAGCTGATAAAGAAATAAAGACACCCCTCTCAAAAAAGGTGCATACTATATGATTCAATTTATACAAAACTTACAAGAGGCAGAAAATAGATCTGCATTTGCTGGGGAATGAAGGAATAATAAAGTGGTCTGAACAAACTCAGTGAGTATCCTAGGTGATAGTGATGGTTTCACATGTGTATGTCAAAACATATACAGTGGACAATTTAAATATAGGAAGTTTGTTGGATATCAGTTTTAGCTCAGTAAGGCTGATTTTTAAAATGCTGGCAGGGGAAATCCTCACTAATAGGCTCAATATTGTTGGAGAATGGCATGATAATAATTCAATATCTTGGTAAAAATAAAGAAAACACTAATTGGGAAAAATAAGTAATTCGATACCAAGATCACCTTTTCATTCATTGGTAGGAGACATAAAGATTATTCTGTAAGTAAAATAAAGTATCATTGGACTGGGAGCTAAGCTACCATGAAGATTTTAAGAGAGAAGAGTTCTAAAAATAAGATGATGAATGAAAGCATGTAGTATGGTGCTAAGAATCTCAACCCTTCTCATCCACATCAAAGGCAGGTTAGTTTCCAAGTATTCATCCTTTAAGTGGAAGATTAAAAGAAACTTTTCTGGGAACCAAACAAATACTACTATTAGGACTCCCTAGCCCAGTGGTTCTGCCAGAACATAAAACAATCACGTTCATATCTGATAAGCCTCTCTCATGTACTTGAGAGTCATGTACTTTGAGTGAGCCATTCTCAAAAGGCTAAGATTACTAAGTACCTGCAGAAGATTTCTGGCAAAAAAAAAAAAAAATCTCTCAAACAAACCAATTCAAAAATACTAGAGAGCTGGGTGCCAGTGGCTCACGCCTGTAATCTTAGCTACTCAGATGGCTGAGATCTGAGGATCTTGGTTCAAAGCCAGCCCAGGCAGGAAAGTCTGTGAGACTCTTATCTCCAATAAACCACCAGAAAACCGGAAATGGTGCTGTATGTAGTTCAAGTGGTGGAGCACTAGCCTTAAGCTGAAGAGCTGAGGGACAGCGTTCAGGCCCAGAGTTCAAGCCCCATAACCAACAAAAAAAAAATTAAAAAATACAAGAGAAGGAAAGAAAGTAAATGAAGAGAAGAAAGTTTTTAAAACAAAAGTTGTTATGAAGCCAGCAGAGTGGGGTGCAGTGGTCTTCGCAGCTATACAGTCCTCTGCTCAAGTGGGACTAAGGCAGAAGGATTGCTTGAACCCATGAGTTGAAGACCAATCTACGCAACAAAACGAGACACTGTCTCAAAAAGATGATTATTTTAGAATGGAAAGGGAACAACAGAATGGTGAGACAAGGGACAAGGGGGGAAACAATGCAACAGCAATATACATAGACAATCTGTTGGAAATGATCTGTACAGCTTAGGCGATGAGGAGAAGGGAAAGTACGAGAAAAATCAGGGAAGCAGTAACAAGTTTAACAAGAAATGTACTTATTACCTTATGTAACTCTCCCCTCTGTACATCACCTTGACAATATAAAAAAAAGATTATTTTAGTATATTCTTTAATATATTAAGTATATAAGTATCTCAGTATATATGTATATAATATCTGTTTATATGTTAGGATAATATATTAGTAGTATTAGAAAATAAAAGAAAAATACTATAGGAAAAAGAGAAGTAGAATATTCAAGGGCAGAATATATGATAAGACAAATAAAAACAGATTAGAAAGGAAAACAGTAAAAATGGAGAAAATAAAGTAAATCTCTCAGAAAGTAAATTAAAATTATAATTACTTAGAAATTACAACTGTGTTTGTATGAATACTATCAGTAAAAAACAGACGAAAAATATTCAGAAGGAAAAATAATCAAGCAATAAAGTTTTCAACATGGAAGAACACAAGTTTTTCCACTAATGTCCTAGTGAGAGCCTAGCATATGAATGAAAAAAGAACCACATCATGAAATTTCAGAACAGCAGGAATAAAGAGACGATCCTATAATATCCCAGATAGAAAACAACCATCACATGAAGAGAATTGACATTTGAATCATGTTAGACTCCTCCACAGTGATATTATAAGCTAAAATCAATGGAGCAATGTGTTCAAAACTATGAAGACATGAATTCCTACCTAGAATTTCATACCAAATGTCAGGGTAGGATAAAAAATATTGTCCAACATAGCAACATAAGTTGCTAAAGAAATTTCACTCTCAGTCTTCTTCTAAGAAGCCATTGGAGGGAGTAAGCAAGACAGACACATGGGAAACCAGAAACCAGGGCAGGAGAGAAGGTAAATAAATTCTCCATGCTAAAGGGAGATTCCTGGACAAAGCTACATATAGCAACAGGGAGCAACCAGTCTAAACTTGAGGAGGTCAGAAAACTCCAGGAATTTCTTCCCCCAGATAGAAACTGTTAGCATGCCCTCCATCTCAGGTCTTCATCCCCTCCCCCAAACCTAGTTTATCTGGCCAGGCCTAACCACAACTAGCCTTCAGCCCTAGCAGTTCCTCCCACTTCACTTCCTGGCGCCACATATTATCTCTAGTTTTCAGCTGCTGCCATGAATCTTAGCCCACCACAATGGAATACACGGTTCTCATGTACTTCCACATCCCCATGCAGAGTACTCCCCACCCCAGTGAAATTTCCTGCTTCTAACCCTCTGGGCCCAATAAATAGCCCCTTACACAAAGACAGGCTGCTACTCTCCCTCTGGAAAGAGCTTGCCTGTCAGGCCCTGCTGACAGTAAACTCCTTTTGCTGTAAGTGACTGTATGTCCACATGGTTTTCTAGGCTGAGGCTTTCATTGGTGCCATGATCAGATCAAGTCTCCCCCAGTGTTTTCTCTTCCCTCTGAGAATCTGAGCTGCCACAAGGACCTTGTGCCAGCCTCAGGCCCACTCAGAGGATGACTGGGGTAACTTCCTCCTGACCGGGCAGTCTTTCTACATCCACCTGTGATAAATCTGCCCTTCTTCCTGGGTGAGTAACAATTTCCTACCTTCAGGGGCTTGGAGTTCTATCCATTGTAGACCACCAGGCTGGAAAAATCTTGACACCAAGTTCTGAGCCCTCTGCCCCTGGACCTAGGCCATGGAGCCAGAAAGGCCAAGGGATGAAGCTATTGTGTGGTGATGACCCTTCTTGCTGCCTGCTCCTTCCATGTTAGTTTACTAGAGTATCTCTGGGGCCTGTGGTATCTCTAGCATCAACTCTGTTGGTTGCTCGTTGTGGGAGGAGCACATTAAAATTCCTCAAGTTTGAGCCTGATCTTAAGCCTTATAAGCTCATACTCTTATGTAATCAAATCTGGTGCCGATATTCACTGGACAATGAGTACATGTGGCCCTTTTATGGGACACTGGACCCTGATACTTTGCAGGACCTATACAACTTCTGCAAGCACTTGGGCAAATGAAGAAAGCCATATACATACAGGCTTTTCTCTTTCTTTTCTTAAGCTTTTTTCATTTTTGCTCTAGTAACTACATTTTTCCCCTTTGCAGACAGTAAACTGTATTCTCTCCTTCAACAAGCCCACCCTGTGCCTGCCTACCTGCCTGTGTGGCTGACACTGGGTGGAATAGGTGCAAGCAACTTTCTTTGTCTTGTAAATGTAGTCAAAGCAACAAGCTAACAGTCCTGCTTAAAGTACATCACTGATAGTGGCTGGCCAGCAAACATACTGGGGCCAGCTTTTCCCTTTTACTTCTCTCTCTTTTTCCCACCAAAAAATCCCATAATGGAAGCAGTTAAACAGATAATATATCTCTAACTCACTTCAGAATCTGAATTATTAATTTCTCCTTTAAAGTAAAGCTCCTCTAGGAGGCTGCTAAACAACTCCTTTTCTTTCTAGGCCCCCTGGATACAAGGAGTCAGGTACAATGCTATGTCTCCAAGATGGAGAAGGCATCCTCCATTTCTTCCATGTGCTTAACCAATGTTCTGGTGTAATCAGTTATCACAGCCCCAATGGAACACTATTTTGGTGTAAATCCTCCTTATCATTCTGTATGGGACTTAGTATACCTTCCCCTTGCATTGTGATAACCCCAGTTCCCCAGTACATGCTGTACATTTTCATTAAATTTCAGGTGCTGGTCGATGAAGACCTCCTCAGGATCCCAAGCTGACAAAAGAAAGTTATCCTCCTTCCTCTTTTCATAAAAATAATCCTGGTAACTTCAGTAACATCTGTAGAAATAGATTCAGGAGGTCTGTATCATTCAATAATTTCCAGCATCCAGGTGTATGAAGTTCTACAGGCTTCTGTTGAGGAAACTACAGAAGCCCTTAACCTAATACAGACTCAGCTAAACTCTGGCTGATGTGGCCCTCTAAAACAAAAAGGCCTTAGACCTATTAACAGCAAAAAAAGGAAGAACTTTCCTTTTCTTGGGAGAGAAGTGTTGCTACTATATTAACATGACTGGCAGAGTAAAACAGCATCAAAGCTATTTCAAAAATAGCTACAAGCCTAAGGCCCAACCAGGACTCTCAGGTCTTTGGCAGCTCCTTCTGGGGACCAATAACCACTTGGCTTATGCCTTTCTTGGGCTCACTAGCAGCAACATTTTTGCCTTTTTCTAATTGTGCCTTGCCTACATAGGTACTTGCATTCTCATGGGAAGGATGAGGACCTTTGTCAATCAGACTGTCAACCAAATGCTTCATAGATAGTACCCAATCAAATGATGATATAGGGACCCTATTGATTGTTTTACCCCCTTTCAGCAGGAACAGTCAGAAGAAGTGACCATTGCCCATGCTCCCCACTCAGTACCTAACAAAGAAGTAGGGAATGTTAGCAAGCCTTCCATCTCAGGTCTTCATCCTCTCCCCCCAAAAACTAGTTAATCTGGCCAGGCCTAACCACAACTGGCCTTTAACCCTAGTCTCCCACTTCACTTCCTGGAGCCAATGTTATCTCTAGCCTGCATCTACTATCATAAACCTTAGGCCACCACAACAGAATGCTCAGTTCTCATGTACTCCATATCCCCACACAAAGTACTCCCCCACCCCCAGTGAAATTTTCCTGCTTGTAGCCCCCTGGCCCAATAAATACCTCCTTATACAAAGACAGGCTGCTACCTTCCCTCCCGTGAGAGCCTGTCAGGCCCTGCTGACAATAAACTCTTTTTGCTGTATGTGACTGTGTGTTCTCTTGGTTTTCTGGGCTGAGGCTTTCAGAAACAAGCTGTTTACTACATCTCAATGCCTTAAGAGGATATTTACACACAGTGACAAGTTCAGGATAGAATTAACAGTAGGTGATGGATTTGCTATGAAGCTAGTAAAGCTTGAATTTTGCCATCCTTCACTTATAAGTGTCCTTTCTGAGGTCTTATACCAAATTTTATGTCATAATTACACATTTACTAATGTGAACAGCAGTTAAAAGCTGTTTCTTTATGAAAAGCACCAACTACTTGAGCCCATAAATTAAAAGCAAGAACAAAGGTTGGTATCCCTGCCTCTAACCCATTCTCTCTGCAGTCACTTTGCAATAAGCTTGCAAGCCAGAAATCACAGGGATGATAGATGACATCTTTATGACAAAAGACAAACTTTCTCAAAGGAACAATACAGCCCCCTCATAACAGACCACCCATCAAGCAACAGTAACTTCTTTATCCTGGCCAGTGCTGACAGTAATAACAACTATTCCAGAACTCCTTTGGGAACAAAGGCTAAAAAGTAATGATCAAGTAGGTCATACTTTGACCAGGACAATTTAATAACTAAGTATACCTGACTGATCCTACTCAGAGTTTTCTGCATTTTTAAATGCTTAACTCATGTCTGTAGCTCAAAGGTGCTGAAGATGGTCTGAAATTCAGTCTTCCTATAGCATGCCTGCCATGTAATAAATCTCCTTTCTCTACCCATCACCATTATCAGCTCATCATTTGGTGTGTAGTCGCCTGACCTAACATGTGGAGTTCCTAGAGCTGGGGTGCAAAAACTTTGGTTTTACTTCCAATAATAGTAATTACATCCAACCCTAGTGATAAGTATGTAGAAAATTAAGCAAATGAGGGGGAAAAGAAAAATGCTGAACTAGAAAGGAAGAGCACTTACTTTACTAAATGGCTATGTATAAATAGCACTTATATATTTACAACAATAAAAACGCGTGTGATCTAAGAAAATTAAAATCAGGAAGTTGATAGGGAAGTAGAATGACAGATGTGTCTGAGGGAGATCAGGACAGAACAAAGAATTTAAGTTCATACTTTCCAAAGAGGAAGAAAATAGTTAAAGCCTAAAACTCAAAGTTCAAGAACTAATAAAAATATATCATTAAGAAACAAGTACTATACACCAAATGAGAAGGCAGAGATGGAGGAGAGGATGGGGTTGGGCATCTGTTAGTCTTTGAAAAGAAAACAAAAACTAAGAACTACAAGACTCACTACATGTAGTATTTTCACTTTTTAAAAAATGCCATCCAGACTCTGGTGGCTCACTGACCTGTAATCCTAGCAACTCAAGAGGCTGGGATCTAAGGATCACAGCTCCAAGTCATCCTGGGCAAAAAAATCGATGAAACTCTTATCCACAATAAACTACTCAAAAAAGCTGGAACTAGCACTATGGATCAAGCGAAAGAAGATCAGAGACGGCACCCAGGCCCAGAGTTTAAGCCCCAGGACTAGCAAAAAAAAAAAAAAAAAAAGTCAAGCACAGCAGCAGCATCCACCTGTAGCCCCAGTCTTCTTGGGAGACAGAAGTAGAATTATATATAGTTCAAAGCCAGCCTGAGCAAAGTTAATGTGAGACCCATTCTGAAAAATAAAGAAAGAATAAGGACTAAGATTTTGGTACAAATGGTAGAGAACTTGGCTAGCAAGTAAAAGGTCCTGAGTTCAATCCTCAGTACTACAGGAAAATGGAAAAGGAAACATAATATTAATATACTAAAAGAGTACTAGATTTTAAAAGGAGAATAAAGGCAGTCTTATTTCAGTTATTAAAATTCACTTCTAATTTTAGTCCACCCAGTCAAAATCAGAACTTCAAACTCACATTCAAGATCAAACTTTGTCTGACAGGTTGGGTGCCAGTGTCTCACCTCTAATAATCCTAGATACTCAGGAGCTGAGATCCTGAGGATTATGGTTACAAGCAAGATACTCCAATGACAATTAACAATGAAAAGGCTGGGCTGGAGGTGTGGCTCTAGTGATAAGAGCACCAGGCAGAAGCAAAAAAGCCAAGTGAGAGTGTGAAGCTCTGATACTGACGTACAAGCTTGCATGTGCGTGCACACACATACACATTCTTACAACCCATGTACACATAACCATCACACCAATTCCTTACTCTGAAAAGCAGCAATTAAGGGGAATAGAATTAATCGTGTATGTGTGTGTGTGTGTGTGTGTGTGTGTGTGTGTTGTAAGAGAGAGGAAAATGAAAACAGGTGTAATAAAAGAGTGAAAACTATTGCTTTGGGAAGTGGGTTTGCAGGTGTTCCTCTTTTAATTTTCCTGGATGTTTGAAAACTGTCACAATGAGCTGGTCTGGGAATGTGAGGCAGGAAGAGGATCATCACATCTAATTCAAGGTTCCTTACTTTCTCTGCCCAGACTAACCTCCAACTCTTGCTCTTTCTTTACTTCCTCCCCACCACCTACTTCTAGCTATCCTTCCTCTAACCTGGAGCCTCAGGAGAGGCACAGATAAGTCTTCTATGTGTGGGGCTTGCCACTGAGACAGCAGGTACAATCAACAGAGGGGTAGGAATGCTCACTGAGGCCTCAGTCTGTCCACACGGGGATGAAACACACCCAGGCATGTCAAGTGACTCAATGGGGCAAGCAGCAGGAAGTCATCCTTTGGCATGAGCTTGTGTGTTCAACAAATGAGCTGGAGAACCGGTTCAAGAGTTGGCCCCTAAGAAGACAGCATGGCATCTTTGCCTAGTAGGTGTTTCTGTTTAGCCATGGGAAATCATGGAGAAAGGGGCTCAGAGGAGTAATTTTCACCAAGGATTGTAATACTTGAATGTGACGAATTATCCAGAACACAGAGGATGCTAGAATAATGTCTTCCTTCCCATGTGGACTCAGACAAGCCTAGGGTCTTTAGCATATGCAGGTCTTCAGAGGAAAGAAATGAAGGTCTGTGTCCCCTCTGGTCCATAGAGGCTGGACTGAAGCCTCATGAAACTCCTCGGGAACTTCATAGCCCTCAGGGGCCATAGCCACAGAGCCCATGCTGTAGATGCCATTTCAGCTACACAAATTTCTATGAGATTGTCTCCAAGGGCTCTAAGATGTGCCCAGGGAGGCTTGAAGACATAGGGAAAATAGAATAATCAATACTATAAATCCTTTAGAACCACACAATTGTGAGGACCAGAAAGTCCTTTTGTTTATATATAAATATATATAACATATATATATATATGTTTTTCCTTGGTATATTCTTTTAACAGTTTTATTGCAATCTAACATACAAAAAGTGTGTACATTTAAAATGTCTAATTTGATCATCTGACATAGGTATACAACAGTGAAACTATTGCCACAATCAAGATAATGAATATAGGGGCTGGGAAGTTGGCTCAGTGGTACAGCGCTTGCCTTGCATGCCTGAGGCCCTGGGTTCGATTCCTCAGCACCACATAAGAAAAAAGCCGGAAGTGGCGCTGTGGCTCAAGTGGTAGAGCGCTAGCCTTGAGCTAAAGAGCTGAGGGACAGCGCCCAGGCCCAGAGTTCAGGCCCTACAACTGGACCAAAAAAAAAGATAGTGAATATATTCATAGCTCCCAAATTTTTCTCCTGGGTTTTAGTAATGCCTACCTCTCCACTC
Source organism: Dipodomys ordii (assembly GCF_000151885.1). NCBI lineage: Eukaryota > Metazoa > Chordata > Mammalia > Rodentia > Heteromyidae > Dipodomys > Dipodomys ordii. The sequence goes on from NW_012267263.1 coordinate 193,421, forward strand.
CCTGTTCCCATGGAAAGTAACAGAAAATGTTCACATTTTCTAGAATTTTATATAAATGAAATCATACAGCATATGTGCCTGATATTTTTCAGCATAATTATTCTGAGGTTCATCTATTATTGTTGAATGCATTATTAATCCATTCCCCCTTTTTGTTGCTTAGTATTCCATTGTATGGATTGAGCAGTTTGTTTATCTACTCATTTGTTGATAATCTAGAGTTATTTCCGTTTTCTGTGCTGGCAAATGACATTGTTATGAACATTACTGTAAAGATGTTTATTTATACTATATACTTTCATTTCCCTTGGAGTGAGGTCTGTATCGCATGGTAGATTCATGTGTAACATTTTAGGAAATGGTGACATTATCTCCCAAAGTGATTATACAATTTTACCTTCCCACCAGCAATGTACAAAAGTTCTGGTTCTGCCACATCCTCATCAACACTTGGATCCTCCATCTAATATTACATACACTTATAGTTCTATAATGATGTCTGGAGTCTTCAGTTACACTTATAATCTCTTTGACACTCAAAACTGTGTTGGGCACAAAGGAAATAATTGTGGCAGGGTTAACTAGTCCTTTATAGTAAGTAAGTAGAATGACTTACAAACTGGTAGTTCCAATGGACAAAGGTGTTGCATGTGTCAACAGGCACATGTACAAATGTAGAGAGAGTGAACTACAGAGCCAAGACAGGAAAATGACTGGGTTCCTGTTGTAGTCTATCAACTAGTAAAACACTGATTAAGTAGCCACAGACAACTCACATTCCCAGGAGCTCAGTTTTCTAACTTATATAATAGGAACCCTGGGATGGCTGATTTGTTAAAATTCCATAGATCAGTGGCATTTCTACAAGAGAAGCAAATTTTTCAATATTTTAAATAGTATGTGAAGTACACAGGAAAGAACCTTGGATATATTATCAGGTCTTTTTTTAACCAAAAACTTCACTTTTTTACAGTACTCTTATGGAGAAAACACAGCTAACCTCATTGAGGGTGACAGAAACTCCAATCTGTCTGTCTGCAGATTGGAGTTCCTCTAACACAATGAGAACTGAAGTAACTAGTTCCCTACAGATGCAGTCACCACAGGACATGACCCCATATATGTGAGTAGTCTCCAAAACTGGTTCTTCTCTCTCTCTCTCTCTCTCTCTCTCTCTCTCTCTCTCTCTCTCTCTCTCTCTCTCTCTCTGCATGTGTGCATGTACCAGTACTGGGACTTGAACTCAGGGCCTCACATCCTCACTTGACTTTTTACTCAAGATTGGTGTTCTACCAGTTGAGCCACACTTCCACTGGGTTTTTGTTACTGTGTTTGTTTCTGAGACAGTCTCACTATTTATCCCAAGCTGGTCTCCAACTAACAGTCCTCCTGTGTTAGCACCATGAGTGCTAGGATCACAGGGCTTTCTTTTAAGGTCACACATAAGATAAACAGGTGAGACTAGATAAGGACCTCACCAATAGTGATGTACTAGAAAACAGAACTTTCTAGAAATAGAGCTATCCAGCCTCAGAGTGGACTGCCTCACAACATTAGAAGTGTCCCAAGTCTCAAGCCACTCCATAAAAATGCACTCAAAGTTATTTACTCCTTCTCTGAGGAAGCAGTAGGGGAACAATACCAAAATTCTAAAAGGGAACAACCATAAGCACAAACTCAAAAATTTTCCCAACTTTTGCTTAATGAAGTATGATGAAACCAAACAATGGTAGGTCTTCTAAATTTAATATTGGGACTTTCATTTATAAGCTACAGGGAACTTCTCATTATTGCAAAGCTGTATTAGCAAATAGGATTTGGGTAGTGTGAACTCAACAGATGAGCACAGGTGTTTGAAGACCAGAAGATAAAGTGATGCTCAGTGCACAGTGAAGAAAACATGGTGGGGGGGGGAAGGAAGCAGTAATAATGGGACCACTGACTGTTGGGAGGAAGGGATGGAGGGGAAGGATCTGAGGAGGGAAAGAGAAACTGAGGTGAGGTTCCTGGTTGCAGGAAAGCGGAAGAGGACTCTAAGATGACGTCAAGATCTTGAGTGAGGACAACAGAAATAGAGAAGTCAGGAGGAAAATGATGATTTTGCTCTGGACAACCTGAGTAATCTCATAGGGTAAGCTTAATCGAACAGATAATATTCCCCACATTTCCCCATCAGTTTGTTCTGCTTTGTCTTCAGCCATGGGAATTTCTATAAAACTACCCAGTGACCTTATAGTATATGGAAAGAAAGAGTTCATAGAAACAAAGTGGAAAGAGAGGAAGTGGATGTCTCATTTCCCTTTAAGAAAGGAAATTGGACTTTCTGACCATCTGTTTCTGATTTCCTCCAAAGGTTGCCTGAAAAGCAGTGGGTTACATTTCAGTGCTAACCTGCCAGAATTTCAAACCATAAAGGGAAGATATAAAAATAAATAAATAAATGCAATTATTTTATATGTTATTAAATAAAATAGTAAGTACATTCTCTTCCCCCTCCATACTGGACTTTAAACTTAGGGCTTTGCACTTGCTAGGCAGGAGCCCTAATGCTTGAACCTTTTTGTTTTTTTTTTTTTTTTTATTTGTGAAAATACTGTACAGAGGGGTTACAATTGCATGGGCAGGATAATGCGTACATTTCTTACCAAGCATTGCAGCCTCCTCCTTTGTTTACCCTTCACATCACTTCCCAGCCTCCCCCCGCCCCCCCATCCCAATCCTTCTCCTTCCCACCTCCCCCCCTCCCCCCCCACCGACGTTGTAAAGTTCGTTTTGGACATGACAACTAGTACTTCTCATTGTTGCATCAGGTCCACCTGTATCCTTAAACAACTGGTTTTTCCCCATCTCCTCCACAAGTTATACTGACATCAAATATATTGAAAGCAGGGGTTATACTGTGGGGGAGGGACATACAAAGCAACAAAGAGATAATCTTATAAATTCGTTAGAAACACATGCATGAAAGAAAAAACATTAAAATACATATCTAAGGGTTCATTTTCCTGACATCACATTATCTGACCTTTTCCGCTTGACTCATACATATACTAGATATTGCAAATAAGGGAAACCATGGGACCTATGTTTCTTTGGGCTTGGCTTACTTCACTTAATATAATTTTTTCCAAGTTTTTCCATTTCCTAACAAATGGGGCAATGTCATTCTTTCTGATGGAGACATAGAATTCCATTGTGTATATATACCACATTTTCTTGATCCATTCATCTACTGAGGGGCATCGTAAATAATGCTGTAATAAACATAGTTGTGCTGGTAGCTTTAGTGTGGTCTTGTTTGTAAGCATTTGGGTAAATGCCCAAAAGTGGGATTGCTGGGTCGTAGGGGAGTTCTATGTGAAGTCTTTTGAGGAACCTCCATACTGCTTTCCAAAGTGGTTGGACTAGTTTACATTCCCACCAACAATGCAGTAAGTTGAACCTTTTTGTTTTATTATATTTTAGAAGAAGTCATCCTGGGATTTAAACTTTGGTCATTGAGCTAACTTAGCAAGCTAAATAAGTAACCACTAAGTAACATCCCTTCATTGAGAAGGGGTTTCCTGAACATTTCTGCCTGGACTGGCTTTGAACTGAGGGATCTCAACAATCTCAACCTCCCAAATAGCTACAATGACAAACATGAGTCACATGCTGACTTGTTTTGCTTATTTTTGAGCCAGGCCCTCAGTATTTCCATGAGCTGTCCTATATCTCCATCCTCCTAATTTATACTTCCCTGCCATAGACGGGATGACATATGGTTGAGATGGGAGTCTCATGAACTTTTTGTCTGTGTTGCCCTTTATTGCCACCTTCTGAAATTCCAAATCCATTAAATGCTTAAGTGTAAAAAAGTTAACTTGTAAAATTGCCAGAAGGAAATATAAAAACAAATGTTTGCATGATTTCTGTAGGCTGATTCTCCAAACCTGGAATTCAGATTCCAGAGCACTTTTCAATAAGATTTTTGGTATTATGTTGACAAGCTACCCTGACTACTTCTTCAACTCCTCATGCTACTTTACCTCTCACTCTCAGGGATTCTGCTCTAATATATCTATATCTATCTACATATATATATAAAGAGAGAGAGAGAGAGTACTTATAGCTTCAGGGCTTTGTATATGCTATTCATGTTGCCTAGGATGTGTCTCTTTTCCTCTCTCTACTTACACCTTCATCCTTCCATTGTATTGCTTTCTTAGGAAGACATTCTCTTATCTTTTATTTGAGATTAATGTCTCCCATATATAGCTCCATAACATCTCATACTTTCCCTTCCTTAATGATAACCTGCTACAGATTGAATGTTATTCTTTTTTTTTTTTTTTTGGTCGGTCATGGGGCCTGAACTCTGGGTCTGGGCACTGTCCATGAGTTCTTCAGCTCAAGGCTAGCTCTCTACCACTTGAGCCACAGCGCCACTTCTGGCTTTATTTTCTGCTTATGAGGTGCTGAGGAATCGAGCCCAGGGCCTTATGCATGCAAAGCAAGCACTCTACCACTGAGCCACCTTCCCAGCCCCTGAATGTTGTTCTTTTATGTGCATGTGTGTATGTGTGTGTGCATGTATGTGTACATTTGTGTGTATGCACACTGGTAGTAAGGTTTGAACTCAGGCCACAGCTCCACATCTGGCCTTTTGCTGGTTAAATGAAGATAAGAGTCTCTTTACTATCCTGCCTGGGCTGGCTTCAAACTTTGATCCTCAGTTTGCAGCCTTCTGAGTAGCTAAGATTATAGGTATGAGCCACCAGCACTTGGCTTTGTGCCCCTCTGCATTTATATGCTGATACCAAGTCACAGATGTGAGGATATTGGAATGTGGGGCTTTGGAGAGGTGATTAGGTCATGAGTAGTACCCTTATGCAAGAGTTTCCCTGGAGATACTACCATAACTGAGATTATATGTGCAAGGTGTGGTTTCTCTCCTAGCAGAGATACTCCATGAGGCTAGGAACCATGTTTGACTTACTGACTTACTTATTTTTCAGCCTTAATTTCCTCTTGAATCAAAAATCCCAACTTTTCAAGTGAACAAATAAGTGAATGAGTGGGTGGATGAATTATGCCCACTGTGGACCAGCTTGCTTCTACTTATAAGCCCTTTGACTTCAGCTTGATTTTTGCCCAGCTCCATTTAACATTCCCTGAGGAAAACGTATGCTGCCATCCTATGTCAAGGACTAATGAGTAAAGTCTAAATTCTGTGGGTGGAGGAGGGAAGATAAGTTCCAAAGGAAGAAAAGACTGAACCAAGGCATAGAGATAGGAGAATGTTGGAGAGTAAGGAAAAGAAATTGACACTATACTGAACACTCTCACAAACACAATGTCATTTAATCATTCACAAACCCTATGAAGTTAGACTCACTACTCTAATTTTACAGATGAGGAACCAAAACTCTAAAGATTAAGCAGCTCACACTTGTCATCCAAGTGGGAGACATAAAATTCGTGTCTTATGCCTTTACTCATCTGATTTCCTCAGCCTGGTCTATCCATCCACTGTTACGCAAATCTACCCCCTCAAGCTAAGCCTAAAAGTGTGCCTCTGTGACAGCATCCCAGGGCTAATACTCTGTGAGCTTCAGCCATTTTTTTCCATCGCTCTGCTTCTGTCTGAAATGCAGCCCTTCTTATACCCGCTTTCTTTGTAGTCTTCTTCGCATGTCTTCCCCACAAGTTAAAAAGCTCAAGGCACTGGAATTCTTTGCCACCTCTTTCCTGGTGGCTCTCAACCAATGCAAGTTGCCCAGCAGGCTCAGACACATTTATATGGAGCTGTGATCTTGATGAACACTGTGCCTCTCTGGTCCCCACCCTACTCCTGAATCCAGGCTCTATAATTCTGTACTTTCTCCCAAAAGGGGATCACAGTACCTTTGCGCAACCCTGCATAGAATGGAATGACTTCAAGGATAGCACTAAAACCATATAAATGGGAAAGTACAGAAACAGGAAGATTAAGATAATATATTTTTTCATTAGGTGTTCATTTTTACCAGAACTCTCTTAAATTTGTTCATATTTTTAGTCTTAGAAACCTAAACTTCCTTCTCTTGTGGATAATTAATGGCCCAGATGGTTATTCACACATATTAAGCTTTCTAGAAAACAAGGCTGAGTCATCATCTCTTAATAGATGTGGCAAAGTGGCCATTTCCTTCTACACTATCAGCAACTATTATATGCTTCTGTACTGAGAAAGCATTTGTGGCTATTTATGCTCAGAGTAACAAAACAAACTTGCCTTTGAAGTAATGAAGAGGAAAAGCAGAAAGAGAGTTGATCATGTACCTATTTGTGACTCAACCATGCATGCATGAGACAAAGATTCTACAAGAAGATAGTAAGGAAGGAATCTAGTAACACAACACTATGTAACCAAATATGGTATTTCAGGGTCACAAGGTCATGTTCAGGGTAGTTATAAATCCTGGAATAGACAGACAGGCCTAGAAGACCCCCAGTAGTCATCCAGTCCTATCTCCTCCTCTATGAATAAGGAAAGGCTAAAGATATGTGTGAATTGCCTAAGGTCACACAGTGATTAGATCGAAGCCATCTAAGTCTCTGATCTCAACAGGCATACCTGCCAATCCCTACCCTATGCCACAGTCACTGTTACCAAGAGCCCCTATATTCAAGAGTTCATATCAAAAGGAGGAAGGAAAAACCCATGCTGTAGATATAGGACTTCTGCAACTTATTATTTCTTAGTAAGTTGGCTTTATATCAAATTAAATGCTATATTTATCTTCATAAAAATACTATAAAACACTATATAGATAAAAATATAAAACACCACATAAATATTAGATTATATAATAGATTGTATAATCTATTTGACATATTAATTCACCTGTACCACCTTCATTTGAAGTAAGGATACTGGGTCTAACTGGCACCATCTTGGCTACATGGTAGATGATAGGGAATTGGGCTTAACTGGCACCAACTTGTCTTCACCATAGAGGATGGTGATGTCCCATCCCAAGGTGATGGGCATGCCTAGAGGCAGGAGCAGAACTTAGACAATAGGTTACTGGACCTGCCAATCCTATGTCATGAACTCATAAGACTCTAGAGCTTCCCTGTGACCCTGCCCCTAACTAGAACCCTATTTAGGCCCCAAGCAACTCAGGCACCATTTTATGCCATATCTGCCGACTTTCCTCAGGTCACCACAGCATCCCTTTTCAGCTCTCTGTTGGAGTTGATCTGGTTTGTTCACATTTTTCAGCTCTTTCTTTCCTCTCTACTCTCATGGCTCAGTTTTCTAACAGTGTTAAGTGTATTTGAGGCTGCAAGTTTCCTGGGGGACATGTATCAACCTGCATTTGCTGGCTTTCTAATAGACTCCCCATTCAATCTCTCAAAATGTGGCTTCTCTGTTTCTCATGATTCAATTTTTATTTTCACAGGCAATTTATCTTTGTCTCTGGACTCCATAATTGGCCAAAATGAAAATATTAATAGGTTCTTGATTTGTCCTACAGTAGAATTCCCCCTCCCATACAAATCTAAGCAGAATTAGATTCAATAACTCAATTGTATGAAAAAGGAAATTTGATTAAATATATGTCATCTTGGTCTGTGGTCAAGAAGGAAAGAAGTGTCTTACAGAGCATTAATCAAAATAGATTAGCTTATTAGCCACAGAAATCTCAGCAACTTACTATAATTCAAGATTTGTTTCTCACTCATGCAAAGGCTAACACAGGTGTTTTGTTCTCATGCATTTACAACTATGCAGTCTGGTAAACGTAACTTCCAAAGTTGCTGCATCAGGGGAAGTTGTTCATGACACAAGCACTCACTGCCCTGCACTGCATCAGGAATGGAGTGTAACATATCACATACCAGTCACTTCCTGCTTACAGTTCATTGGCCAGAGTAAATCACATGTCTTCCATCAGAAACCAAGAGATAAAGACCGGTATTAACAAAACAATCCCACAAATAAGTAGATGAATACCTGGTGAACACTATCTACCACATACCTGTTCCCATGACTTCAGAAGATACAAAAAATGTTTAGAGCACCTTGGTAATCTAAAAGAAATCTATAAATGCCTTGAAAAACTGAAATAGTAGTTGCATTATCTCTAGTTATTAAATTGTGGGCTTTATTTTCTTTGTATTTCCCTAGCATAGCAATCTTTAATAAACATGTTTTATAACCTCAAAAGTCATAACTACTTATTTCTTAATTGAGGAACAAACTCAAACCATAGATAACTATGACTTTGATGAGAAAAATGACTCAAAAGAAAAAAATTTATTTAAAAATGTACTTCATAATTAGCTAGTAAAAAGAAATGTAGGAAACAAGCACAAACATGACTATTGATTGTCACAGAGGAAGCTCTCTCTGATTAACTCATTTTTATTTTTTTTTATTTTTTTATTTTTGGGTCCGGTCGTGGGGCCTGAATTATGGGCCTGGGCGCTGTCCCTCAGCTCTTCAGCTCAAGGCTAGCGCTCTACCACTTGAGTCACAGCACCACTTCCGGCTTTTTTTTTAAAGGGCATCAAGGGAAGGAGGTAAAAAGAAGATATAGCCACATTACTCACTATCTCAAAAGAAAAAGGAAAGGGAATTTAGAAACCAAAGACACAAGTAGGGAACAAATGAACTAAAACAAAAAGAAGGGTCAGAGCTAACTGGAGATTAGCAAATCGAACTTCCATCCCACCTGTTCTGCCAACCTGAATTTCTCCAAACTCTCCTCTAATTCATGCCCCCAACCCCAATCCCTGCTTCCAATTTCCCAAAGTGATCTTGGTCACAGTCCAAGGTAAAGCAGCAAGACTGGTTTCCAGCAAGACTGGTAGGTACATTCTTGGTCCTTTATTAACCTAGAGACTGTCCCTTTACAACCTAAAGACTGTTTCAAACAGGAAAGTGATCATTTAAAAGTGCAAAGCTGATATGGCTGGGAAGGTGGCTCAGTGGTAGAGTGCTTGCCTTGCATGCATGAGGCCCTTGGGTTCGATTCCTCAGTACCACATAAGCAGGAAAAAAAGCCAGAAGTGGCGCTGTGGCTCAAGTGGTAGAGTGCTAGCCTTGAGCTGAAGAGCTGAGGGACAGCGCCCAGGCCCAGAGTTCAGGCCCCATGACTGGACCCAAAAAAAAGATATTTTATTGAAAGAACACGGAGAGATCTTTCAATCTTTTTGTCTTTTTTTTTTTTTTTTTTGCCAGTTCTGGGGCTTAAACTCAAGGACTGGTCATTGTCCCTGATCCTCTAGCACTCTACCACTAGAGCCATAGCTCCACTTCTGGCTTTTTCTGAGAAGTTTATTGGAGATAAGATTACTGGCATAGGCCACCAGTGCACAGCTTATCTTCTTTAGTTTTTAAAGGGAAATAGGAAAGGCCTTAAGGATGATCCCTTCCAGTCCAATGCTTCATTGATGATAAGCGATTCAAGAAGCGTTAATATGCAGTGGGAAAAAAGACTTGAGTTGGAACCCAACTATCATGACTATCTTTGCTAGCTTTTGTGACCTTGGGTTGGTCACTTAACCTCCTTTCAAGGTTTTTAGCAATTAAGAGGAGAATAATCCTTATATCTTCTAGGGCCAGCGAAGAGCTAAAATGAGAGCTCTTTATTGACCCTAAAGTAATTATCAGCCTGGTGCTTGTAGCTGAGGCCTGTAATTCTAGCTATTCCGGAGGCTGAGATCTGAGGATTGCTGTTCAAAGCCAGGCCAGGCAGAAAAGTCTGGGGTGGGGGTGTTGGGAGGCATGGGGAGCCAAGTTGGGACCAAGGAGCTTTATTAGAGTGCAGCAAACTGACCAGCCAGGGACACAGGGAGCTGTAACTGTGACTGATCCAGCAATAAGGCTTAGTTTATAAAGGTACAAACCAAGAAGCAAGTGACGGTTGTATATTTCAGAAACATAATGACATATTATGCCCCTGAATTCTTGAAGCCTGGGGTTGTTACAAAGATAGTTATAGGAGAGTTATTACAAAGATAGCTACAAGTGAATTATTACAAACAAAGATAGCTACAGGTGAATTATTACAAAGATAGTTACAAGAGCATACAAAACGTGCACACTGAGGCGTCTACACCCTTGAAGCAGGAGGCAATCAATCACGAGGGGAATGCAGAACATTGCACAGCAGGCGCCAGGAGGAGATAGGGTCAAGTCTGGGTGAAATATGTTTTAAGGTCTCCCTTTAAGGCATCTCTTTGTTTTTGGTAAAGGATCGAGATAGGCTTGAGAATGTGTGAAGTAACTTTTAAGGTCTCCCTTTAGGGAATCTCTTTGTTTTTAGTAACGGTCAATTTCCTGGCTTCTAAGTATTCTCACACAGTCTAAGGCCTTGACAGTCTAGGAGACCCTTCCTTTCTAAGTATTCTCACACAGTCTAGGGCCTTGACAGTCTAGGAGACCCTTCCCCCCTACACTTACCTCCAATTAACCACCAGAAAACCAGAAGTGGCACTGTGTCTCAAGTGCTATAGCACCAGCCTTGAGCTGAAGAGTTCAGGGACAGCGCCCAGGGCCCCAGGCCCAGAGTTCAAGCTCCAAGACTGACAAAAATATAAAAGAAAATAAAGGAATTGTCACATGAAAGACATTACCAAGATCTTTTGGATCCACAACCTCTGGGCTTATAAAGCACACCCGCTCATTTATAATTTTTCCTTAATTGTCTAAGTGACAATGAATTAAGAAGATATTTCAAGATCTCCTTAGAGTATTACCACCTCTCAGAGTTGAGAGATGAAGTCACTCTAAATCCTTAAATCTCACTCTCTTTCTCAGTCACACACACACACACACACACACACACACACCTTCAATAAAGCCCTACTCAGTCCTCTCTCCCTTTCCTACTTCCCTAGAATTGTTTTGTTAACTTTTATCCACTCTCATAGAAAATCATGCTTCCTATAAAGTCAGGACCTCTCACTCTCTGAACCTCACCCATCCTATTGTTCCCTTAAAACCAGTTTTTAAGAAGATCATGTGAAAGAAATGGTTGAGCCACATGTTAACCTTGGTTTTTTGTTTCTTAACCAAACTCTCCTTGAGAAATTCAACAACCACATCTGGGGAATTCTCTACAACAGAGGAATGAAGATGCGGCCAGGCTGGGTGTTGCTACAGATGGTGGAACCTGGGGTGTTTTCCTGGATTGCCAAAGAGGTACAATGTATTGTTCCCAGAAACCAAATTATTGTCAGTGTTTCAATAGCGGCCTTCATCTGAAAGTATCCTCACTGCTGAAGTTTTCAAACCACTATTTTCATAAGAACTCTATTTCTTCTGTGAACTAGGGTGTTAAAATTATGGCTTTATAGGTTCCCAAGTGACTGAAGCCATCATTAGTATTGTTATTATTTTTGTTTACTTGTATCTCTATAGCAGCCCATGTTCAACAATGTACTTCGCAATTCTTAATTAGTAGCAGTCCTCACAGATGCCTGGGAGGCAGAGAGGCTGAACCAGAATTAATATTCTATGTTAGAGGAACAGAAATGTACAGAGTAGTTTTTTGGCTGCCAACACTATTCAGTGATCGTCCAGCCTGAGACACCCAAGTGTCAGCCTCAATCTGGTCCTGTACTTACATTGCCTTATCTAGGACACCTCTTAGTTCTATGGCTCTTACTATCACTATTATAACACAGGAAGCACAGACCCAGCCACAGACTAAGAATCAGAGGAATATACCTCAATAATCATCTAATTGACTGTATTATTTACCTTTAAATGGGACCAGAGAGAATATCTAACTCCCAGAAGCTGTTTTACTCAGAGTTCCAACTTTGTTTTGGTTTGTTTTTATGCCATGTTTTGGTGCCTTGCCTTTCTTTTTTTATCACTTTTTCTCTTTTCTTCCACCTATTTCCTTAACTTAAAATTTGTGTAGTTTAAAGTCCCAACAGGGAAACCTGGAGTACTGATTTGCTAAATCTGGTGTTCTGCCATCTGAACTAGATTGGCCTCAGGATAATATCTTTTGTCTCTTTTTCCCCTAATCCCCATTAGTAAACTGAGCCCACTGGCTCTTGACTGAGGCTTTGCTCACATCTCTCCCAGGAGCTATCTTCATACAATTGGACAACTGGGATTTGACCCAGGGAAGGCCAAACTTGCCTCTTCTTTTTCTTTTCTTTTCTTTCTTTCTTCCTTTCTTTCTTTCTTTCTTCCTTTCTTCCTTTCTTTCCCTTTCTTTCTTTTCTTTCTTTCTTTCTGCCAGTCCAGAGGCTTGAAATTTGGAAATAGGTGCTGTCCCTGGGCTTCTTTTGCTCAAAGCTAGTGCTCTACCACTTGAGCTACAGCACCACTTCCAGCCTTTTCTGAGTAGTTTATTGGAGATACAAGTCTAGTGGAATTTCTTGCTGGGGCTGACTTCAAACTGCAATCCTCAGATCTCAGCCTTCTGAGTAGCTAGGATTACACTAGTCTTTAAGCTCAAATAGAAGGCCACTTTACTGTTATATGACTAGGGCTGAGAAATCTCTCCTAGAGTTCTTTCATTTCTGTAGAAAATAAATTGATACTATTTAGAGGAATAAGAAAATTACTTTTCTCTCCTCTATCCAACCTAATCAAAATGTTGTCATTTCAGATGTAGATTAAGCCACTTTGTGCTTTAATCAAGCAATTCTCCCACTTCCGGAAAAAAAAATAGAGGCTCATCTTCCTCTAAAATTCCACTCCATACCTCTCAGAGGCTGCTAGCTCGTCTGTCAATTCACAAGTAGCTTTAGGATACAATAAACAAATTAAGCGAAATATAAGCTACTGAATTTTTCTCCTATTCTAGTCATCTCTAATTCTGATTTGGGTATTTTCCCCTTCCTCCTCCATCACATATTTTAGAAATTTGATAAGCTTCTGCTGTTCTTCCCTTTTTTTAAGACTACATGTTTGTAATTATATAGACCAAACATTAAATAAATGAACAAAGTTAATACTCCTGGCATCTTTGCAAACATTAAAATTTCCAAGTTTATAATCTTTCATTAGTCTGGCTACTACTAGGTTAAATGAACATTTAAAAATGCAAAGCTAAACTATTTCCTGTGAATTTCCCCATGACGCACTTGTGGCCACACCTTCTTGACAGAGACATAAAAGGCAAAGAAGCTTGACTCAGGCTGTCTCCAAGCAGAGGGAGTCATAGCATTAACACTTGAGTCGGCAAAGGTACAGTCCTTATCACAACTCTGGCTTTGAAAATACCTTTTGCTTTGCCTTTTTGCTTTCTTCTCTCAAACTACCTTCTTTAAACCTATAACCTCTTCCTTTTTTTTCTTTTCTTGTCCATCTCTGATGTGGTATATGATTAGAAGCAGTCATATTTCAGATTATGACTCCCTTGCCTTACAAATTGGGAACTGGGGTAGCCAAACTGGATTCCTGTGAGGGCATCCATGGGCACAGCAGTATCCTTTGGAGGCACTCCCTACCACAAAACTACTAGGAGAAATCTGAACACTTCCAACTCTCTCTGATTTCTGTGTGGTAGACATGGAATGTCTACCATGTACATTGGGCATAAGAAACATCAAGAGAAATAAAACATTCTGAAAGAAGTATGTGAAGTACTAGAGATACATAAAAAAAGAATGGAAGTGAGTGAGGAGGAGAAGAACAGGAAAACCAGTCATTTGTGGGTTAAGTTAGTCAATGAAAAATTTCAAGAAGCACAAAGTAAAGGTGGCTGTCCTACCAAGTACTTGTTTGAAGGGGGCCAACCTGGTAGCTACTGTTATTCTCTTTTGCAGAAGTCAAGATGGCAAAAGTCCCAGACCTATTTGAAGACCTGAAGAATTGTTACAGGTAAGGCATCTATCTCTTATGATTTAATAAGGGATTCAAGGCTCATTCTAGACTAGGAGTGATTGATCTAAGGTATGGCTGACAAATGCTATAATAATGCATACTGGCTCTGAAATCAGAGCAGATTCAGAAAAGACTCAAGAAAACTAAGTATTCAGTGTTAAATTGAGTTGCCAGGAGATATATATATTGTAGAAGAACCATTTTTGAGGTGTGTTGAACCCTACCTGAGTGTTACTATTGACTTAGACACTGTCTCCATCGATTTCCTATGGTTAACTAGAGTAATTAAGTTTTAATAGACTGCCTAAGGGAGAACCTATTAGGAAAACAGGATTCCAGTCAGGGAGGATGAAATGGCTCCATAGCAATTAGGCTGGACATAATCAAACCTCATTCAGATACAGCAGAACGATAAATGTGTGAAGTTGAAATTAAACAATATTTTAAATTAATACAATACTTCCATAACCTTCCAACATTGTTAATACATCTATTGTTACCAGGATATTTTTCCAAATGTAAATTATTATATACACTTTAGTGAATAGATGGGAAAAATGTATAACAGGATTTATGTGTTATTTCAAAGTATTTTTTTCTCTTAAGCAATTTAACTCTTTTCTCTGTAGTTCAATTAAAGCTATTCAAGTTGTTAGCCAAGCCAGTTTTTATAAGTAGAGAATAAAAATATACAAGGCTCATTTTAATAATTATTAATTTTAAATTAGTAAAGTATGAATTACTATATATTTTTTAATTTATAAAAGTCTTTAATTTACAAAGATCATGAGTGTGTGTTTCCAGAGCTACTATGGTCATTAAAATATAATGTCTGATGACTATTATGAGATAAAAAAACACAACTACATTCTGATTGTTTTTCTGACAGTGAAGGTGAAGAATACAGTTCTGCTGTTGACTATGTCTCTCTGAATCAGGTAAGCAAATGCCTGCCTGTATTATGGGTCTGCTTTCTATACATGAAGTTCCTTCAGCAAAAGAGCACAACAATGAATGAAATCTTTAGATACTTTTTCCTCTCACTAGAGATCCAGAGACCCACATTTCTTGATTATCAATGAAACAACTTGCCTCTTCATACTAGTAGTTAAGGGCATTCTTCACATTCATCTATTCTAGGACAGAGCAGAACTGTTCTGAAACTCTGAGGAATCTTTGTGTCAGGTTGCTTCATAATATTAGTTAGGTCATCCTGAGACAACTCCTATACCAGAAATCTGTCTCTTAACATGATGTATTTTAGTCTGATAACAGCACCAGAGATTAAAGGTAATTCTCCAAACCTAACAGCTCATAAGCTGAAGAAGAAGCAGACAAGTTGAAAGTCAGAGATTTGCAGGTACTCACCAACCTGTTATTTTATGTCTGTAGCTTTAAAAGTAATTTCCAAACAGGCACCAGTAGCTCATTCCTGTAATCCTAGCTACTTGGAAGGCTGAGATCTGAGGGTCACAATTCAAAGCCAACCTGAGCAGTAAAGTCCATGAGACTCTTATCTCCAATTAACCACCAAAAAACTAGAATTGGAGCTGTGGTTCCAGTGGTAGAGAGCTAGCCTTGGATATAAAAGCTCGGAAACAGTGCCCAAGCCCTGAGTTCAAGTCCCAGGACAAGCACTTTAAAAAAGAAAAAAGCTATTCCCAGAAGAATCCTAGGCAGGATAGGATACAAGACCATCATGGATAACAATTCCTACAGGTGCACCAATCCTTTATATTAGATGGTATAGTATTTTCAGGTAATCTGCACACATCCTGTAGTATACCTTTAATCGTCTCTAGATTACTCATGATACTAGAAATGATATAAATGCCATGGAAATAGTTGTACTGTATTCTGCACATGTTCAATACAGACACAACATAGTTTTTCCAACTATTTTCAGTCTGAGGTTGATTGAACTAAAGGGTACACAGCACTTGGATACAGAAGAAAAATTGCATTGCTAAAGTATTTTGAGGACTATCCAGTAGATAGATTTTGACACCTATTGAGGTGAAACTTGTGGAAAGCTTCCATTTCCTAAGATCATTTGTTAACCTATTGCATTGCCATATCTAAATATAATTTTGAAGATGAATGAAAAGTCTTCCTAAGAAATCACATGTTTTCAGAGTTATCCAGTAAAGTTAGGAAGGAAGGGAAAAAAGAAAGACATAATTACCCAAGACAAAAATGACGATCCTTCTCAATGTCTGTTAGCTACAGCTAACATAGAATGAATCTTGAGTCATTCTATGACCATAGATAAGTCTTTCAGTTTCTATCCTCCTTCTTCACAGAAATCCTTCTATGAAGCAACATATCAACCACTTAATGAGAATTGCATGGATAAACTTATGTCTCAGAGCACCTCTGAAACCTCTAAGACATCCAAGCTTACTCTCAATGATGGCTTGGTAGTGGTAGCAAAATCGAGCAATGGGAAGATTCTGAAGAAGAGATTGCTGAGTTTAAATCAAACCCTCACTGATGATGATCTGGAGGCAATTAACAATGATGAAAAAGAAGGTAAGGGATCAAGCACTACAAAATCCCTGTTTTCCACATGCCTGTCCTGTGGTTTGAACTCAGAGCCTGGTTGCTGTCCCTGAGCTTTCTTACTCAAGGCTAGCACTCTTATCACTTGAGCTACAGCTCCACTTCTGGCTTTTTTTTTTTTCGGTGTTTAACTGATGGTAAGAGTCTCACAGACTTTCCTGCCGATCTTCAGATCTCAGCTTCCTGAATAACTAAGATTACAGGCACTCTGCTCAGTTATTTTCCAGTTTTGAGTAAATGGAGACAATGGAGTATAAGGGAAATAAAATCAGCATCAGAATTCAAGAGAACAAGTAGGCATTAGTTTGGTAACTACAACAAAGAAACATAATTTTTGTTCTGCAAGGGGAAGAGATAAGCAGAGGCTTGAATCTAGAATACTTGCTCATAGGCTCATTTCTCGGCCACATTGTTACAGACTAGACTTCTTTTTTTTTCTTTTTTTATTGTGAAAATACTATACAGAGGGGTTACAATTACATGGGCAAGATAGTGAGTGCATTTCTTATCAAGCATTGTAGCCTCTTCCTTTGTTTCCCCTTCCCTTCCCTTCCCATCCTCCCCCCTTTCGCCGCAACCAATCCTCCCCGAGGGCCGCCCCCGCCACACCAAAGTTGCCGCCCCCGCCACACCAAAGTTGTAAAGTTCATTTTCGACATAACGTGTTACAGTCTAGACTTCTAACCTTTAGCAAAAAGTTGTTCTAGTCTGTTAGTAGGTAGCCTTCATGTAAACCTCCTTAGTCATATTAATCTATCTGTCACTATTCTCTACTAAAAATGTAGCTAATCAGAATCCCTATCTCACTGAATTGTTATAAAGATTAAATAAATCAATACTTCCAAACTTCTAGACAAGAACTAATGGCTGTAGACAGTAATTATCCAAGAATTCTTAGCTCTTATTATTCCTAATGCCTTTATCAATACAACCAACACTATTTATTATTGGTTGTACTGTATTGCTAAACATTGAAAAAATCTTAGATTCTCATTTTTATATATGAGGAAACAAAGCTCACAAAACTCACAAATCTAACTCAGCTTGATCTATGAAAACTCTGGTTTTTTTTCTATACCTTTACTGCACACCACATAACAGCCCTTTAAGATAGCGCCTAACAAAGCACACATCTAGAGATTTTAAGAGAGTAGTCATTTGCCATGTAGAATTTATACCAGTACTATGGTATGTTCTCCCTTGGTCTTTTCTGACATTAAGCACACATATGCACACACACACGCACACGCACACACACACAGGCTTAACAGTATTAAAAATATAATATATACAATATCATACCCAGCTTTTTTCACTCAGCAATATACTGAGAACATTTGTTAGAACTGTTTTCACCATTATAAGAAATACCATAGGAAGTGGCATTGTAGCCCAAGTGGTAGAGCACTCACCTTGAACTGAAGAGCTTGGAGATAGCACCCAGGCTCAGAGTTCAAGCCCCACTACCAACAAAAAAAAAAGAAATATCACAATAAGTATCTTTATTGATATCTTCATTTTTATAAGTTTTAATTGTGAAAATACTGTACAGAGGGGTTACAGTTACATGAGCAAGGTAATGAGTACATTTCTTATCACGGATTGTTGACTCCTCCTTTGTTTTTCCCCTACCATCCCTTTGATGTCTTCATTTCTGATTTCTGTTGCTGTTTATTTCCTTAGAATAGTAAGTGAAGATAATATTCAGTTTCAAGGATTTCTGAAGCACTGATACATACCATTTTCCAGAAAGATGGTAGATAATACCCTCAATACATATATATACTACATATGTAATTACATATATATACTATATATTTAATATTTATCAAAAATATTTTATATACTATGTAATATTTTATGCATTAAAATATATTATGTACTTATATATTTCTTATATGGCATATAACATATAAGTTATAATAATTATAAATTGTGATATATAAGCTATATAGAATACTTTTATATTTTAGTGACAGATAATTTTTAACATATTCATTTTTATCTTAGTACATTCATTTGAAAATATAGATGGAGAATATTCATAGTATTCCTAGTCACTTAGAAACTTTCAACAAACCAAAAATAAGAAACTTGGGGCTGGAAAGTTGGCTCAGTGGTAGAGTGCTTGCCTTGCATGCATGAGGCCTTGGGTTCAATTCCTTAGCACCACATAAGCAGAAAAAGCTGGAAGTGGTTCTGTGGCTTAAGAGGTAGAGTGCTAACCTTGAGCTAAAGAGCTGAGGGACAGCACCCAGGCCCAGAGTTCAGGCCCCAAGACCAACAACAACAACAACAAAAAGAAAGAAAGAGAGAGAGAGAGAGAGAAAGAAAGAAAGAAAGAAAGAAAGAAAGAAAGAAAGAAAGAAAGAAAGAAAGAAAGAAAGAAAGAAAGAAAGAAAGAAAGAAAGAAAGAAAAGAAAAAAATAAGAAACTTGTACAAATGATCTCTTTTTCCATGCATTTTTATGGTTATCTATTTCCTGAGGGATTGGTTTTTAAAAGAAGCAAATAAATCCCTTTCAGAGCTACTTCCTACTTGTATTAACACATGTATATTATCTGTTTATACATAGACATTAACCTGAATTTGTTGTAATTCTTTCAGAAATCATTAGGCCCAGATCAGCACCTCATATCTTCGAAAGCAATGTAAAGTACAAATATATGAAGACTGCTAAACAAGAGTTTGTCCTGAATGATGCCATCAATCAAAGTATAATCCGAGACACATCGGGTCAATATCTCAGGGCTGCTTCAGTCAATAATTTAGACTATGAAGGTAAACGGCCAACATATCATATTCACTTACTTTTATTTATTTATTTTAATCTTTCTTCTTTAAAAGCATAAATTTCTCTACATCCTTGGCCTTGCAAAATTCTTCATTCTAATAGAACAAAGCCTATCACCCTTAGTAAAAATCCTATGTAAGAACAGACATATCATGCAAATCTACAAATGGAAGAGGAGCTCCCTGTCTTTGTAAAAGCTAAGTGGAGATGGAGCATAGAGCTTTCTGATATACCTCCTTGATTCCTATAGTCTTACACCTGATTTTTAAAATGAAATTGAGTCTCAGAAATATTGAAGGATTTAGTTAAAATTTACCCAGAAGCCATTTAGAAGTTATCACTCTCCAATAGAAAACCTGGTAACCAAACATATAACTAATGTCAAACTAGAACTTCAGTATCTTTGATAACATAGTGGCAGGACAAAACAGCCAGTTAACTACAATGCTATGTGAAGAAAGTTAGTGCTGAAAAGTTTTTCTCATGCAAATCCAATTTTCATGGACAGGCCTATTTTAGCTGTAGGACATGCCATTCAGTACATAAAATGATTTTCAAAGATCCAAAGAGACAGCTGTGCAATAAACAAAGCAGGATGCTGTTTTAGGTGCACTTCAGTTAACATACTTTTCACTCTACAATATACATTATTTTATATTTCATTTTCCTACCTATTATTTCACTTGATTTTCCCACATGTTGATGAGTTTTTGGTGGGTGTGCACGCACGTGTGCACACATGAATGCACACACACACATACACACACACACACACACACACACACACACATAAACTTTTTCTTTATTTTCTTTTGGTGCTAGGAAACCAAACTCAGGACCTTGTCCATGCTAAGCAAGCACTCTATCACTGAGCCACATCCCAGTCCCTGTATTTACCATTTTGAATGGAAGAGAGTATTCAACAGTGTTTCTATGTTGGTGCTATGTGTTTGATATAAATAGTTCTGCTATAGACAGACACTGTTTCATTTACAAATGTGAATAGTTAATATATAGTATATATAATTGTTTTCTTCTATTGGATTGCATCTTTAGATTATATCCTCAAGTGAAACTTCTAGATCAATAAGCATAAATAATTTTATAGCCCTTATTAAGCATTTTTCTCTCAGGGAAATTGAATTATTTTGCATGTGCATATGACTCTTTCTAAATGTCTTTAAGTTATTACAAACTTACAAACTAATAAATATCATGTCATATCCTACCGTTACTATAATAAATTCAACAAATATTTATTAATTCCCTAAGAATCCTGTCAACATAAAAAATACTAAAAATATTAACTAAGTATTTACCTGTCTAGATAATGTAACAATCATTGTGAAGAATGCATCGATGTCCAAAATTCTATTCCTCTATTTTTATTTTAACCACAGTTCCAACAAACAGTTGATTTTTATTCCAATACAATGTATTTTTTTTGGCCCTTCTCTTTGACAGTGAAATTTGACATGGGTGCCTACTTACCAAAAATAGAAGCTTCTAAATTTCCTGTGACTCTAAGAATCTCAAAAACTCGATTGTTTGTGACTGCTCAAGATGAAGACCAGCCTGTGTTGCTAAAGGTCAGTTGTCTTCTGGCTCTAACTGAACCTCATTTATATCTGATTGCTGTAAACAATCCAATACGCAAATACCCCTAACAGAGTGACATAGTCCTCTTCCCTTCCTACAAAAGCCCCATCTGTCCATCCTACCTACCCCTGTCTGACCTATCCATAAAGGTTATCCTAGGAAGAATCAATTAGAAAAGCTAATAGAGGTAACAGAATAAAATAAATAAATTGACTTCTTACTTCTCTTTCCTTCCCCTGCCTGACCCTATAAAATTAACCTCCATCCCAAGGCATCCATTTATTTTGTTTGGTTGGGTTTTTTGTTTATTCTTAAAGTACCACTAAGTAATTGTAAAAAGGTTTTCAATTCAATATGGCAATTTGTAAGTACAGTGCATCTTGACCAATGTCTTACATCCATTGTTCTATAGATCTTTACTTATTTCTGCTATCTGACCTACATGATAGTAAGCATTGTGACAGTGGGGATTGCTCCCCCCTCTTTATTTCTTATTTAAGAAATTTAATCTAGCTGAGATAAAAGGATTAAGTATCTGCCAATGTGCATAAGGCAAAAGCTGTGAGTCAAGACGAAAATGCTGGCCCTTTTCACTAATGCTACCATTATATCTCATCCCAAGCCCAACGTCTCTACCTAATGCTCAAACATACAGAGACACACTAATATTCTCGCTCTCTCACACATTCACACATTGATATTTTCATTATTGTTAAAAGGTAACTATATATGTGCATAATCTAATAGCTCCTATACCCTAATTAAAATTTATTGGATGTATGTGTTTGTCAAAATGAATCAAGTAAAATGAAAGTGTTATCTACAGAGTAGTGCAGTAGCTTCATTCACGAATTCATTCAACAAGTATTTACTGAGACCCTTTATTTTTTAAGCATAGTGCCAGCAGCTCTGGAGACAGTATGAATCAAAGCCCCCAACCTTATGGAGTTTTGCCCTCTGGACCATATACAATAGACAAGACAATTGACAAAAAGTGTAAAAGAAAGTGAACAGGGTATTAAAAAAGATAAAAGTTATCAAGTAATATTTAGATGGAGTGGCAAAAACAGAGCTCCCTGAATGATGAGAGTTACTGACAGAGGAATCAGTGAGGTTGAACTTTCTAAACAAAGGACTCTAATTGCACCCATCCTCTAGAGTTTCATGAGCTCAAAAGCTAGCTGCAAAGATCAGAAAGAGAACAACTCTTGGAGTTGGGCATTGTGAGGAGAAAAGATAAGCAAGCCTTGTAGAGCTTGCATTGGGAAGTCTTATGAGCTGTTAAAAGATTTCAGACAATGTCCTAGCCTTACTTATATTTCTTAAAGGGAGAATCAAATGGAAAAAAGATAATAGAGAAAGCGTAGAGCCAACTGGGAAAGTTCTGACTATAGTCATGACAGAAAGTTAAGGAAAACAGGGAAGGGCAGTAAGGTAAAGAAAGCCCTCTTCATATCTTGGAACTAGAACCAACAAAAAGAGGAGAAAGTCTATTTGCTGAGATGGCAAAACCTAGGAGAGGAAAACATTTGAGGAATAAAATTCTTATTGGCATTGATATAGAAAAGAATACATTTTTTAAATTATCAAAGAAGCATCTCAACACAGAAGGTGAAATGTATTTTTCCATGAAAAAAATTTAAATTCTATTCATATTCACAGGAAGAGTATGGTCTAAAGGGATTCTATTCTAAGTGGTTAGCTACTGATATATCTGGGAAGTTTTGTGTTTTGGTGTGTGTGTGTATATATGTATACACACATGTGTATATACATGCTTAACCTTCAAGATATGACTTAAATATAGAACTAAATGTCATCTAAAAACTAAATTGTTTTCCCAAAGGTATAATTTATATGCTTAGTTACATGTCAAAATGTTTAGAGGTTTTAGAGTGCTCAGATGCCATACATATCAAAGGTAAAACAATGTTACAGCTCCCAGTAAGATATTAGTGTCACTGGCAATCTTTGTGATTAAGTAACATTTCTAACCAAATAAATCAACTCTTATGCATCTAATATGCATGTAATAGATGCCCGATGAATGAATGAAATGACCATCACAACACAGTCATAGGCTTAACATGCTTTATCTCATGAAGGGCAAATGCCTAGAGATTTTGTTTCAGTTCTTTTTCCAACATCTTCTTTTCCCATAACAGAAATTTGGTTCTCTTTGTCATAGGAGATGCCTGAAACACCAAAAACCATCACAGAGAATGAGAGCAACCTCCTCTTCTTTTGGGAAAATCAGGGAACTAAGAACTACTTCACGTCAGCTGCCCATCCAGAGTTATTTATTGCCACAAATGAAGAAAGTCTGGTACACATGGCAAAAGGGCTACCCTCCATCACAGACTTTCAGATATCATAAAGCCAGCCTTAGCTCTCAAGTCCTCTCACTTGTGAAGTGTTGACCATCTGTATGTACCATGTACATGAAGAAGTCAAATTCATTACTCTTAGTCATTGGCTGAGCATGTGCTAAGCCTTTGTAATTCCAGATGAATGTTTACCCTCTTTGTAAGAGAACAAGGCCTAATAGAACCAACACTAACATATAATGTTGCTTGTTATTTAAAGAACACCCTATACTTTATATGGTACCAATGATTATAATTATTATTTTTCAAAGCATTCTCACAGTTTAGTTCTACTGTGGCAACCAAAAGGACTCTACCCTTATTACACATGAGTTGTCTAAGGTGTAAGGAAACTAAAAAATATGATAACAGTTGGAAAGAGAGGCCATAATTTCATTCAACTGTGCACTTTTGCTTCTAAATTACTAAATTACTAATAGGCTCTTAATCAAATAAGTTAATTTTCCTGGACCTCAATTTTCAAAAGAAACAGTTAATAACCATTTATAGTTCCTGCCTTAATCATTTTTTTATGCCAGTGAGGTAATTTTGGTAAAAATACCTCTTGAAACTGAGCCTCAAGATGATATACTATGGAATGTTATTTTTAAATATTTATATATGTGTGTATTTATAAATATATTTAAGATAATTATCATGTTATTATATTTATGGAAGCTTCTTGCATCCTCTAAGGGTTTCCAAGCATTCTCAATGGCAAAGTTTTCCAGGTTTGAGTGAATTGGATATACTTATACCAAGACACTGTAGGCCAGATCATGCTTTTCCTATAACAATCAGACTATATTCCAATACTTGAAATCTTTTACATTGTGATAATATATTTGTGTTAGTTACTTTCTTTCACTCTTCTGCCTCTAAGTTTGCTGTAGCATTCTTAAGTCATTCAACTTGAACTGCAGTTAATTCAAACTACCTAAAATGGGAGGAACTAAACCCTAGAAATAATTGAGTCACTGTTACCTAAACTTTCTTTTCTGGAATGTAAGTGATATTTCTTCTGAGTTCTGAAAGTTGTGATCAAATCATAGTGTTACATTATAATCAATAATGATGATAAATATACTGTTGGCAATCATAATTGGATAAAATTTGCAACAAATCTGATCTGATTGTTGTGTATTATCTTGTTTGTTTGGGTTTGGGAGGAGTATTTTTTTCTTTTCCTTTTCTTTTGTGAATGGATTATTTTTTGATTTACTGTCATCCTTATTCCCTACCAGCATAATAATTAGGAACAAACAGTAAAAATCCACATAAAACACTAATTGTACTATTAATTTTACTATGCCAAACCAAAATTTCATAGTTTGTCTTTCCCTTTCTGTTAGCTGACATTACTCATAAATGATACTGAAAATGACAATATTCCAAGATTTTATACATATACATACAAGTGTTCATACATAAACTCACACATATATGGTAACATTGAAAATAGTATTGGCACTGGGTACCAGTGGCTCAAACCTCTAATCCTAGTTACTCAGGAGGCTGAGATCTGAGAATCATGATTTGAAGCCAACCCAGATAGTAATGTTAATATGACTCTTATCTCTAATTAACCACCCAAAAAAGCCAGAAGTAGAGTTGTGGTTCAAGTGGTAGAGTGACAGATTTAAGCAAAAAAGCTCAGGGACAGTGCCCAGGCCCTGAGTTTAAGTCCCAGTAGCAGCACAAAAACAAATAATAATAATAATAACCCATTTTGAAAGTATGACTATAAGACATGGTTTGTTGTCAAGAATTAAATATAATATTCAACAGATGGTTAGTTCAGTAAGCCTAGAATGGGATTTCATTCTCTTCTTATTTTGAATACCATGCTTTTGTTCAGACAGCCTATACATTTGTTTTTCAAACACCAAATGACATCGATGATTCATATAATACAGTGTAGGCAAATAAGATCTATGGGTTTTCAACCTAAATTCAAAACTTTATCCTATTGAATTTAATCTTTTTAATTTGTACCCAAATCTTCTAGATTGTTCTGATTCTCTTGTCTAGTAACCATATACTAAATCTCCTGGTAAGACATCATATAATATAGAGCCTAAAGAATACAGCTTTATGATCTTATTTCATTTAAATGGTTATTATTTGTATCAAAAGAGATTATGAGAAGGTATACACTAGAATATTAAGAATTCTTATCTCTAAATGATTGAATAATTTATAAGCTTTAGGGTTTTCTGTCCATATATTGTTCTCATTGTTTTGTACTGGTCCTGGAGCTTGAACTCAGGGCCTAACTGCTGTCCTTGAGCTCTTTTGTTTAAGGCTACGACTATACCTACAATTTGAGCCACAGATCTACTTCTAGTTTTTTGGTAGTTAATTGAAGACAAGTATGATTGTCTTTCCTGGCCAGGCTGTCTTTCTCCTATGACCCTCATATCTCAGCCTCCACAGTAGCTAGGATTACAGGAATGAGCCACCAGAACCTGGCTCAGTAAATTTTCTTTTTTTAGTAAATGTATGCTTATTTGAGAAAATACCAATTTATAAAACATTTATAATTTAAATTATTAACTTCAATGTATATAATTATACCTCAATTTTAAAAGTCATTTTTAATTTATAGGAAAAAAGAAAGATATCCCTTTTTCATTTTTCTATTCCTATAACCACAATGGTCTTTCTTTGGTACCCTCTCTCAACCCAGAGTATGAGATATTCTATAAGATAAATGTTTTTTGCCTAAAAGTCTCTATAAGGTAATTTATATTTTTTGTGCATACATTATATGCTTTTCTCTCTCTACCCTTTCCTATCCTCCACTCTTACTGGCCAAGAACACGTTTGCTTCCTCTTTTGAAAAACTCACATCCTACGTTTTATAAGAATGTCTGACAGGGCTGGGATGTAGCTTAGTGGCAAAGCGCTTGCCTAGCAAGTGCAACATCCTGGGTTCGATCCCCAGTACCAAAAAAGAAAAGAAAAAAAATACAGTTAAAAAAAAACAAAGAATGCCTGACAAACAATAAAAGATCTTATACAATTTCATGAGCAAAGAGGCTGAATCCCTGGAAGGTATAATTTGCAGGTTCTGAATAAGTATTTCTAGGATGAACCTCTCCTACGCTCCCCCCTCCCCCCCACACACACAAAGATAACTCCCATGGTTATCACTGGAGGTGGTGATTGGAAGTATACTAGTTTGAGTTAAGCTTGATAGAAAGCTAGTAAGAGCCTATAAGAGGTGCTAGAAAGTACTGACCACTTACTTAGGCCCAAGAATTAACTAACAGCAGAAAAAAACGCTTGTCATCCTTGCCTCTACCTTGTGTCTTTGCTCTCTGATGTCACTTTGCAATTTCTTTGGTATCTAAGGACAGACTGATCACACTGAAACTACTCGTAAGGAATAATACAGCCTTTTTTCTTTTTTTTGGGGGGGGGGGTCCAATCGTGGGGCCTGAACTCTGGGCCTGGGCACTGTCCTTCAGCTCTGCAGCTCAAGGCTAGCGCTCTACCACTTGAGCCACAGTGCCACTTCCGGCTTTTTTGTTTTTGCTTATGTGGTGCTGAGGAATCGAACCCAGGGCCTCAGGCATGCAAGGCAAGCACTTTAACCACTGAGCCACCTTCCCAGCCCAATAATACAGCCTTTTATGTCAGACCAACAGTGACGTCTTCACTCCCCTCAAGGGCTCAAGTGATGAAAAAATAACAAGTTCTCTGGAACTCCTTCAGAAACAAGGACTGAAATAATGATGAACCAGGCAATACTTTGACAAGAACACTTTAATAATTTTACATACCTTTCACCCCTGCCCCAATATGTTGTTTATTTAAACATATACTTCATTCCTGTACCACAAAGACAGCTAAAGATAGGTAGTGTGCTGTCTCCCCAGGAAAATATCCTTTCTGTGCTCTTTATAGTGCCTCTTGGCATAAGGGTTGGTTCTGACATGTGAACTACAGAGTTTGGTCCTGGGATCAGCTTCAGAGAGACACATTAAGAAAAAAATCCACTCTCTAGCCATTAGCCATTTTCAATAAGTTGATCCTGAACAAAAAGGAAGGATGAATTGATTCCCAGCAGCTGCTGGAATTACTTTTCTTTTAGGGATTTTTTGTTATTATTATGTCACTTTGGCCAGCATCAGCTGCTTTTAAACCATTATCTTGTGAGGTAGGGGAAAGATCCTTTGAATTCAAAGGACTCTTAGATCTGACTTGAATGTGTTCTCCCTTATCTATGCACCTCAGGCCTTCTTCCTTTTCCTTGTTGTCCAGAGGCTCTTCTGGGCCATTTGGGGTTCTGCTTAACTATTTGGGGTTTTGTCATTTATCTGACAGGAAAATTGGATCCTCTGTTTCAAGACTTTTTGAGCATTTGGACTCATTTGAAATTTTTATGCTGGCAATTAGCAGGGAAGGGATGATAGAAACAGAGAAACCAGGGTACTTGTGTTGGACTCTGTGGTGATTCACTTAAGAATAAAAGGACATAAGTCTATCTTTCTCCCTATGGAAAATTCTAGTTGAAATTCTAGAATTCTAGTCCAGAAAAGAAAAAAAAGTGGAAAGCAAAAAAATATGGCTCATAAAAAGATATACCTGAATTTTAATGTAATTGTTTTTGTGTCATTTTTGTGTGTGTCATTTTTTTGTATATCTATTAGTTTGTGCCTATGATTGATTGGCTTGATAGAAGCTAAAATCCAAATGTGACAGCAGCAACAGGCCTGTTCAGAGATTGACTCTTATTTCAGTCATCAAGACAAAAGCTAAGAGAGAGCTGAAAGAAAAGCACTAACAGAACTCAATCGGCTCCAGGCATACCTAGAAATAACTAACAAATGTACTTATGGCCACTAAATTGAGTTTTTACAAAATCCTGAGCTCATTAGGGCTTCAATCTAGGTATCTCTAATGTAAACCTTTCTTGTATATGTCTATGTATTATATATATATATATATATATGTATGTATATATGTATGTATGTATGTATGTGAACATCTTTAGGATAATTCTTGTAGAATAAATGTAGAAAAGTTATTAATTCTGTTCTTCCCTTTCCAAAGTTTTTATGCTATCTAGTTCTAACTACATTGCAGGAACTCCTGGAGTTTGGGCCTGGGGTTGTTTGTAATACAAACTAGCACCTGAATCACCCTTTTAATTGTTGGATATAATCCTGGCCTTCTGATGAATGGCTTGACAAAATCAGTTAATATATCTCACCCTTAATGAGAGCCTTGATGAATGTATTTAGTTACAGCAAACACAAGCTTCCCTAAGAGAGGAAGGATCCCACTCTTCAAAATCCCACTCCTGAGCTGTCCCCACATATACAGAAAAGAAAGTCAAGTCAGTTTCAGTTATCAGCAGGAAAAATACATTTCTGGCAATAGTTGATCAAACAGGCATTGCCTGTTATAAAAGTTTCCCGTTTGATATCTGGAATAATGTGTCTATCTCATTTTATATGTATCTATGATATCTTGAAAGGAAGAAGACAACTTTGAGGAGTGTGCATAGCTCTGATGTGAGCTTTATGTTCTTATTATTAGAAGCTATAAGTCCTCTCTCCTTATTGAAGGATCTCTCACATGCATCCCAGGGGACCACGCAGAGGCAGGCAGGCAGACAGAGAAGAAAGATTATTATAAGGTTTATTAGAGGAGCCATATTTCCTCCAAAGGGGAGCACCATCCAGGTAGCAGGAGGGTCTGAGGGAAGGGATTGAGGTAGATGGGAGTTCAGGTGGATCTGGGTGGAGAGAGGGAGGGGCCAGCTGTATGGCAGAAACTCCAGGGATGGGAGGAACTCAGGTCTGAGTGGAGCTGAGGACCAAAAGTGAGTATAATACAAACATTCCCCACTCAGTTGCTTAATAAAAATAAGATGTACCAGGCCATGGGGTATGGGTGGAGGTCATTTGTTCTAGAGTTACTTCTTCCTGTAAAGGGGTGGAGTACTCAGGGGTCCTGCTTTGTTGCTCAGCCAGGTACTGTCCAAGAAGCATCTGCTTGACAGTGCTTGGTAAAGGTCCTCCTTTTTCTATGACAATATCTAAATGCAAGACACAATTAATAAAAGGCAAAAATTGTTGTTAGTACCCAAGAGAGGAATATACCATGGAGGGATTGATTTCCAGAGGGGGCTATCAAAGATCTGAAATAGCCTTTTCTCTCTTGGATTGGAGACATAGCATGTTACTTGACTCCTGGCATCCTGAAGGAGGTGAAACATTTCCTGCTTTAGGATCGCAGTAACCTGAGGAGGGGCTAGCAGAAATATTTAAAGGTATCAGAGCCAACAAGTGTCATACATTCTTTTGGCTACTTCTTACTGGCCTAGGGGCATCAAGTAATTCCTGGAGCTGGGGTCTTTAGGATCCAGGTCTGTGCTGGGCAAGGCAGGGCAGTGTAAGTGATGTCCTGGTTGCCTGTAGGAACAGGATAGCTTTGACTTGGTCCCAGGTGGCATCCTGGGCAGAGGATGTTACCCTGTTGAAAGAGCCTTTTGGAAAGATCAGGCAAAAAGCTGACAAGGTGACAAGGTCAGTTAACATGAATGACATAGGAGAACACACATTGGCCATGGGCCAGAAACATGCCATCTGGAGTATAAGCCCATTGCGGCCCATTACAGGGAAGGAGGAATAACTGGACTTGGGGCAAGAAGGCAGGAAGGGGGTGTCTAGGGTCTTTTGGGCAACTGGGTAGGGGAGAGCATATGGACTGGTTGGGAGTACCCCAGTCAGAGATTGCTATAAATAACAAATAGCAGGTAATGAAGGCAAGACTGTAACTTTCTGCCAGTTAGAAGGTAGACAGGTATGACATTAGGTAAGCAAGCAACTATTTCTCTTGATCTTCCAGCTCTGATTAATTTTGAAAGGGTCAGCATAAAGTGACTTCATTTAGGACATCATCTCCTCGTACTCCTCCCCATGATTTTCCATTGTCAGGACTGCCTTTGTCTTAGCATCCATTGCTGAGATAGTTTGTCCCAGTTGGCATTTTACCAGGTTTGGACTAGCCACTTTACTTGGGCAATTTTGCTCAAGGCTAGTGCTCTACCACTTAGAGTCACAATGCCACATTTAGCTTTTGGTTGGATACTTAGAGGTGAGTTTTAAGCCACGCCTCCAGCCTGGCTCTGTGCTGATTAGCTGGAAGATGGCGTTCTAAAGGGACTTTTTGTCCTCAGGATGGCTTTGAACTGTGGCAAAAGGAGTATTTGTCACAAAAACGCTTTTTATTTCCAATTAAAGCAACAAGAAGATCAACGAGATAGAGGTTACCTATAACTTGTTAACAATTGACTAACAATTATTTGTCAGAGTTTTCTAATAAAACCCATTAGATGTTTTTAAACTGTGACTGCTTGGCACTCTAAGTACTGCCCATTGCCTCTGGGCAGCCTGTTTAAAATGGCTTATAGACAACATGTAACCTGTAACAAATGTGCAGGCCTTTTCTTGGGCTACAGCAGCACAGCCTGTTTAACACTCTGGTTTGTAAAAGCATTTTTTGGCTTTTTGGAGGGACTTGATTTTTAGTGGCCTCAACAATGCCTACCTGTGTAGGCCTTTTGACAGATCTCAATAGAGACATAATTTTAGGTCTCAAACTACTTTTTAGTAAGCCAGCTCAAAAGTCACTGCCAATTAGGACTCAGAGCAGATATAGGGGATTGGGGATTTAAATTATCCCTCACATTTTACAACCTTAGCTTTTACTGCCCACTATCACAGATGACTGGCAAGTTCCTACCCAGTTAGACTAACATGGGTGTTAGGCATGTCTACAAACTATCTTTCCATAATATCCTGGCTCTGATCAATTTTTGGAGGGCGAAGCTCAAGTAACAGCAATTGCTTGTAATTGCCTCTAGATGTTTTAACATTGCTGGGGTCCCTGGAGTGCCTTTTTCCATGCTGGGATAAATGTACCTTTGGCATTTTCGTTGGTCAGTCACAGGTCTTGAACTCAGGGTTTGAGCATTGTCCCTCAGCTCTCCAGCTCAAGCCTAGCACTCTGCCACTTGGAGCTCCAAAGCAACTCAGCTTCTGAGCACTCTGCTGGCAGATTAAAGATGACAATCACACAGGGACCTTTCTCTACCTGGGCTGGCTTTGAACTGCAGTTCTCAGATCGAGTCTTTCCAAACGGCTACTTTTACTCCAAAAGCAACAAAAATGGTCATTGGAGGTAGTTTTATAAACATGGTCTTACCTGGAACTTACTAAGGGCCAAAGTTACATCTGACAAACTTGTCTTCTGTCCTTTACTGTGGGCCTGATGGAAACTGTTACAAAAACCTATAAGGGAAAACTGGAATAGCAAACAATCATTTTGGTCATTTTAATTTATCTTTTAGAACTTTTAAAGAAACCTTTAGGACAATTTTAAATTATTTTTTGTCTGGGAAGCCAACCATTCCCCACAACTTCCCAAATTTTTACAAAGGGGACACCATTTTTAATCCATTTTTTATTTTATTTATTTTGTGTGTGTGTGTGAAAATACTGTACAGAGGGGTTACAATTACATGGGCAAGATAATGAGGACATTTCTTACCAAGCATTGCAGCCTCCTCCTTTGTTTCCCCTTCCCATCCCTTCACATCTTCCCCCCCCTCCCCCCCCATCCTCCCAGCCCCAGGGCCTCCCTCTCCCCCGCCCCCTGCACCAAAGTTGTAAAGTTCGTTTTCTACATAAAGACTTGTACATCTCATTGTTGCAATGGGTCTACCTGTTTTAATCCATTTTTTAAAAGTTACTTTAATTTACATTTAAGTGTGTTATTGAAACACTGGGCTACACCCTTTACCTCTTGGCCCAAGGTTTAAACTGGCCACTTTTTTTTTTCTGCAGTCTGAGTTACTTTTAGGAAATTAACAGTTTTTCTTAATGTACCAGTATTGTACCAAGAATCTAGACTTATCATCTCTTTTTCTTTAGAAATAAATCCAATTGTAAAATGGCATAGAAGTCAACTTAGCCTTTGCTTGTACACCCCTTATGGTCTAACTTGTGGGTATTAACATTATTTTTTTACCCCAAATCAGTAGGCTTTTGGTCATGTGTAATGGAACAAGGCTGGTAAGGTCTGAGCAAGGCTGTGGCATCTCCCAGCATGTATGGACTGTAGCACCTCCCACTGGTTACCTGTAAATTTATATATATATATATATATATATATATATATATATATATATATATAGGTTAAAGACCTGGTTTACACTGGCTTTTGCAGGCTGGTGCCACTGATTTAGGTAGCTGTGACAACTTTGTTTCCTTGGTTACAGTGAGCAAAAATGAATAATGGCTGTAGACTATTGGAATTCCAGCAGTAAGGTGACATTATTTTGCCCAATATTTTAGAACCATGGGGTCAGTACTAGAATAGGCAACACCAAACAAGGCAAAACTCAAAAACCCCAAAATTTTAACAACAATGTTTAAACATCTTTGCTAACAAAGCACATCAAGTGGTCGGGCCTCAGTTTCCAGGACCTGTGAAAAGAGGCATCAACTTGTTAGCAAGGCACATTAGAAGAAGTGAATGGAGGAGTAGTAAGCTTGGTAGAAGGGTAAGAGTCAGATAAAGCCAACCCCTTAACCCACCATGTGGTGAACTCAAGATGGCAAATTTTTGAACAAGTCATTTCCCATTCACAGGAGCACTCTGCATCTTGAGTCACTCTGATCCCTTGACCTTAAAGGGAGTTGGTCGGTGCACAGGGGAGAAAATGGAGAATTAAAGCCTTAGCCTTAGTTTACTAGCCATGGTCAGAGGTACCATATTTAACTCCTAGCATAGATGGACATAGGAATGACATAAATCACAGCTAACTTTATTACCAGTTTCATTTACTTTGTAAAGGAAACCATCTTTTCTAACTCCTTTCCCAAGGCTTTTTTAAACTGCCTGCTTTTACTTTGGCTTATAGTCAGTTCACAAAGTTTAAAGCAATTTAGATTAAATCAAAACTTAGTAAGTGTTAGGTTTTTAAAGAAGAGGTGGCTGAGTAAGAAATACACCTTGCACATGGTATTCAGGTAAGGGGTAGGTTTATTCAGTAGGTCTGCTGGGACCAGACCAGGTTGGCACTCTATGTGGCTGGCAAAGAGGGCGTCTGGCCCTGGGCTATGCCTTATCTAAGGTAGGGGTGGGAGGGGGGAGGTGTGGCCAGGTAAAAGGAGGTGGGACCAGGTAAGAGGAGGAGGGACCAGGTGGGAGAAAGGTGTGTCCACATCAGATCCAGATGTGACCTCAGCAGATGCAGATGTGACCTCTTCCAAGTGTGTCAGTTGCCTAGGAAACACAGGTACTGGGTGGGGTCTGCTCGCCATCCAATACTTGGTAACCTTGAAACTATAACTGCTTACATATAGACAAATAGACAGACAGGCAGACAGACAGACATGTTTGTGCACAGACTATGGAACGGGCTCTGATTTTAAAATCAGCCATTTAAAGTTTTTAGAATTTTAGCGATATTATTTTGCCTAATTATTATGGACTCACATGATCAGTTTAAAATACAAAAATTTGCCAACAAGAAACTTTTAGTAAACAGGAGACAAGACACAAACAGACACGTGGCATAGCATAATGGTGCCACTGGTGGGAGGGGAGGGTCACAGAATCAAGTTGTATTGGCCTGAAATTGAGTTGGCACGAAACAGCAGCTGAATTACCACAATGCCAAGATGGCACAAGATTTAACAGAATTTAATCATCTCCATCCTTAACACGAACCAAAAACCTTTTACCTAAAGTTTTTGTTTAAAACAGTGTAATAATTTTTTACACCTTTGGTAATATCCAAACTTGTTGACCTTTTGGGGGAGTTTAAACTTAAACTCATCCATTTTTTATCTCAACAAGTATAAACAAGCTATTGCTCGGCTACATTTTTCCAGGGCTTTACCAAGGCATTTAGTATAGCTATCAATTGACCTTTGAATACCTTTAGTTGGAAGAAGAGAGGTTCCCAGAAGCTAATTTTAGCCCCTTACAGCAAGTGGCAGAGTTAAAGGGGAGGAGAGAGAGAGCGAGAGAGAGTTTTACCTGCCCGAGCGCTCGCAGAAGCGGAGTTTTAAATTTGGGGCCAAATTTGATTCTGATGGGGGCTCAGTAGCCCTCCCGCAAGGCCCAGATGGCCTTAATGTGAAGAAATTTAGTTGTGTCCTTTCCATGGTAAAAGTGACCTTGAGCCAAGTGCTCACCACAGAGCATCCTCTCTAGTGCTATCCGGCTGTAATAGGGAGTGGGGGGTGGGCACCATGAAAAGCATTATCACATTTCCTCCACAGGGGCCCTTGGCCATGGTAGGCTCTAGCAGCCAGTTCTGGGTGCTTGGCCAAGATTTCAGTCAGTCTGTGGGGGTGGAGTTCGGTTAGCCCACCAAGGCCCAGGTAGCCTTACAGAATACAGAAATCACAAACCCAGAACTCCAGTACTAGTCACTCACCTGAGGGTAAGACTTAATTAGTGGTATTGGGTGGGCAGCAGGGAGAGCACTCAGTCAGGAGAAAGTTACCTTGGTGTCCTCTGGTGACAGGAGTGTAGGACCTCATGACAGGTTCCTGGGCAGCGGGTCGGACCCCCTTGCGAAGTGGAGGGGGAGCAAATCCACCAGGGAGCCTATCCTTGTACAGGCCTCCACAAATGAAGGATCCCTCACATGTATCCCAGGGGACCACGCAGAGGCAGGTAGGCAGGCACAAGAGAAAGATTATTATAAGGTTTATTAGAGGAGCCATATTTCCCCCAAAAGGGAACACCATCCAGGTAACAAGAGGGTCTGAGGGAAGGAATTGAGGTAGATGGGAGCTCAGGTGGATCTGAGTGGAGAGAGGGTGGGGCCAGCTGTATGGCTGGAACTACAGGAATGGGAGGAACTCAGGTCTGAGTGGAGCTGAGGACCAAAGGTGAGCATAATACTAATACTTATAGCCCCAGAAGCAGGGATAATCAACGAGGCAAGCTTTGAGTCAGTATAAGTGGTAGCCTTCTTCCTTTCTTAAAAGTTCAAGGACCCTGAGAAAGATGCTCAATTCAGTCTTTTGGTGTTACTGCTGGAAGAGGATGTGGTTTGATGACATATTATAAAAATCATTACTGTATAGCCAGCATGGAATTTTCATTGATCCATGAAGCTGCTTCCATCCAAGTAGGTTCCCAACCTACATGGTAAAATAACTGGTACATCAGATCTTGCTGGCTAGAAGAGACAACATCAAGAATTTCTATATATTCATGGTACAGATTTAGAGGTTCAGGTCCTATGGGAAGCTTTTGCGTGGGTCTAATTTTGTTTGAAAGGATGGCCTGATATATGCCTAGCCTTCTGGTAGTTAATCCGATATCTGTTTTTCTGCTCCAGCAAGATTAAGAGTTGATGGAGGCACATGCATAGTAATAGGTTGGCCAAGTGTGCATTAGTTTCCTTCACTACATCACACATGGCTGCTGCTACCCCCTGTTAAGGAGGCCATCCCTTGTCTGTGTGGTCCAGTTGCTTTGAGAAATAGTCTACAGCTTGGGGAACTTCACCCAACATTTCAATAAGAACTTCTAAGGAAGAACTCTTTGCACTTATGCACATGTAGCTTTTTTTCTCCCTCAAGCACTGGGCTTGAACTCAGGGCCTCATGTTCTTAGCTCTTCCATTCTAAACTGACACTCTACCACTTGAACCACAGCTCTGCATCTAGCTTTTTGCTGGTTAATTACAGATAAGAGTGTTTAGATTTCTATGCCCAGGCTGGCTTCAAACCAAGATCCTTAGATATCAGCCTCCTGAGTAGCTAGAAAAATAGGTGTGACCCATTATCACCCAGCTTACATACAGCATAAATGTTGGTTTTTGATTTTGTTTGTTTGTACCAGAACTAGGGCTTAAACTCAGGGCCTAGGCACTGTCCCTTAGATTTTGTTCAAGCTTTTTTGCTCTACCACTTAAATCAAAGCTCCACTTTTGGCTTTTTGTTGATTAATAGAAGACTATAGTCTCATGGACTATCTTGTGTTGGCTGGTTTTGGAACTCAAATCTCAGTCTCTTGTATAGTTAGGATTACAGGCATGAGCCACCAGCACCCAATCTTAAGTGTTTTGTTGTCATTGCTGTCGCTGCTGTTGTTATTGTTGTTGTGACTTTTATGTAGTCCCAAAGCAAGAACATTAATTTGCCCTTGGGAGTTTTAAAAGCAGTCTCATATCCCATTGACAAACTATAGGCTCAAGATCTTTCCAATTAAACCTCCTGTATCAGCTTTATTATTTGTCCCAAATTAAGTGTCTGTATCCACAGTAGCCTACCATCTCCAGGAACCCTCACAACTCTTTTTAGATTCTAAGGATTTGAATATAAGCCTTTTTCTGTGGACCTCAGGTAAACAACTTGTTCTTTGAAAATTTGTACTTTAGAGGAAGACAGCATATATGTACATTCAACAAGTGATAGGAATTCGATTAGTGTTTCCTAAGCAAAGCTCTTAAGTCTTACTGGCCATCAACAAATTATCTATACATTGCAGCTAGATTCTCTGATTATTTCAACTTTCTTATATCTTCCAGCCAATATCTCCCCAAAGAATAGAGGTGAATTTTTGTTTTGTTTCTTTTGTGTGTGTGTGTCTGTGTGTGTGTTTGTTTGTTTTTGTTTTGTTTTTAGGTTTTTTTGCCAATCCAGGGCCTGGGTGCTGTCTCTGAGTTTTTGTGCTTAACAATAATGCTGTTACTTGAGCCACTGGTCAACTTCTAACTTTTTGGTGGTTAACTGACAATAAGTGTCTCATGGACTTCTCCACCTGGGCTGGCTTTGAGCCATAATCCTCAGATCTCAGATTCCTTAGTAGCTAGGATTAAAAGCATAAGCCACCAGCACCTAGCTAGGTGAATTTTTAAGTCTTTGAGTGAGCACTTCCTAATATTAGGCACTGAAGATTAGTTCTAAAGAGCTTTATTTTTATTAGCATCAATTAGTTGCACAAAGGGATTTCATTTTGACACATACAATGTACCTTGATCAGATTCACCCTCTTTGCCACTCTCTCATATCCCTTCAGCCCTTCCCAAGCCAAGTTTAACAAGTTTCAGGGTTCTATTTTTTAAAACATATTTTGACCATATTCACCCTCCTTTGCCCTTTATTGGCTCTTCCCTCTTCCCCTACTACCCACACTCCAGACAGAGCATGTTTCACATGCCTCAATTCTGCTTGGAAAGTATTATGCAAGCTGACAAACAACCACCTTGGAAACCCAGTGAGAATCTGACCACTTCAACAAGCTTCCTGGAATAGATAGCTGAACTAAAATACAAAATGTCAGCAGTATATTCCTTTGACATCTTAAATGTTTATAAACTCCAGGCCTAATCTCACTATGGCCAACAGTGTCTACAGTGTCTCTAAGAAAAGAAAGTAAACCTCTGCTTCCTTGATTTCCACCCTAACTCTTGGTGAATTCCCTCATATCCCAAACACCAGCTGAAGCCCCCAGACCTAAAGTTGAGAGATAACTAAGAACACTCAAGAAGCAAAAAGACTTGATTGATAATATAGACATTAAAAAGTTAATTTCTAATGCAACAATGTTGAAAAGTAGAATTTTTAAGAGGTAACAAAGTCATGAGGGTTTGACTTTCATAATGATTTAATGCTGTAATTGCAGAAGTGAGTTCACTATGTGGGAACAGTTTCCTGGTTTTTTAAATGAGTTCAGCCCCTTTCTCCCTTTCCTCTAGTTCCCTCATCCTGCTTACATACATACACATTCTCTTACCCTTTTTCCTTCTGCCATAATAGAGCATTAAAACAAAACAAAACAAAATTAACTCTCACTAGATGTGTACCCCTTGACCTTGGACTTCTAAGCCTTCAGAAGTATTTTTGACAAAGTACTCAATCCCAGGAATTTTGTAGTAGCAGCATAACACATTCTAATGACCCATTTTAAAATAGGCAAAGGCAGCCAGGCGCCGGTGGCCCACGCCTGTAATCCTAGCTATGCAAGAGGCTGAGATTTGAGAATCATGGTTCAACGCCAGCCTCGGCAGTAAAGTTTGTGAGGCTCTTATCTCCAATTAACCACTAGAAAACCGGAAGTGGCATTATGGTTCAAGTGGTAGAGCACTAGCCTTGAGCTGAAGCACTCAGGGAGGGACAGCACCCAGGCCCAGAGTTCAAGCCCCACAACTGACAAAAAAAAAAAAAAAGACAAAGGCTCCTAATAGATTTTCACTTCTAAGAATATATGAAAAGGTCATATCTGTTTGATAAACATATGAAAAGATGCTCAACATCATTAGCCATCAAGGAAATACAAATGAAAACTATATGAAATGATATGTCACACCCACTAGAATGTAAATAAAGAAGATGGGAAGTGACCCTGTGGCTCAAAGTGGTAGAATGCTAGTCTTGAGCAAAAAAAGAGCTCAGGAACAGTGCCCAGGCCCTAAGTTCAAGCCCCACTACCAACAAAAAAAGAGAGAGAGAAAGAAAGAAAAATTTAATGCCAGGCACCATTGTCTCACACCTGTAATCTTAGCTACTCAAGAGGCTGAGATCTGATTATTGCAGTTCAAAGCCAGTCCAGGCAAGAAAGTCTTTGAGACTTTTGTCTCTAATAAACCACCTGACAACTGGATGTGGTGCTGTAACTCAAAGTGGCCCAGAGCTTGAGCGAAAAAGCTCAGGGACAGAGCCCTGGCCTAAATTCGAGTCCATGACCAACAAAAAAGAAGAAAAAGGAGGAGGAAGCAGAGGAAGAGGAGGAAGAGGAGGAGGAGGAGGAAGAGGGTGCACTGTACTTATAAACTGACATGTTGAATGGTAACCCCTTTGTACAACTATTTAAAAATAATTTTAAAAATCAAAAATTAGAAAAAGAAGAAGGTGGACAATAACAAATTCTATTGAAGACCTAGAGAGACTGATGGGTATGGAAAATGGTGCAACTACTTTTCGAAGATATTTGATAGTTCCTCAAAATGGTTAAACATTGAATTGCCATATGATGCAGTTATTCTATTCATGAGATACTTCACAGGTCGTATTCTGTTATAATATAACACCCAAGACTGGCATTGTTAAAGGCGAGTTCTTCATTTTGGGCTGGTAAGTCAAAGATTGGGTTACTTCATCTAGTAGCCACCCTAGATATATAAGGATGCTACATCATAGAGGACAGAAGGAGAAGTGACTGCATGCAGAAGAACATGCAAGAAAGGCTGAATTCTTCTAATAGCACATTCTCTTGGTAATTTATTCCAATGCTCAAGAATTTACTTATTATCACAAGAAAAATATTAATCTCTCCTAACAATCTTCTGCAGGTCTTCCTCCCACCACCATTCCAAAATAAGTTTCAGAGGGGACAAGACATAACAAGTATATACCTATGAGTATTGAAAACATAGGTCCAAACAAGATTTGCATATGAAAGTTCATATTCGTAATAGCCAAGGAGCAGAAACAATCAATTGTCCATCAACTGAATGGGTAAATAAAATGTGGTATACCCATACATGATACAACATGGATAAATCTTTAAAATAGTATTCTAAGTAAAAGATCACATACTACACAATTCCATGCACATGAAATGTCTACAATAGACAAATCTATAGAGCTAGAACATAGACTAGTGATTTCCTGGGGTTAGGAGGAAGAAATGAATGGGGACTGACTGCTAATGAGTATGGACTTCCTTAAATAATGATTTAAAAAATGCTCTAAAATCGGGCCTGGGAATGTGGCTGAGTGGTAGAGTACTTGCCAAGCATGAATGAAGCCCTGGGTTCAATTCTTCAGTACCACATAAACAGAAAAAGCCCAAAGTGGTACTGTGGCTGAAGTGATAGAGTGCTAACCTTAAGCAAAAGAAGTTCAGGGACAGTGTTTAGGCCCTGAGTTCAAGTCCCAGACTGGAAAAAAAAGTTGTAAAATTGAATTGCATACATAAGTGAGTTCTATGACCCAGAACATCTCAGTAAAGCTGATAAAGATAATAATAATTAGCTAGAAGAAATGAAGAGAGATTGAGTTTTTAGAAAGTGTGGTACCATAAGCAAGGGAAGAACAGTGTGTACTATGACAAGCTGCTGGATGAAGTAAGAATTTTTTTTAACCTGCTTCATTTTCCCCACACATCTCATATCCTACAAAATAGTCCTTCAGATAGTCCTTCAAATATCCAAAGAACTGAAAAAAAGATTCAGATCTAAACTATGATGCTCCAAAGGATGAAACCAGCTCAAAAAGGGCATAAAATGGGTGAGTTTGCTTCACATCTGTAATCTTAGGTACTCAGGTGCTGAGATATGAAGATTGTAGTTCAAAGCCAGCTCAAGCAGACAAATCTGAGATATTATTATCTCCCACTAACCAGGGGAAAAAAAAGCAGAAATGAAGGTGTGGCTAAAGTGGTAGAATTCTAGCCTTGAAAAAAAAAAAAAGCTGATCTGGAGAGAGAGGCCCTAAGTTCAAATACCAGTACTAGCACACAACACAAAAGGATATATTTGAGCTCATTTTAAGGAAGATTTAATAAGGTCCCTCAAAATTCCAATTGGGAAACAAGGTAGTTCCCCCAGCACCAGAAGCATTTCTGCAAAGTGCGAGCTGGAGAATACCCTAGTATTAGGTAGGAAACAGGACAAGATGACTTCTAAAATTACACTAATCCAGTCACTCAGATTCATCAAAGACCAACCTCACTTTTCTTAAACTATGAAGGATCTCCTTTCTTATTCATTCTCAAAAAGGTTCTTGCCAAACTACTAGAGTAATCATTAAGCACAAATTCATAGTCCTCAACAGAGGCTTTTTTTCACTAAAATACTCACCAGTTTTCCTGATAATTTCCTTCTTCAAAAAAAATTTATACTACTAATGTAAAATCAAAATACAAAAGTCCATTAACTCTGTTATGGCTCTTCCAAACTGCCTATCTGAAGCCAAAGGGAAGTTCTGTTGTGATAGTTTTATGCTCAGTACCCCACTGTTAAGCAAACTCAGTAACCAAAGACCCTGCTCTATCAATCTCCCAAGGATATAAGGTAAAGTGCCAAGAACATTTCCCAGAGCTTTGTGAAATTGCAGAATATCTAAATAAGGGGAAAACGTCAAATAGAAAAAATAGAGTGAAATAAGAAGAATAAAATCCTGGCGACTGAGAAAATTGAGCCTATCTTCTACTATCCCAGCTGAGGAGGCCAAATAAAAATATATACATTTAAAACAGAGCTACCTGTCCGAAGTGGTGGTATATATTTGTAATCCCAGGTAATCAGGAGGTAGAAGTAGGAAAATCTGGGTTTGAGGACTTTGGGACTTTGGCTTAAGTGATAGAAAGTCCAGACACTGAGTTCAATCCAATGGGAGGTGAAGGAAAGGCCAGAGAGAAGGCCACCACCCTGTATGATAGTCCTCAAGAAGCTAAAATGTGGATTATGTTGTGGTGCAACAGTATTGCTTCTTGGTGTATGCCCAACGATAAGATAATTATGCACCAATACTCATAATAACTTTAGTCACAATAGCCACCGGTGGAAGCAACTCACAAATCCGTCTGTGGATGAGTGGACAAACAAAAGGTATGTGCTATAATGAACTATTATAGTATACACCATACACTAGATATATACTTACAATAATATATAATAGGATTAATACATATTGACAGCATATACATAGAGTATATATTTTTAATAGACTATAAAAATGAAAGAAATTCGTCCGTCCCTTAAGGACTCTAAGGCACCAAACTCTTTAGATTTAGGGTTTCTTTGTCCACTGTGCCAGTGAATCTGAACGAATACCTAAGCCTGGGATGGCTTCGGTCTGTGCCCCAGCGCCAGCTGGGTGGGTGGGGCTTCCACAGCCTCCTCCACGAGCCCTGACCGCTGACAGCGTCTGTGGTGACAGCGTCTGCAAAGGCCGGGCTCTACGGCGGGCCGACAGACGCTACACCCTCGGCCAATCAAAGCGCCCCAGAGCAGCCCGCACCTTGGGTCTTTTTCCTGTTGTCCCGCCCTCATATGCTTCTAATTGGTGAGTTTCAAACCCGCGAAAGCCAATGGGAGTGTAGACGCGCGGTTCCGCAGCCGCGGCTCCTAGGCGCGGCCTTTGAAAGGAAAACTGTCCTAGTTGGGAATCATGGTGGGGCCTGGGCCCTCCGCAGCCGCTGGTGAGTACCAACGCGCGCCCCGCTCTGGCAGGCGTTGGAGCAAGGGCGGGGAAATAGGGAGTCCTTCCACCTGACGGTTCCCGTTTGCGTTCACGTCTGCCTCAGTCTCCCCAGACCGGGCCCCGTAGTAGAGGCCTGGACCCGGGATGGAGTCCCCACTTCAGGCCTTGCAACAGCCCTGTCCAGGGTTGAAACACGGTCGAGATAAAGAAACTAGGGTTCCGCCCCGGGTCACACCACAGGTCACACGGTGGGAAGGTGTGGTCCGGGCACTGAGCTGCTGCCGACTTTGCAGGTAGCCAGAAGGGGGTGCTCGGCCCCTCCACCCCTGCTGCCTCTGGGAGCTTGATTGGATCGTGGGCGCGGGATCCTAGGCTCCTGGGTTCCTTGAACTCTGATCAGTCTGGAGCCTTTCCTGCCCTTCTCTATGCTCCGGCGCGGTTGCCACCAAGCGGTCAAACAGAACCGATCTTTTTTCCTCACATTTTTTATTAGGGCTTTTAGATTGTGTCGGAGGCTTCATTGCGGTATTTCCATTCATGCACATACTATACTTTGACCCTTCTATTTCTTAACTCTCCCACAACCCAGCTCCTTTTAAAAAATCTTTCTTACAATTTTGAGTGAGTGAGTTTATTCTGATCGTTTCATGCAGAACTGCAATTCTCTCCCATTTTCTCTCCCACTTCCTTCCAGTTCCCCTATCCAAATAGCTCCCCATGTATGTTCATGTTCATGCAATAGTTGTCTTCCTAAGTCTGCTTAATTTTGCTTACATGGTGATCTCCAGATCCATCTGTTTTCTTGCAAATGACTTTTTTTTCCTTTATGGCTGAGTAGTGTATGTATGCCACATTTCCCTTATCCATTACATCTGTTAATAGACACCTGAACTGGTTCCATAGGTTGGCTGTTGTGGTATTTCTATTGTGTACTGACTTACATTTCCTCTAGATATATGCCCAAGAGTAGTATAGCATGGTCATAAGGAGGTAGTTGTTAGTTTTCTAAAGAACCCCCATGCTTATTTGTATACTGGCAGCACAAATTTACATTCCCACAACAGTGTTCAAGATTCCTTTGCATTCAG
The DNA here is from genome assembly GCF_000151885.1 of Dipodomys ordii. Classification (NCBI taxonomy): domain Eukaryota; kingdom Metazoa; phylum Chordata; class Mammalia; order Rodentia; family Heteromyidae; genus Dipodomys; species Dipodomys ordii. Next base: position 236,858 of record NW_012267263.1, read on the forward strand.
TGTTGATTGTTCAACCATGCCTGTCCTAGGCCCTGTCCTTGGTGCTTTGTGTAACAACTCTTCAAGAGGTGTTTCTCTAACCCTGTATGTGAGACTCTACATGTTGAACATGAACTTAAGTACATTTCTCATAGCTATTTGATAAAGATGCATTAGAGTCAAAAAGGAACCATGGAGAGTTAAGAATAGTTTTGCACCTCTGCAGCCTTTTTTTTTTTTAAAAAAAAAATGATTATGAGGGCTGAGAAGTTGGCTCAGTGGTAGAGTACTTGCCTCTCATGCATGAGGCCCTGGGTTCGATTCCTCAGCACCACATAAGCAGAAAAAAGCCAGAAATGGTGCTGTGGCTCAAGTATTAGGGCTCTAGGCTTTAGCTGAAGAGCTGAGGGACAGCTTCCAGGCTCAGAGTTCAGCCCCCACAACCGACAAAAAAAAAAAAAATGTATTTTTAATCTTTTCAAAACAATTTGCTCCTCTCACCATGCACTGATGAACTCACACAATTTTTTTCTTTGACCTTTTCTTAGGGCATCTAGATTTTGCCATATATTATAATCAGTGTTGTGTTTATCTCCACTGCTATATTGAAAGTATTCTGGAAATCAGAGAAACAGTTCAAGTATCCCTTATCTGAATTGCTAGTGATCAGAAGGATTTCAGATTGTGAAATACTTGTATGTATAATAAAATATCCTGAGGATGTGAATATAAAATTCAGTTGCATTTCTTTTTGACAGTACCTGATTTTGAAGTCAAGGCAAGTACTCTACCACTTGAGTCACATCCCATCTCCTTTTGCTTTAGTTTATTTTTAGATAGGGTCTTATGCTTTTGTCTGGACCAGCCTCAGACTATAATCCTCCTACCTCTGCCTCTTGAGTGGCTGTGACTATAGTCATATACTATTACACCTGGCTTGGGTTTTTTTTTGGGGGGGGGTCCGGTCGTGGGGCCTGAACTCTGGTCCTGGGCGCTGTCCCTCAGCTCTTCAGCTCAAAGCTAGAGCTCTACCACTTGAGCCACAGTGCCACTTCTGGCTTTTTTCTTTTTGCTTATGTGGTACTAAGGAATTGAACCCAGGGCCTCATGCATGCAAGGCAAGTGCTCTATCACTGAGCCACCTTCCCAGCCCCCAACCTGGCTTGTTTTTGAGATAGGATCTTACTACATTTTTCCCTAGGCTGCCCTCAAACTGGTATTTTTCTGCCTCTACTTCATGAGTATCTGAGATTACAAGGTGGGCCACCATGCCTGGCTACATTTATACTTTATATATTTTTCATACATAACTTGAAGGTAATTTAATACAATATTTGTAGTGCATATGTGTTTTAATTGATCAGATACATGAAGTCAAGCATGGAATTTGTGTCATGTTGGCCCTTTTAAATTTCAGATGTTGAAATAGTATATTCAGCCTATATTAACTTTTTATTTTCCTATAAATGCCTGTCATAAAAAGTTACTGTGTAGATGTTTACCACTAACTCCCCCTACCCTGCCAACCTGGCTCTTTTTTCTTTAGTTCCAAAAGGAACTGAGTAAGGGTTTGTGTGTAAAAATCACCATCCATCTCAAGAAGGAAACACAAGAATATACACACACACACACACACAAGACCAGCCTTGGCTCAACAGTTTAGGTAGGCCAGTTAGAATTTCTTCATGTAAGCTAGGTGCCGGTGGCTCATGCCTATAATCCTAGCAACTCAGGAGGCTTAGATCTGAAAATCTCAGTTCAAAGCCAGCCGGGACAGGAAAGTCCGTGAGACTCTTATCTCCAATTTACCACCAGAAAACTGTAAATGTTGCTGTGGCTCAAGTGATAGAGCACTCGTCTTGAGCTGAAGAGCGCAGGGACAGCGCCCAGGCCCAGAGTTCAAGCCCCACGACCGACAAAAAAAAAAAAGAAAAGAAAAAAAGAATTTCTTCATGTAAAGTATGATGTGTTATAGCTGAGAACAATGTCCTAATTAAGGACTCTGGGATACAATAACTATGATCTCAGATTTGCTTTTGCTTTATACTAGCTAGATAACTTGAAGCATGTCATTTACCCTCTTTGAATTTCATAATGCACAATACCCAGTGGGATGATTGTATGGATTAAAAGAAGTAGTATAAGTAGCTTATTACAAATAGTAATACAAGGAGCTTATTATAAGACTTGGATTTTGTTAATGTTGATACTAACTTGAAGCCAGACTTAAAGACTGGATACTTTTTCACATTATGTTATAAATTAAAATCATTATAGAAAAGTGCCATGTTTTAGGATATATATGAACTTGATAAAATCTCAAGCTAAATTCTGTTTTTATTTGGTTCTGTGTTTTACAGAAGAGCGTCAGAAAAAGCTCCAGGAGTATTTAGCAGCCAAGGGAAAACTGAAGAATCTAAATACCAAGTGAGTTTCTCTACATATTTATGCCAGTTTTGTTGTCCTTGTTAATACTAACTTAAAGTCTTTTTTACAGGTAGCCCTTTTCTGTTTATAGCCTATTCAGCCTACATTGTAGATCTGAAGATTACATAAAAAGAGTACTTTAGTCCAAATATGACTAGCACTAGTTAAACCTAGTCTATTGGCAGAGATGGAAGCATTATTATTGTGTTCCAAAAAAGGAGGACCTACAGTATTAGGGATCATGCTGGAGATATTCTTGTCCCTTCTTTTTCTGGCGAAGTTGATTCTTATGAAGACAATTTTTGGTCAGTCAGTTGAATGACCCTGGTTTGGGTGTATCTTCTGAAAGCCAGTTCTCAATACTAGCATACTGAGATCTCCTAACATGTACTTTTGAGTTAGATAGAACATAACCATTTCACTCTTGTCTTCTGTCTTTTGAGTTAGATAGAACATAACCATTTCACTCTTGTCTTCTGTCAGTATATTATCTTCCTGTTGTATTACTCCATTTTTTCTTGAAAAGTTAACTGTCACCTTTAATTTTGCCTTGGGTTTTTAATCAACTCTATTTCCTTGGTTAATTGAGCTGAAACCATTTTTCTCTTGAAGCAAGGGCTTATTAAGTGTACAGCTTATGTGGTAGAACCCTTGTCTGGCAAACTAGATGCTGTGTTCAAAATCCTAGGACATAAGCCCTCAGAGGGGAAGGATCTCTGTGTCTTACTAAGTATTATAGCATTAAGAGTGATTCATAGAGTCAGCACTGGTGGCTCATACTCAGGAGGTTTAAAGCCAGCCTAGGCAGGAAAGTCCATGAGACTCTTTATCTCCAATTTACCACCAGAAAACTGTGGTGCTGTGGCTCAAGTGGTAGACCACTAGCCTTGAGCTGAAGAGTGCAGGGACAGCCAGAGTTCAAGCCCCACGACCAACAACAACAACACAAAAAGAGCTCAAGAACAACACCCAAGCCCTGAGTAGTTCAAGCCCCCAACCAACACACAAAAAAAAGAGTGATTGGTAGACTGAGAATGGTGGTCCATACCTGTAATCCCAGCTATCAAGAAACTGACTACCCTGAGCTAAATAGTGAATTCTCCACTAGCCCGAGCTACACAGCAAGACCCTGTCTTTCTTTGTAATTTTTCCCAATAGATACTTAATCTTTCTAAATGCTGCTGGTTTCCTTTTATTTTATTTTTTGCAGTTTAACCTCACTAGGTAGATTTTATGTTACATCCCTGTTTTTATTCTTGTTTTTTATTTGAATCATGCCTCAGTATAGATAGTATTGTTTTGAGACTACCCCCAGATACCAAAATCCACAGGTACTCAAGACCTTTGTGTAAAATAAAATAGAATAGTATTTGCATATAAACTATGTGCAATTATCTGTCAATTACTTATGATACCTAATACAGTACAGTAGTATACTGTTGTTTTTTAGCAGTAATTACAAAAAGTTTGCACATGTTCAATGCAGATGCAATATCATTTTTCAATTTTTTTATCAAAAGTTAGTTTTAACAGTTGTATAGTCCATAGATATAAACAGTCAGCTATATATCATTTTTGCCCCTGAAAATCCAATATTTGGAAATACTTTAACAATGAACCTTTTTTTTTTTTTTTTTTTGTCAGTCGTGGGGCTTGAACTCTGGGCTTAGGCGCTGTCCCTGCGCTCTTCAGCTCAAGGTGAGTGCTCTACCATTTGAGCCACAGCACCACTTCCAGTTCTCTAGTGGTTTATTGGAGATAGGAGTCTCATGGACTTTCCTATCTGGGCTGGCTTTGAACCATGATCCTCAGATCTCAGCCTCCTGAGAAGCTAGGATTACAGGCATGAGCCACCGACACCCAGCTAACAATGAACTTTTTTTTTAAAAAAAAACAGATAATTGTCTCACTCCAGTGTCTGATATTTGAATAAGACTACACATATAATGTAGAAACCAAATGTATTTTATCAGTATTATTAGAATGCTGCATTTATGCATATAATATTTCTGAAAGGATCACCAAAAAGTTGTTAAGAGCTGTTGTGACTTCTTGAAGGAATACAAGACCAGGAAGGTATAATAATGAAACTTTTTAATTATTGATCATTTTTAATTGTTTTACCATATACAGAAACTCTAATGACTTGAAAATTTTGATCATAATTGTTAATCTCTATACTTCCTAAGATTTGCTGATCCTTCTGTACTAAGGATTAGTTTTATTTTCCTTTTTACAGGCCTTATCTAAAAGCCAAGAATAATGCCTCAATCCCACCACCTTCTAAATCTGTAAGTAGAAATTAGTCTCTTAAGAAATATCCAGTTTATCAAAAAATTAAATCCCCCAAAAACAAATCATCAAAGAAACAACTGCCCAATAAATAAGTGGACTAAAGACTTAAAGAGAAACTTCTCTGAAGAAGAAAGAAGGAGAGCCAGTAGACACATGAAGAAATGCTCAACCTCTCTAGCCATAAAAGAATGCAGATCAAAACAACATTGAGATTCCACCTCACCCCAGTTAAAATGGCTATAATCAAGAACTCTAATAACAACAGATGCTGGAGGGGATGTGGACAGAAGGGAACCTTACTACATTGTTGGTGGGAGT
>NW_012267263.1:242146-248271 GCF_000151885.1 Dipodomys ordii
ATAAGTTGATGTTAGGGGAATGAACCCAAAGATAAGTATTCAAATTCTTTTTTCTTTCATGCAATTGTTTCTAACATATTTATAAGATGATTTCTATGTTGCTTGGTATATCCCTCCCCACGGTATAATCCCTGCTTTCACTGTATTTGATGTTAGTATAATTTGTGGAGGGGAAGGGCAAAAACAAATCGTTTAACTAGGGATACAGGTGGACCCATTGCAACAAGGAGATGTACAAGTTGTTATGTCAAAAAATGAACTTTACAACTTTGGTAGGGGGGGAGGATAGTGTAGGGGGAGGTGGGGGGAGTATGGGAAGGGGAAACAAAGAGGAGGCAACAACAAATCGATTAAATAGGGATACAGGTGGACCCATTGCAACAATGAGATGTAGAAGTAGTTATGTTGAAAACAAACTTTACAACTTTGGTGGGGGGGGGGGCGGGGGAGGATAGGAAGGGATGGGAAGGGGAAACAAAGGAGGAGGCTACAATGCTTGATAAGAAATGTACTCATTATCTTGCCCATGTAATTGTAACTCCTCTGTATGGTATTCTCACAATAAAAAAAATATAAGAAATGTACTCATTATCTTGCCCATGTAATTGTAACTCCTCTGTATGGTATTCTCACAATAAAAAAAATATATATCCAGTTTAAAATTGATTAGTAATAAAAATACTAAAGATGCAGCTCAAGAAAATATATTTTAGGGCTAGGAAGTTGGCTCAGTGGTAGAGTGCTTGCCTTGCATGCATGAGGCCCTGGGTTTAATTCCTTAGTACCACATAAGCAGAAAAAGCCAGAAGTGGTGCTGTGGCTCAAGTGGTAGGCCGATAGCCTTGAGATGAAGAGCTGAGGGACAGTGCCCAGGCCCAGAGTTCAGGCCCCACAACCAACAAAAAAAAAGAAAAGAAAATATATTTTAAATGATTCCTCACAAATTTAAAAGCAATTTGGCCCAATAAGACAGAAACATTTTTTGAAAACTACAACATATTGTAGCTTAATTTTGTAACAAAAAAAAAAATACCTTAAGTGGGCTTTTAATATACGCTTAATATATGCAAGCATTTATTCAGTGCTTAATATCTGCCTAACACATTCTGATTTGCATTAGCTAATTGCATTCTCACAGCCTTAGGAGGGTAGGTACTATGGTTGACCCCATTTTGTAAACGTGGAAACTGAATGGTAGAAAAGTTTGTTTCCCAAGGTCATGTAGCTATTAAGTGATAATATTGAGTATCAGTGGTCTTAAGCACTTTGTACATGGCCATAAAGTTGAGTAGCTCAAGGAGGGAGGTAGATGAATAAAGAGAGGAAGGTGATGAGAATGCAGTCATAAAATTCAATACATATTCTTTAAAATTAAGAAAATTGAGGGAGGGAGTGGGATTGGGAGGATGAAAGGGGTGACTGATCAAGATACATTGTATTCATAAACTGCTTTGTTGAATGGCAACTGCTTTGTACAACTACTTAAAGATAATTTAAAATATGAGTAGTTCAGTAGTCATTAAAAGAGAACACTGGACTAGCCACATAGCTCAGGGGTGGAGCATCCACCTATCATATATAAAGCCCTGGATTTGATCTCTAGCACCACCAAAAAGTAAATAAACAAACAAAAGAATATCTTTGTTGAATATTTTGAATTGCTTAGCAAGAATATTTTTCCTAATCAATTTAAGTTAGCTACAATGTGAATAGAATAATGATTCCTAATATATTAACATATTTAAGGTTTAAGTAAAAAAAATAGCCTTCTTCATCTGTAATAAGTTTATCTGTAAAAATGCTGTCTCTAGTTTGCAAAATCATAATTTTGTTGAAGTTCTAAAGTGCTTTGTGTTGGCCAAGGTAAGATAGGTATTTGTACCAATTTGTACATATATATATATATATATGTAAATATATATATATAACTACACATACATGAATGCACACATACATATATGCATACTTATACACGTGTGTGCATACATAGATGTCTATGTGCATAAGTGGGCATTATGTGCCATCTGTATGCATGACATGGTTAGATACTGTGAAACATTGAAAAAATGAATATAAGGCAAAATTATTATGCAATGATATGAAAATAGAGAAACATTTGGTTAGACTTCTACTTTGTGCAGATGCACTGTATGACAGAACTTGTAAAGGAAAAATCCACTGGGATGAGCTCTCATACAAATTCCCAGAGTCTTCTCAAATAGTGGCAATACTGACTTCAGTAAATCATCTCTTAATTGAGTGTAATACCTCCCTTATCTGTTTTATATAGTTGTAAAGATAAGGATAAGGAAGGCAATTCCAGAATTTAGTAGAAACTAAAAAGACTATGCAAGTTTATAGACATTGTTACATAACACACTTTATAAAATATTTGATACCTAACATAATAGTTAACTTTTGAGTACTTACTGTTTTCTAGTACTGGGCAGGGCATATACATTATCTCAGTATTCAAATAGCCTTGTAAAAAAGTTGGCCATCTGAGTTTATGGTCAAACCAGAACACTTTTGATGGACCAAGAAGCCTAAGTTAACACTATCTTGTAAAAAGCAGATTGTATGACACTCTAGAAAGCAAGATATTATTGTTAATGATGTTATTATTATGGCCAAATGACAGGACTAAGGCTTAGAGAGATAGAGTACTTGGTCAAACTATGCAACCAGTAAGGGTCAAATCCAGCATGCACGCATAAGGCTTTTTCAGGATCCCCATATTACAGTGTTAACTACTCAGGGGAATGAACTTTTCATTTTCTGTTCCTGTATATGTGGGGAGGGGGGCACTCACAGGCATGCATGCATGCATGCATGCACGTGCACACAGGCACACATACACACGCCAGTCCTGGTGCTTAAACTCAAGGCCTGGGCATTGTCCCTGAGATTTTTGCTCAAGGCTAGGTCTCTAACACTTGAAGTACAGTTCTAGTTTTTTTTTGGGGGGGAGGCCCAGTCGTGGGCCTGAACTCTGGGCCTGGGTGCTGCCCCTCAGCTCTTCAGCTCAAGGCTAGCGCTCTACCACTTGAGCCACAGCACCACTTCCAGCTTTTTTTTTTCTGCTTATGTGGTGCTGAGGAATCAAACCCAGGGCCTCATGCACACAAGGCAAGCGCTCTACCACTGAGCCACCTTCCCAGCCCCTAGTTCTAGCTTTTTAGTGTTTAATTGAGGATTCAAGTCTCATAGACTTTCTTGCCCAGGTTGGCTTCAAACCATGATCTTCAAATCTCAGGCTCCTGAGTAGCTAGGATTAGAGGTGTGAGCCACCTGTACAGGGATTTTTAATATATTGAACCCAAATATAAAAAGAATCCTTATAGACAGCTTTATAAAATTTACTGAGAAACAGTAAATATTAAAATAATTAAGAGCTACCTACGTCTACATCCTAAATTCATTTTATAGTTAAGTGAACTTAGGTCTGTTATTTAGCTCTAGGTATAAAATGAGTATAGTAAGACCTCACAGAACTGTTTGAAAGGACAGAGTTAAGAAACACTAAGAGAAACTTACTCATACCGGCAGACTGGAATTTATGTTGAGGTATATAATGAGTATGTGGGCACACATTTCAACAAATCCAGTTCCAGATCTTCAACATTCATACTTGCATTTATCTAAAATTGATTTGTTTTAGAATGTACCTAACCTGCAGTCTCTTTTCCCACCACACTTGGTACCTTCATCCTTTTCTGCTTGCTATGCAGGCACTCTACCACTTGAGCTACTGCACTAGCCCTTTTCTCATTGGTTATTCTGGTGGTAGAGTCTCCCTTTATGCCTGAACTGCAGTCCTCCTATTTGTACTTTTCTGCTTGCTAACATGACAGATGTGCAACACCATACCCAGCTACTGTACTTAACGCCATAGCTTGAAGTGGCAGGCATGAGCTACTACACCCAGCCTAACTTTATTTGTTTAATTTTTTGGTAAGGGAGGAAGGTGGCTTGGCTAACTTCAAAAGACAAACCTCCTAATCTCTACCTCACAAGCAGCTGGGACTATTGATGCGTATCATACATCTAGCCACACTATTTGGCTAAGAGATTTTAAGCACATGCATCTTGATTAGCTCAAAGTAAAGAGTGTTAGTGCTATAACAAAACATCCCTCTAAGCCAGGTGCCAGTGGTTCATGCCTGTAATCCTAGCTATTCACAAGACTGAGATCTGAGGATCACAGTTTGAAGCCAGTTTGGGTAGAAAAGTTCCCATGAGACTCTTATCTCCAACAAAACTACTCAGAAAAAGCTGGAAACGATACTGTGGCTTAGGTAGAAGCCAAAGAAACAGGGACAGCACCCAGGCCCTGAATTCAAGCCTCAGGCTCAGCACGCACGCACACGCGTGCGCGCACACACACACACGCACACACGTGCGCGCGCACACACACACACACACACACCTCTCTCTAGTCTTACCTACATATTAAAAGGAAAAGAACTAAAGTGATGTCCAATCCTGCTCATCCCAGCAAATGCATTTAATAAGCAGTATTGAATATATGAACTAATTGTGGGATACTGTTTGTTTTTTAAAAAAAACTAGGAGTATAAGGACAAAATGTTTGGAAACCAGTAGGCTCTGCAGTCCCTGTCAGCCTCTATAGTGGCCCTTATTTCATTAAATCATACTTTTCTTGTGTTAGTATCTTTTTTTATCATGATCTTATCATTTATCCCCTTACAGTCTATCATAGTGCCAATTGTACAGTCAGTTGTCTCTCTTGACTTAAATCTAGTTTTATCCTTTATGAGTTTTCTTCCTACTCCTGCTTCATATGTCCATAGTAAAGATAACAAATTTAGTTTGAAATATTTCTTTCTCCTTGTTTCTATTGTCTTATTTTTGTTTTTGTTGTTGTTATTTTGTCTTTTTCAATTTTGTCCATCAGTTATGAGGTGAGTTGAAAGAGACCAAGAGTCAGAGTCCAGAGTTCAAAATTGAAATTCTACCTCCTCTGACCCCTAATTCTCTGCCTACTCTTGAGCTGCTTATTTGCTCTCAGATGAGGAGACTGAATTTAATGATCTCTAAAATCTCTCCCAGTTCCAATGGTCTGGATTTACTTATCAGTTCCTAGCCTTATAACTCTTCTAAGCCCACTTTCTTTCTCACTGGGATACTTGAAACTGCATAACCAGTTCTACATCCTATAATAAGTTGGCCAGATCAGGCTGATCTAAAATCAAGATGTAAAATATGTAGAAGAGTAAATATTTGCAAGTCATTTATCTGGTAAGGATCTGGTATCCAGGTTATATGACTCTTAAAACTCAACTACTAAAAGACAAACAATCTAGTTTTAAAATGGGCAGGGGATCTGATAAGACATTTCTCAAAAGAAGGTAAAGATATGAAGAAATTCTCTACATCATTAACTGTCAGGAAATACAAATCAAAGCCACATTGAGGTGCCACTTCATGATTACTGAAATGTCTGTATTTAAAACGACAAATAGGGCTGGAATGTAGCTCTGTGGCAAAGCATTTGCCTAACAAGTCCAACATCCTGGGTTCAATCCTCAATACCAAAAAAGAAAAGACAAAAACAAAAAGTTAAAAAACCCAAACAAAAAACAAACAAAAATAAAAAGACAAATGACTAGTATTGGAGAAGATGTGGAGAACTAGAGCCTGTGTACATTTTAAGTAGAAATGTAAATGGGTTCAGCTACCTTAAAAAATAGTTTTGTTTTTTTTTTGGATGGGAAGGGGAAACAAAGGAGGAGGCTACAATGCTTGATAAGAAATGTACTCATTATCTTGCCCATGTAATTGTAACCACTCTGTACAGTATTTTCACAATTAAAAAAAAATGATACACACTAAAAAAAAAAAGTTTTTTTGGTTCCTCAAAAGTTAAGCTTAAACCAGGCACCAGTGGCTCACATCTGTAATCCTAGCTACTCAACAAGCCAAGATCTGAGGATCACAGTTCAAAGCCAGCCCTGGCAGGCGACTCCATGAGACTTCAATAAACCACTCAGAAAGTGGAAGTGACGCTGTGGCTCAAGTGGTAGAGCACTAGCCTTAAGCTGAAGAGCTGAGGGATAGGCCCCAGGCACAGAGTTCAAACACCATGACTGCCAAAAAAAAAA
>NW_012267263.1:249846-258384 GCF_000151885.1 Dipodomys ordii
TGCCTTCACAAATATAACTTAACTACTAAGATGTTAGGTGTTTAGTGAGATGCTCCAACTTACTCCAGACCTCCTATCCTCCAGTCTGTCTCCTTGCCTGATTGATAGGAACAAAACAGAGTCTTAGCTGATACTAGAGTAGTATCACATAGTCATTTGTAGAGGAAGAAGACAAAAAAAGCCTTAGAGGTGTATTTTTCCAGAGTCCTGGGAAGATGCTTCATTGGAAAATAATGGACATTCAGCAAGTACTATTTGATATAGGCAAATTCTTTCTTGAAATAGCAATTGTTTTGTTAATAACTGAATATCTTCTTGATTCTGTCAAGATTAAAAAAAAAATACTCTAGGGGCTGGGAAAGTGGTTCAGTGGTAGAGTGCTTGCCTCACATGCATGAGCCCCTGGGTTCGATTCCTCAGTACCACATAAACAGAAAAAGCCAGAAGTGACACTGTAACTCAAGTGTAGAACGCTAGCTTTGAGCTGAAGAGTTGAGGGACAGCGCCCAGGCCCAGAGTTCAAGCCCCACGACTGACGACAAAAAAAATAAATTAATTAATTAAAAAAAAAATATATATATATATATAATAGGAACTAGTTACAAAAGTCACCTATTAGTGAAGTAAACCTTTATTTTCTAAGGATTCAGCTTTCTTTTTTTTGCTTATGTGGTGCTGAGGAATTGAACCCAGGGCCTCATGCATGCAAGGCAAGCGCTCTACCACTGAGCCACCTTCCCAGCCCCTAGGGATTCAGCTTTCTTAAATGAAATTCTAAATTATATTATCTAACATTTGTTTAAGCAATTATTTTCCTCATTATTTTAAAACAGTAATCTATTACAATTGGAGGGGGATGGGGGCAGCTGTTCTTGGGGTTTGAACTCAGCACCTGGGCATTGTCCCTGAGCTCTTTTGCTCAAGGTTATCATTCTGCAACTTGAGCCACAGCTCCACTTCTAGCTTTTTTGATGGTTAAATGAAGATCAGAGTCTCGTGGACTTTCCTGTCCGTGCAGGCTTCAAACCACAATTCTTAGTTCTCAGCCTCCTGAGTAGCTAGGATTATAGGCATGAGCCAACAGTGGCCAGCTTTTTTTTTTTGGGGGGGGGGTCCGGTCATGGGGCCTGAACTCTGGGCCTGGGCACTGTCCCTTAGCTCTTCAGCTCAAGGCTAGTGCTCTACCACTTGAGCACAGTGCCACTTCCGGCTTTTTTCTTTTTGCTTATGTGGTGCTGGGGAATCGAACCCAGGGCCTCAGGCATGCAAGGCAAGCGCTCTACCACTGAGCCACCTTCCCAGCCCAGCTTTTTTTTTTTTAATGCTGCTACTGGATGTTGAACTCAGAGCCTTGGCCAGTCAAGGCTAGTGCTCTATCACTTGAGCCACAGCTCAAGTGATTTTTAATATATTTTTCTTTGTCTTTTCAGACTATTAGACCCAAAAAGGATATTACCAGCCATGCTATTTTACCTATCAAATCTACAAGGACTATCACCACTAAACTCCAGTCCGGACCAACTAATATCTTTGGGTCTCAGAAGTCAAAGTTAGACCCACTTCTGAGCAAAATGCCAACTTCAAGATATGCTTCTTCTAACCCAAATTGTAAACCATACAGCAAGAATCACCAGCAGCATGAAACTGGGTCATCCACTGCAGAACTGTCAACAAAACCTAGGAGGTCCTCTACTACACAGGAATTGAAAACTATAAAGCAGCATGGAGCCAGTCAGGGAAATGCTAAATGGATGGACTCTATGGATAATTCCCATGGTGAAAACAAATCTTTGAGTGGCTTTGTAAAAGAGATGAACAAAGAGAACTTGCTCCAAACTTCATCAGAACCTAAGCAAAAGCCAGATCCTGAATTACGTATTCTAAGTAAGCCAAAGACTAACACTTACAAGCAAACCAAGTGTAGTTTGGCTCCTAAAAAAGTCTTAAGCAAAAATTCAGTTAATAGTGCTGTTCTGAAAGACAGAGTTAATAAAAAAAATGTTGGAGAAACACAAATCTGGACTCTACCAGTAAAATCACAGCAACTCTCTAGAATTGCAGCTTGTACAAAACCAAGAGAAAAGTCCTCAAGGACAGTTCCCTCTCACTTTATTCAGACCCATAGTAGGTCTCAAGCATCAACAAAACCAGTGGTTAAGGATATAAATGATATGAAGGCCAATAGGGATAAATATGGAAGACCAAATGAAACTAAGTTACAGTCACTCCATACTACTGAACAGAAGGTAAAACCCATGAGACTTACAACACATCCAAACTTGCTTCAGGGAGCAACTAACCAACATCCAAACAGCAAGCAAGATCAGAAGACTAGACAACATTCTCTAAGACCTCAGACATCAGTCATTCCAAGCACTCCTAGCATAAAAGCAAACAGAACCAATGATAACAAATTTAACATCTTTCAACAAAAAGCACAGACTTTGAACTCCAAGTTGAAAACTGCTCTTCCCCAGAAGCATTTTCTGAACAAGACAGCTCCCAAAACTAAAGCAGGCATCACAACCATAAATGGGAGAGGAGTCCCAAATGATACCCAAACCAATCCAAATACTAAAAAGAAGGCAGCAACAGAGGATCGAAGGTACATTGTTTTGATTCTAAAATGTTGTGACTTAATATAATCTATTATCAAGAGTATTTGGTCAGGAAATAGTTTCTAAGTTATTTTTAATTACAGCCTATCAAACAAGATTTAGATTAACTGTGGCAAATGTTGAGACTTAGCAGAGCTGGGTGATATGTACATGTGTTGTAAGGCATTCTATAATTTAAAAAAATATAGCATTTAAACAGTCAGGCATGGTGGCTTACATTTATAATCCTAACTACTCAGGAGACTGAAATCTGGAAGATCAGTGTTCAGAGCTAGCATAGGCAGTAAAGTCTGAGAGTCTCTGTCTCCAAAATAACACCAGCAAAAAGCCAGGCTAGAGGTATGGCTCAGATAGTAGAGTGCCAGCTGAGCAAGCCCTGGTACTAACCTAAAATTAAAAAAAAAAAAAATAGATGAGAAAGAAATCAGGGCTGCAAGTATAGACTGCTCACTCAAGAAGTACCTGCAGGGACTGAAAAACATCTAAGACAAGGAGGTAAAAAGGGACCCTAATAGTGAGTTCACATAAATACGAAGTGGTTAGTGGTGGTTCCTTGTCAAGCAGGCCTGTCATTGAATCCAATAAAGTTTTCAGAGAAGAAGAACAAGAAGCTGCATGAGTCAGAGTAGATAAGTTTTGGAAAGTAAGATAACATAGAAAGGAGCATTTGTCCAAATGTTGAGCTCAGATGGAAGAAATAAGCAGGTTCTTGGGTTGTTGGGACAACATGCATGATACTTGAAACTTGAGCCAAAGGACTTCATACACTTTCTCCCCAAGCATAGTCTCAGAATGAGGTGAACTTCCCAAGAAGAACACAGGCGTGTATGTGGTTGCAGTGAGCATAAAGAGGTAAAAGGAGCATGGAAACTTACATGATAGCTGACAGGTGCCAAGAGAGTAAAGTGAGGTCAAGATTTAATCTTAGGATAAACACTACCAACAAGCTCTTTGCCCCTGTGCACAGATACATAACTGAGAGGGAAGGGCTGAGATGACCAGCTTAGATACAAGGGTCAGGGAAGGTACTTCCAACAGTCACATCTGAGTTGAGAGCTAAGACTGATGGCAAGAAGGACCAACCATCTGAGTACAAAGAAAAGTGATTGAGAAACCCCTGAGCTAGTAAATGAGTTCCCAGACAAGAGAGAAGTGGTCATAAGACAGGTTGTGGCTTGTTGCACATGATTACTTTGATGGCAAAGGTTCCATGCATTCACATATTCCTTTAGCAACTTCTGATGTGCCAGGCTCAGGAAGGAACTAGAGCAGTGAGCACATAGTCAGTCTCTACCCCTCTGTAACTTATGATTTGGGGTATATATGGAAAGTCTTAGAGAAATAAAATACTGGCATTGAGATGCTAGGAACAAGCTGATTTTAGAAAAAAAAGGTTCCCCCTTTGTTTATGATGAAAAGGAAGGCTGTGAAGGTAGCAAGAATTCCAGGGACATATCTCAACTTCTGTTGTTAGGTAAGCAGAATGAAAGTGAATAAAAAATGTTGAGGCCAAAATAAGCTATTCATAAGTACAAATGGTACTCTGAAATCGAAAAGAAACAAAAGAGCTAATGACATCCTTTTTTTTTTTGTCGGTCATGGAGCCTGAACTCTAGGCCTGGGCACTGTCCCTCAGCTCTTCAGCTCAAGGCTAGTACTCTACCACTTGAGCCACAGCGCCACTTCTGACTTTTTCTGCTTATGTGGCCCTGAGGAATTGAACCCAGGGCCTCATGCATGCAAGACAAACGCTCTACCACTGAGCCACCTTCCCAGCCCTAACATCCATTTCTTAATATTTACTTATTAACATCACTTAAAAACCAAAACTGTAGGGTCAAAAAAAAAAAAAGCCAGGCTGGGAGCATGGCCTAGTGATGGAGTGCTTGACTATCTTGCATGAAGCATGACATAAACAGAAAAGGCCGGAAGTAGCCCTGTGGCTCAAGTGTAGAGTGCTAACCTTGAGCAAAAGAAGCTCAGGGACAATGCCCAGGCCCTGAGTTCAAGCCCCCAAGTCTGGCCAAAAAAAAAAAAAAAAAAAAGCCAAATTGATGATCTCTAGGAATTAGAGAATAGAGGTAAGGTTTACTAGTAAGTAGCAAATGGATTAGTGGGTTGGGCTTGTCTTATATCTTGATTATAGTTATTGTTACATGTCTTCATACATTTATACTCATGGAATCTCACACTTTAAAAAGATAAACTTGGGGCTGGGAAGGTGGCTCAGTGGTAGAGCGCTTGCCTTGCATGCATGAGGCCCTGGGTTCAATTCCTCAGCACCACATAAGCAGAAAAAGCCAGAAGTGGCGCTGTTGCTCAAGTGGTAGAGCACTAGCCTTGAACTGAAAAGCTGAGGGACAGTGCCCAGGCCCAGAGTTCAAGACCCACGACTGACAAAAAAAAACGATAAACTTTACTGATATCATTACATAAACCTGTGTGGGCCAGGTATTGTGCTAGGCACTATTCATTTCTGCCTTCACAGAGCTTGCATCCTAGAGACAGACAAGCAATATGCTGACTACATAAGACTGGATAGTCACAGATAATTACTCTTTAAGGAAGTGTCATTTGAACAGGGGATGGAAGATGCAAGACCTTGAGGCAGGAATGGGCATGGATTAAGAAAATGAAAGGATGATGGGCTGGGAAGGTGGCTCAGTGGTAGAGCGCTTGCCTTGCATGCTCAAGGCCCTGGGTTCGATTCCTCAGCACCACATAAGCAAAAAAAGAAAAAAGCCGGAAGTGGCACTGTGGTTCAAGTGGTAGAGCATTAGCCTTGAGCTGAAGAGCTGAGGGACAGCGCCCAGGCCCAGATTTCAGGCCCCACGACCGGACCCAAAAAGAAAAAAAGAAAATGAAAGGATGCCCAAGTTCCTGATAGGTAGTGGCCAAGAGGGAGATGAAACATAGGTTGAGGTGTAGGCAAGAGCAAATTTATACCATGTATTTCAGCCATAGAGAACATTTTGAATTGTATTCCACAAGACATAGGTAGCCCTTGGCAGTGACACGATCTCCTTTACAGCCTGCCTACAGATCAGCAATTGTGTGCAGCATGAGTTTAAGGAAGGTGAGAGTGGAAGCGAGATCAATTAGTAAAGCTGCCACAGCATTTCAGACAGAAGGTAACAATGATGGGGACCAGCATGGTAGTACTGTATGCAGAAGCAGTACTGAATCTGTAAGTGATGTGTCAGATATGCAGGAAAGAAAGAAACTACTCAATACAACACCTGTTTTCAGCCCGAGAAACTGAGTAGACTAGGATGGTATTTATCAAGGGGAGAAAACCAGGGACAAATCCGGAGATGAAAATCAAGAGCTTTGTTTTGCACAATATTAAATTGAAATGTATCACACATCAAATAAAAGATACCAGCCTAGACAGTGTGTTTAGGAAATCTGTAGCTCCCACAGAAGACCTGCAAATGTGCAGATCATTGATACATAATTATAATTTAACAAAGCTGAAGCTTGTGTATATAACCACTTGGGCCTGCATATCTTTATAAATCCACCTGTAGTCCTCCAAGAGTATATTACCTGCTTGAAAACAGGAATGGAGCCAGGCATTGGTGGTTCACATCTGTAATCCTAGCTACTCAGGAGGCTGAGATCTGCAGATCACAATTCAAAGCCAGCCCAAACTGGAAAGTCTATGAGACTCTTACCTCCAGTTAACCATAAGAAAACCAGAAGTGGAACTGTAGCCTAAAGTGGTAAAGCACTAGCTTTAAGCAGAAAAGTTTAGTGACATCTTAGAGTTCATTTCCCATGACTGACAAAAAAGAAAAAAGTGGGGGGTGTGAGGAGTAGAGAATGCAAGTAATATAATCTGGCCATGCATATACTATACTTTTGTCAGTTGGTTTATATGTGCAAATGGCCCTATGCATGTTTTCATAAATGTTTATAATTTAGATCTAACTTATACATAACCCCTTTAAACAATTAACAGGTTAGCAAAAAGGCTCTCAAGAAGCTGAAATATGTTCTGTCAGAGGAGAGGTGAGGTCAAGGGGAAGGAAGGCAAACAGACAGGCAAATGAATAAAGGAAGGATGACCAATATACATATGTAAAAGTGGAACTTGAGAGTGTGGTAACTTGAGGAAACGGGTGCAGTTGGATGGTAGGAAAATGATTACAACTACTTAAAGATAATAATAACTAAAAAAGTGAAAGAGAGAGGAGAATGTGAATAATGTAAGTTAATACTTGTCAGAGAGGAACTACTTAAGTACAGTACAGAAAGCCAAGCATGGTGATGCAGACATGTAACCATAGCACTTGGAAGGAGAAGCAAGAGGATTTTTAAGTTCAAGGATAGCTTGGCTACATAATGAGACTGTCAAAAAATACTAAAAACTTCAAGAAAGCAAAGAGTCCTGAAAATATTAATGTAGTTTATGAAAGAAAGTCAGGAGAGCACAAGGAATTGGGTGAAATGTGTTACTTTGAGCACCAAGACCCTATTGAAGGCAAAATGCAGATTTGGTGGGTCTTGGCTGAATGATCAAAAGCATCTGGTAGAAAAAATGGAGTGGTAAGTTGGTACTCTCAGAAATGAAAAGCTATCCTAGGAATGCAAATGTCCAAACTAGCATATAGAGAAATTAAAAATAATGAATATAATTAGGAAGTTGAGGTAGTTGAAGGTTGAAATGCTGGCCACCTATAATCATTCTCACATCAATCTTGCAATGAGTAGGACTGACCCAGTGCTATCATTGTCCATTTGTTGATTATTTCTTAATTCATTCTCTGGTCTCTGTCCATAGTTGAAGGTTTACTTACTTCCATTCTCCACATATACTATACTTTAAGAGCTAGACTTTGTTTTTTTTTGTTTGTTTGTTTTTTGTTTTTGGGTCCGGTCGTGGGGCCTGAACTCTGGGCCTGGGCGCTGTCCCTCAGCCCTTCAGCTCAAGGTTAGCGCTCTACCACTTGAGCCACAGCGCCACTTCCGGCTTTTTTCTTTTTGCTTATGTGGTGCTGAGGAATCGAACCCAGGGCCTCAAGCATACAAGGCAAGCACTCTACCACTGAGCCACCTTCCCAGCCCCTAGACTTTGTTTTGAAAAACTAAAGCCATCCTTCCTTACTCTTTAATTGCATAACAGGAAACAACTTGAAGAATGGCAAAAATCCAAGGGGAAAATCTATAAACGTCCTCCTATGGAATTTAAAACAAAAAGAAAAATAATAGAAGAAATGAATATTTCATTCTGGAAGAGCATTGAAAAAGAAGAAGAAGAAAAGAAAGCACAATTGGAACTGTCCAATAAAATTAACAACACTCTGAAAGGATGTCTGCAGCTCATTGAAGAGGTTAGTATGAAAGATGAGCTTGCAGAGCTTTGAACTAGAGTCTTGGGCTCACACTTAAACATCAACTATTTCTTTCTTGTGAAGTTAGAAATTCAATTCATGCTTTTTAGCTTCTTTGTTTTTATAGCATGAAAAAATACACAAGTACATTCATATTAAAATGATTTTAAATGATACAACAATGAATAAGCCTCCCTACACACACACACACACACACAAACACAAACAGACACACACATTGCTGCTCTCACATGTGACCACTATTGCCAGCAGTTTTCTGTTGGTTTTTTTTTTTTTTGGGGGGGGGGGGGGCCCAGCCATGGGGCCTGAACTCTGGGCCTGGGCGCTGTTCCTCAGCTCTTCAGCTCAAGGCTAGAGCTTTACCACTTGAGCCACAGCGTCACTTCCAGCTTTTTTCTTTTTATGTGATGCTGAGGACTTGAACCCAAGGTCTCATGCATGTGAGGCAAGCACTCTACCACTGAGCCAACCTTCCCAGCCCAGCTTTTTTTTTTTTAATGCTGCTACTGGATGTTGAACTCAGAGCCTTGGCCAGTCAAGGCTAGTGCTCTATCACTTGAGCC
>NW_012267263.1:258554-292280 GCF_000151885.1 Dipodomys ordii
TCAAGGCTAGAGCTTTACCACTTGAGCCACAGCGTCACTTCCAGCTTTTTTCTTTTTGCTTATGTGGTGCTAAGGAATTGAATCCAGGGCCTCAGGCATGCAAAGCAAGCACGCTACCACTGAGCCACCTTCCCAGCCCCACTTGCCAGCAGTTTTTATACATGTATACTCTGTACAGGTACACAGAGAAATGAATTATTTATGACCTTTGTCATCTCTTCTTGTTTTCATCTCTTGCTTTATTCATTTTTTTCTCATGCATCAATTTCAACACAACACAATTTTTGTTTTTTCTTAACTGTTTAGTTAAAAGCTTGGAAGTTTTAATTTAGTCCTCATCTTAGAAATATATTTATTGCCTAAATTTGCCTCTAATTTTGCCTTCTCATATCCCTCAGATTTGACTAATGTTCCTTATTACCTTGTTAGTCAGGATCAAGTCACAAGAACAGAAACTATATCAACTATCTCAATAAAAACAATTCAAGGGGCTGAGAAGGTGGCTTAGTGGTAGAGTGCTTCCCTTGTATGCATGAGGCCCTGGGTTCAATCCCTCAGCACCACATAAGCAGAAAAAGTCAGAAGTGGCACTGTAGCTCAAGTGGTAGAGCACTAGCCTTGAGCTGAAGAGCTGAGGAACAGTGCCCAGGCCCAGAGTTCAGGCCCCACTACTGACCAAAAAAAGTATGGAAATTGGCTATTCAGTGTTTTGTGTGAGTTCCCTGTTTTGTGTGAGTTCCCTAGAAGTGGACCCTAAGAGAAGAAAAGTTATTTATTAAAAGAAGTTCCCAGGGCACACTGGGAGGAAAGAGAGATCATAAGATGGGGAAGAAAAGTAAGTCAATGATGTGATATCAAGCTACTCCCAAAGGCAACTGGTATGGTCCCAAGAGAAGCTCTGGAGACAGTGTAAGCCACACCCCTAAGTCACCCTTATCTGCAAGGTCATTTGTTAGTAGTTGTCTTATGGGGATATAAATTTTCACACACTACAGACTGTAGACACACTAGAAGACAGAGACACTGGCATTCCAAAATGGAAGTACACTGCGAGCCTGGGTGAACAACTGTGGTAAGGGATTTGAGAGGATATGGCAGGATATGTTGCTACACACAGTGACATGATCTGCACTCCAAGCTGACAGCAGACAGGAATCTAAGGTAATACAGGCAGTAACTGCAGGGAGCAGCTAGTGTTCACCAGGTATACAAAAATAGAAATGGAGGGGAAAGTGCTTTTCCTATTCTATCACTTAGAAATCAGTGTAGTGCTTCTGTGACCATATGGGTGACACATCAAGCAGTCAACCAATTCTTCAACCATTCTCCTCTAATTCAACTAAGTTCTAATAGTTTCTACCAAGAGCTATGATCGCATCTCACAGTTTGAGGGCTTAGTCCCAAGACAAACCCCATCCCCACTCCTTACTTCCAATGCCACTTACAAACCCCAGATTGTTTTACCTGTGACAAACAAGCTATTAATCAGGGTTCCCTCACCCCACATCCTGCTCCTTTCTAGAGCAGCTCACAGAACTCAGAAACACTTCACTTGCTAGTTTACTATAAAGGATTTTACAAGGACTATTGATGAAAACATGCATAGAGTAAGGAAATGGAAAGGAACGCAGATCTTTCATTGTCCTCTCCAGGTCCACTGCCTTGCAGGAATCCTCATGTGCTCTGCTATCTACAAGTTCTCTGAACCCAGTCTTCTGGGGTTTTGTGGTGACTTCTTTACATGGGCATGATTAATTGAATCACTGGCCATTTGTAATGAATTTAACCTTCAGTCCCTCCCCAGAGGTCCTAATCTTGCCTAGGTCTTTTCAGTGACCAGCAGACATCCTGAAGCTATGTAGAAGCTGCTAGCCTTCAATCAACTCATGTATTATTCTTTTATTCAAAGGATTTTAGAGTTATATGCCAAGAAATAGAGTAAGACAAATACATATTTTACAAAATCATAATGAGAGAAAAGATCTGTAGTAGAAATAGGACTCCAACTCTAAGTAGAATGTACTATCCAGCAGTTGTGATACCACAGGGGCTGGAGAAGGGGCCCTGCTGGCCTGGGCCTCTGGCCTTGAGGAAAGACTGCTGCTCCTAGGAGCCTAGTGAGGAGGGAAGAGAGAGACCAGAACCAAGTGCTGCTGCTAAGCTGAAAAATAAAAGCAGATGGGAAGAAGGAAGTCTCTTCTCCTTATCCATCCTTACTAGTTTCTCTAATGCCTCACACTGGCAGAGTCAGTAGGAAGCTGCTGTCTAGTAGAAAGTCCTTAGAGTGCTAGCATCACAAAGTGGAGGGTTACAGGTGGATTTAGAGACAAGAGACAATAGCTTGCTGTGTAACTTGCTTACGAACTGACATATTCTCCTTGCTGTTCATTTCTAAATGGTTTGAGATCTCCATTTAGAGGCTTGCCTGGGCTGCACAGTAAGACCCTATTTATCTTTAATTTCTAGGATTTTAGGGGTTTTTCTTGCTTTCTTAATACTTTTACTTATATTGTGTTATGATTGGTAAGGTGACCTTTGTGACTTTAGTGTGTGTGTGTGTGAAAATACTGTATAGAGGGTTACAATTACATGAGCAAGAATAATGAGTACATTTCTTATCAAACATTGTTGCCTCCTAGTTTCCCCTTCCCATCACTTCCCATCTTCCCCTCCCTACCCTCCCATCCCCCACCCCCCAGCCAAAGTTTTAAAGTTTGTTTTTTGACATAACAACTTATGCTTGATGGAATTCGTTGAAATTTTCTTTACGGTATAAATTTCTGATTATTTTTAGTAAATGTTCTAGAAGTATCTGAAAAAGTAAATATGTCCTTTCAGTTTACTTAATCTGTTACTTTCTGAAAAAAATTATTTCAAGGTTTCTCTGGAACTATGATCAGTCATGGACAATTTCCCTTTGTATTTCTGTAAAGATTTGCTTTTTTATCTTTCCAAATCTGAAGATTAATGACTTACTTTGATTTCTCTTTTGCCTGCTAATTACCTTACCACATCGGGGTTCTTAATAGAATTTATCTACGAGATCTTTTTCTATCCCTTTAGGTTTCTGGTTGTTGTTCATTTATTTGTTTATTTGGGAAAGGGGAGCAATACCTGGGCCCTGGGCAATACTCAAGACCTTCCTCCTGCTAGGCAGGCATTCTACCCCTTGAGCTCCATCCCCAGTCCACTTTACTTTCATTTTTGTTCAAACAGGGTCTAACTTTTTTCAGCCTAAACTACAATCCTCCTGTTTATGCTATTTGTTGAGATGAGATATTAAGAACTTTTTGCCTAAGCTGTCCACAGACTGCAATTCTCGAAATCTTATCATCCCAGGTAGCTGAGATTACAAATGTAAACCACTATACCCAGCACCATCTCTTTAGTTTTAAACTTTCCTGGGTTGATTTCTTTTAGGAATGTCTTATGAATGTGTACAGGTGATTTTTTTTTTTTTTGTTCAAGTGAACTCTGGGCCTGGGAGCTATCACTTAGCTCTTCAGCTCAAGGGTAGCATTCTACTACTTGAGCCACAACACCACTTCTGGTTTTCTGGTGGTTTATTGGAGATAAGAGTCTCGAGGACTTTCCTGCTGGGGCTGGCTTTAAACCACGATCCTCAGATCTCAGCCTCCTGAGTAGCTAGGATTACAAGTGTGAGCCACTGGCACCCAGCTTCAGGTGAATTTTTTAAACAAATCCAAAGCTCTCTGTTTTAAAAAGCAAATTTAGCCTCTACACATTTATGATTACTCATATGTCTAAACTTAAACCTGCCATTTTATTTTATAATTTATTTTTCCTGTTTCTGTGCTTGATACAGTTTACTTCATAACGAAAACAGTAAGTCAAAAACAGTAAGTCAGATGGGAAGGGGAAACAAAGGCGGAGGCTACAATGCTTGATGAGAAATGTACTCATTATCTTGCTCATGTAATTGTAACCCCTCTGTACAGAATTTTCACAATTAAAAAAAATGAAAAAAAAAAAAACAGTAAGTCAGAAACAAAATGGTAGCCGAGTGCTGGTGGCACATGCCTGTAATCCTAGTTACCCATAAGGCTGAGATCTGAGGATCACAGTTCAAAGCCAGGGCAAAGAAGTCTGTGAGACTCTTATCTCCAATAAACCACCAGAAAAACCAGAAGTGGCGCTGTGGCTCAAGTGGTAGAGTGCTGGCCTTGAGCTGAAGAGCTGAGGGATAGTGCCCAGGCCCAGAGTTCAAACCCCATGACATTAAAAAAAAAAAAAAAAAGGTAAATGACCTACTAAATGATAATTCAAATATAACTTGAAAAATTTCTGAATCCTTATATTTGTGAAAATATCATCATTTTACCCTTATTCTATGATCAAAGTTTGGCTAGAGATAATTCCTAATTTCAGGTTATTATCCATGGAAAACTTGAAAGTTAATTTTTTAATTTTCTTTTCTTTTTTTTTTTTGGTCAGTCATGGGGCTTGAACGCTGGGCTTGGGCACTGTCCCTCAGCTCTTCAGCACTACTTCCAGCTTTTTCTGCTTATGGTGCTGAGAAATCGAACCCTGGGCCTCACACATGCGAGGCAAGCACTCTACCACTGAGCCACCTTCCCAGCCCCTAATTTTCTTTCTTGAATCTGAAGTTGCTGATTTATTAAAGTCATGTGATCTGAATTTCATTGCTCTGTAAGCACCATCCTTTTATTTTAATAAGTTTTTTTATTGTGAAAATACTGTACAGAGGGGTTACAGTTACATGAGGAAGGTAATGAGTACATATCTTATCAAGCATTGTTGCCCCCTCCTTCCTCCTTTGTTTTTCCCCTAACATCCCTTCCCTCCCACCTCCACAACTACATCCTGCCCCTCCCCTGCCTAAATTGTAAAGTTCATTTTTTTGACATAGTGTCTTATACATTTCAATTTGTTTTTTCCCTTTCATTCCTAGTACCATCCTTTTTAGTCCCCTCATTGGAAGCTTTTAGGATTATCTCTTTATCCTTAGTTTTTTCTCAGGAAGTTTTGAGTCAATTTTTTTTTAATTTTTTATTGTTATTATAAAGGTAATGTACTGAGGTAAAGAGTACATTTGTTTTTGGACAATGTCACCCCTTCACTCACTCTCTCCCAGTTTTACCCTCCCATTCTCATCTATAAATTGTATAGTTCATTTTCAACATAGTGTCTAGTGAGTTCCCCTATTGCATTTGTTCATCCTTTGTCCTTCCGTTTCTGTGCCTCTCCTTCTCCTCCCTAAGACAGATAAATGAACAAGACAAAAAGAGGATAAAAACAACAACAAAGAAAAAACCTCATTTCTATTTCATTTTTATAAATATTATTTTATATTATCAGAGGCACATAGGCATTACACTTTTATGTTCCTCCCCAAAGAGTATCCTCTGGTCTCACTATGTGTGAACGCCTAGAGTCCTGTGTAATTTATCACGTCCCAGTGTATTTTTAGACCTAACTTCCACATATAAGAGAAAACATGTGCTCTCTGTCTCTATGTATCCTCAGTTTTCTAAATGTGTTTCTTTCATCATCCTTCTTGACTAGCTAGATTTACAGTCTACAGTTTTTGTTGTTGTTGTTGTTGGTGGTGGTGGTAGTGGTGGTAGTGGTGATTGTGGGGCTTGATCAGGCCTGAGTGCTGTCCCTGAGCTTATCAATCAAGTCTAGCTCTCTACCACTTTGAGCCACAATGACACTTCCAGTTTTCTGAGGTTAATTGTAGACAAGAGTCTCACCTCTGGGGCGCTGGTGGCTGACACCTGTAATCATAGCTACTCAGGAGGCTGAGATCTGAGGATCTCAATTCAAAGCCAGCCTGGGCAGGGAAGTCCAAAAACTCTTATCTCCAATTAACCACCAGAAAACCAGAAGTGGCACTGTGGCTCAAGTGGTAGAGTGATTGCCTTGAGCTGAGAAGCTCAGGGATAGCGCCCAGGCCCAGAGCTCAAACCCCACAACCAACCAAAAAAAAAAAGTCTCACAGACTTTGCTGCCGGGACTAGCTTCAAAACCATGATCCTTAGATCTCAGCCTCCTCAATAGATAGGATTACAGACATGAGTCTCTGGTGCCAGCTAGACAAGTTTTTTGTTATTCAGTTCTTGACATTTTTCTCCTATAGCTGCTTTCAATGTTTAGCTCTATTCTACTTTTCTACTAGAAATTCTGTTAAAAGGTTATTGGAGTTAACAATAGATGTGGCTTCCAGAACCTTACATTTCTATTTTATACTGTCCCTTTTGATCTGTTACACTGGAGTTTGGGGAAGTTCTACAGTTGAATTTTCAGCTCACTGGTTTATTCTTCAGCAGTATCTATTGCTATTCTTTGTTTATTTATGTGTGCTACTGATAATTGAACCCAAGCCCTCTCACTATTCATTCTTTTTTATAACAGCCTATTCTAAGTTTATAATAGCAATATTCTCTTATCACTCTGCCAATTCTGCCTGTAGTATTCTTCCAATGTATCCCTCTTTGGTCTCCCAACTTTTTGCTCCAATGTTCCTTCTGCTTTGTTGAATTTTATAATTTTATAAACAATATTGGTTTTCTCAAGCACTGATTCTTAATTGTGAATGTATCTTTGTGAATGTGACTCCTGCATCTCAAGAGCAGCAGAAGGTACTGTTTGATTAAATGTGCCAGTGCCTGGACTTCAGAGCATGGTAGGTCCCTCTTTATGGTGGTCCATACTACTAGCCTCCTCCCCTGAGAACAAGCCAAACCCAAGTCAAAGCTCATTGGCATAGAATTTAATCTCTTTCATATACAGCTGTGTGAATCTTCAACCATACATACATACTCCTGACCTTTGCATACCTCTACCACCCTTCGTGATGCTGTTAGCATCATGTGGAAACTCACAGTTCAGGTTATTCTAGATATGTAGTATCATGAATATTATGAATATGTAAATATTGATTACTGTAGAGTTCAGTTTGGCTTTAGTTTTGCACCTCATAAAAATATAGAACATATTCCTTACCTTCTAATATGATATTTTTATGTGTGATCTAATGTAACTTAAAATTTCATCATTAATGTCAAAAATCACTGAAATATAAAATTAAAATGTGTAGTTGTGTGTGTCTTGTCCTGGGTCTTGAACTCAGAGCTTGGACACTGTCCTTGAGCTTTTTTGCTCAAAGGTAGCACTTCACCACTTGAGCCACACCTTCACTTCTGACTTTTTGGTGGTTAGTTGAAGATAAGAATTTTTTGAACTTTCTGGCCCAGCATGGCTTCAAACCACAATTATCAGATCTCAATTTCCTAAGTAGCTAGGAATCCAAGTATGAGCCATCATATTATATGTATATCATACCTCATTTAAATAAAATTTTAAGTTTAGAATAAAGTTAATGGCTGGGTGCTGGTGGCTCATGTCTCTAACACTAGCTGCTTAGTAAGATGAAATCTGAGGAAGTTCAAAGCCAGCCTGGGCAAGAAAGTCCATGAGATTCTATCTCCAGTTAACTACCAAAAAGCCAGAAGTAGAGCTCAAGTAAAGCAGCCTTGACTGAAAAAGCTAAGGACTAGTCTCCAGGCCCTGGGTTTAAACCTTACTACTGGCACTGAAAAAGGAAAGGAAAGAAACAGGAAGGGAATGGAAGAGAAAGGATGGGACATTAAAGACGCAACAGTGAAACGGAGATCTCTGGATATTTTCTTTTTTCAGGGTGTGCCTTCTCATGAAGTATTTACAGTATTGTCTGGCATTCCTGAGGCTGAGAAATTTGCTAAATTCTGGATCTGCAAAGCAAAGTTGCTGGCAAGTAAAGGCACCTTTGATGTTATTGGGCTTTATGAAGAGGCCATTAAAAGTGGGGCAACAGTGAGTATCTGTCTTGGGTGGGTGACTTCTTCAAGTTCTCTTTCATGTGGTTTTTCTAATATTGCTTAAAATAGGTATATAATAAAATGTGAAACTTCTGACTAATGAAGGATGAGGGGTCAATATGATCGAAGTATGTTATGCATGTATGAAAATGTCATAACTTGTTATGACAAAAACCTGTTATTTTATACAATTTATACATACCAAACAAAACTATGAAAGCTAGAGGTTCATACCTGTAATCCCAGTCACTCAGCAGGCTAAGATCTAAGGATCGCAATGGTTCAAAGCTAACCCAGACAGAAAGTCTTATCTTAAAATAACCAGCACAAAGCCAGACATGAAGGTATGTATGACTCAAGAGGTTAGAGTACCAGACTTCAGCAAAAAAGCCAAGTGTAAGCACAAAAACAAAAAATAAAAATAAAGTTAACTTGATGAAGTTATACATACAACATGAAGTATAGTATGTCCTTTAATACATTAATAGAAAGTAATATATTTATAGAAAGTAATGTTACATGTAAACCAATAGAGCAGTTTTCTTGTCAAGTAATCACATCTTACTTAATACTAATTAAAGAAATAAATAGTTTATGGAAAGTTAGAACATCAGTATCCAATTCTCATTAAAGTTTGACCTCAAAGTACTTAAAAAGATAACAAGTTCAACACACCAATAAATAAACAATTCATAGCCATTGAGTAAAATAACTTTAATTCTAAAACCTAGAATAAAACCATCTTAGAACCATGATTTTTAAACAAAGACTGAATGAATTAATGTTGTAACTCTTTTTTACTTAATGGTCATTTTTCTGACTCATACTCAGTATTCTATAGACTGTTTCCATGGTTATTCACAATCACAGTTAAATAGTTCAGTAAATTTCATTCAGTAAGATTTTTGCTTCTTTCCACTCCCATTTTCTACTTCCCAGAGAAAACTGATTATATGTTTACCTCTATTGTAAGAAAATGCTTGGGTTGTTATTTTCTTCACTTTTCAGTTTTAGGCGTAATTGTGGAGAGGTTGAGGATTTAACCATCCCCCTCACATACTGTACTTCCTTCTTGAGTTGGGTACATCTCATTTCCTAGTGCTCTATTAAGTTTTCTCCTTCCTTCATTACGTTTCTTCTCAAGTGTTATCCTGTGTGTGTGTGTGTGTGTGTGTGTGTGTGTGTGTGTTATCTATGCATGTCTCTGTCTCTGTATCTCTTTCACACATGTACACTATTGTTTGCTTATTTTTTATTACTGTATTCTATAATCTCTATCAGATTCTTATGACATTGGGCTATTTGAAAAAGTGTAAAATTCTGGACACATGGATTCACTCTAACATAATCTAGCTGTATAGAATGGTTAGATAACACTCAATATCAGTATTATTAGGTCTTTCCCCTTAAACTGGTTAAATTCTCTAAAGAAAGCTCTTCTAGTCTTCTTGCTGGAGCTAGCAACTTTCTGCATCTTTTGGGGAAAGAGGAAAGCTACTAATCTCAAACCTTACTCTGAGAACTTTTGATTTATCCTGTTTTCAGTAAATACCTCTGATCTTGCATGATATGTATCCCCCCCACACCCCAAAGGGACTTGTAGAATTTATCCCTACTTTTCTGATGGGATGAAAAGGTACAGTCCTTAGCTGCTTAATTTTCAGAGATATAGGGTGGATTTGGAGGTCTGACTCTCAATACAAGTTCTAGAATCCTCCTGATTAGGTCCCACCTCCATTCTCTTTTGTTGTTGTTGTTGTTGTTGTTGACTGTCCTGGGCTTGAACTCAGGGCCTGACTTTTTAGGTTCACAGCTAGCCCTCTACCTCAGAGCCACAGTTCTCCTTCCAGCTTTTTCAGTGCTTAATTGGAGATAAGAGTCCCCTGGACTCTTCTGCTCTGGCTAGTTTCCAACAGTGATCCTCATATCTCAGCTTCCTGAGTAGCTCAGATTATAGACGTGAGTCACTGGCTCCTAGCTCCACCTCCCATTCTTAACCTACTAGGAGATCTGTGGTATGATCTGGGGTTTTCTTGGCCATACTGCCAGGTCAAGATTTATATCCTTTGAGTAGTCAAGTTGGTTACCTCTCTTCCTTCTGTCTTCCAGATTCCATCTGCTATTTATTCTCTCCTATTCTTTATACATTTTACTTATTTTTTTTCCCAGTCCTGGGGCTTGAACTCGGAGCCTGGGCACTGTCCCTGAGCTTCTTTTGCCCAAGGCTAGCACTCTACCACTTGAACCACAGTGCCACTTTTTATGTGGTACTGAGGGCTGCATGCATGCTAGCAAGTACTCTACCACTAAGCCACCTTCCCAACCCATACTATTTGTTTTTTTGAACTAGGAGTTAGATAAGAATAATGAAAATAACACGGTAAATGGGTAATCCTGAAAATGTTGTGATATGTAGACACAATTAAGAAGAAAGCATGCTTTTTAATATTGTAAAATAGTACAACAAAATAAAATCATAAGATGCCCTTAAAGCATAAGTTTATACATAATTACTTGTTTACAGATAAGAATTAGGAAAAATTCTTTTTCATATGTCATTTTTATTAGTATATTTTTATTTACAAAGGAGTTTCTGATAGTATTTCCATAAATACATATAATACACTTTAATCAGAGTTACTCCCTCTACTACTCTCTTACACATCCTTTCCCTTGTCATCATTTAAATAACTTTTGTGTGTTTATGTGCTGGTCCTGGAGCTTGAACTCAGGAACTGGGCTTTTGAGCAACAGCTCCATTTTCCAGACTTTTGGTGGTTAAATTGGAGATAAGAGTCTCATGGACTTTCCTGCCCCATCTGGCTTTGAACCCCAATCCTCAGGTATCAGCCTCCTGAATAGCAAGGATTACAGGTATGAATCACCAGTGCCCAGCTTAGAAATTTTTAAATATGTTTTATTATTTTCAAATGTGTATATCACCCTCATTTTATATACCTCCAATCTCACTTTCTAAAGTTTCAAGAGAAATTAGAAATAAGCGTATATTCAGTCTACCATTTCTTTAACCATAGGCCTGGACAAATGTAGGATAGTTGATAAAAAGTATTATATAAAATTCATGCTCTTTGCAATGTGTTCTTTACATTTATTCTCACTTCATTAAACTTAAAGCATACTTTCATTTTAGATTTTATAAAAATATATGAAGGGCTAGGAAGGTGGCTCAGGGGTAGAGCGCTTGCCTTGCATGCATGAGGCCCTGGGTTCAATTCCTCAGCACCACATAAGCAAAAAGAAAAAAGCTGGAAGTGGCGCTGTGGCTCAAGTGGTAGAGCACTAGCCTTGAGCTGAAGAGCTGAGGGACAGCACCCAGGCCCAGAGTTCAGGACCCACAACCGGACCCAAAAAAAAAATTTTTTTTTAAATATACATATATGAAAAGCTTTGTTTTTATGTTCTGTTTTCAATCTATATCTGTTATTATTTGCACATAGCAGATCAAGAAGAAAAACTTCCAAATATAATTTTCCTGTGAATAGTGAAAAAAATGAAGACTAACTCAGATCATTGTATCAGGAAATTACCCCTTTTTTTGGAGTCAAAATCTACTATGTAGAACAGGCTAGCTTCAAACTTAAGATCTTCCTGCTTTGGCCTCCTAGAAAAAAAATTCTGGCATTTAATGTAACTTAACAGTAGAGCCTAGCATATGTAAGGACCTGGGTTCAATCTCCAGCCTCACTTAGAAGGAAGGAAGGAAGGAACAAAGGAAGGAAGGAAGGAAGGAGGGAGGGAGGGAGGGAGGGAGGAAGAAAAGAAAATTACAAAATTACTTTTCTATCAGGTTATTTCTATAAGTATATTGTTACACTAAATAAAAGAAGAATAAAAAGAAAGGCTGGGGAAATTATTTAAAATGCTAACAAATGGGGATGATTTGTTGTTGTTAAGGAACACATCTTCAATGGTATGTACAAATTAATAGGGAAACAGAATGTGATTTAGAGAAATCTTATTATAAACAACTTTAAAATTAAAATTAAGTATATCAATTTTTAGCCAATGTTTTCTCCATTCCTTTATTTTTCTATGAAGCTTTAAATTTGAAACCTTTTAAATGTTATTTATAGCCAGACAAGAAATTTTTTTAAAAATGTTTACTCTAGGAAGTTTATTTGAGCATTACACAAAGTTCTTTAGCTCATTTTTTCCATGAATTCTTTTAACTATTTGTTTATTTTCTTCTTTACAGCCAATACAAGAGTTACGGGAAGTTGTTATTAATATTTTACAAGATCCAAACAGAACCACAGAAGGTACTGTTGTTTTTGCATTTAAATTCATTCTCTTTAGCCGTACAAGTAAAAATCATCCAGAAACACCCAAGGGGAAACAAGAAAAGCAATTTTGCATTTCCTGAAAACTCTGACTTCTTGAGTTTCATGGCCTGGCCTTTTCAGCCATTTTCATCAACTGATTTGTTTCTGTTATGTCTAACACTGAACAAAAGTTGTTTCCACCAAAGCAACATAGACTGAACTACCCTGCTTTCCTTAGAGTCCCAGGGGAGAGAAGACAAGTGGCTGTTAGCAAGAATCTAGGGCAAAAGAGAAAGAACTTTTGGATTAAGTTACATTCTTAGTTATAATAAACTCACCATCACTTAGTTGTCTCAATTCTTGTTATCTCTTTAAAAATAGCCATCTCAAAAGTCTCTTCACTTAGGTAACCATTAATGTCATTGGTCAGTCTTTAAAGGACTTTTCTATGAGAACTATTAGCCAAACACAGTGATACATTATAATTCCTGATAGTGGGGCTGGGAAGGTGGCTCAGTGGTAGAATGCTTGCCTTGCATTCATGAGGCCCTGGGTTTGATTCCTCAGCACCACATACGCAGAAAAAGCCAGAAGTGGTGCTGTGGTTTAAGTGGTAGAGTGCTAGCCTTGAGCTGAAGAGCTGAGGGACAGCGCCCAGGCCCAGAGTTCAGGTCCCACTACTGCCAAAAAAAAAGAAAAAAGAAAGAAAGAATTCCTGATGGTTGTTATGTGAATGGGAAAAAAAAGGCAAGCTATCTTTTGAAAATAAAGTGCACTATTCTTGTTCTCTTACAAAATGACAAATCTTTTTCCTTTATGAGTAGATTTAACGAGAGAACAACCAAGTCATGTGGAATTATAGCCAGATAACTCACTACTTTGGAGATAAAGTTATAGAATAGATATAGTTAATGGTAGACTTTGGGAATGATGCTACAACATAAATATTAGGCACATATATTTATGATGCATGGCAGTGTTATTCAAAGGGATGAAAAAGAGGAACCAACAATTCCTTTGCCACTTGATAGCTTTGTTGATCTTGTTTCAGATCTCAGCCTCTGCACTCAGTGACTACTTATTTCAGTCTGACTTACTTCTTTCATTTTGGTTGTTGTGATTAGGCAGTCGTGAAAATTATGCCAATACAAGACACCTTTTATTCACTGTCAAACGTAATAGCCATGTGGTCATCTCTGAGTAGGGAAGGGATTGAGAAATCAAATTAACCTTGGTAAGTAAGTCAAGAAAATGGAGCATAATGGCAGAAAA
Organism: Dipodomys ordii; assembly: GCF_000151885.1. Lineage (NCBI taxonomy): Eukaryota > Metazoa > Chordata > Mammalia > Rodentia > Heteromyidae > Dipodomys > Dipodomys ordii. The sequence goes on from NW_012267263.1 coordinate 271,954, forward strand.
CCAGTGAATAGTCTCTAAGAGAGCTCTCTTGAGAGTTAATAGGAGGTTGGGGGTATGGTAAATATCCAGGTAGTGACAGGGAGACCCAGGGTTTTCTGTAGAGAAGACTGGCTAATGGGATATACTGATGTCATTGGCAATTGCCGTGGGACTTAGTAGGAAAATCCAGTTGTAGGTCCCACTTCAAACCAGTTACTGTTTAATACAGAGTCCATTACACTCAGAAATCATGGTATATATTGCTTTTTCATTTTATTAATTTTTAGCTTGAATATTGAATTGCTAAATCTTACTTTCCTTCTGACCTTCCATACACAAGGAGTTACTTTGAACTCTTTGGTTGCTGAAACTACCACCACAGCAATGGAAGAGGAATCTGGGCAAGCTTGTCTTCCTCCAGAAGAGAAGCAACTGGTTAGAGCAACACCCCAAGTAACCAATACAGAACAGGATAATCTTCCTGGTATCAAATTACAGATTGCCTCAATCCCTAGGTAAGCCAACTTTGTGATCACAGACCTAATTCTGTTCTCAATTTTTCCTCCACTGACCCAGAGTATCAGCAATCTATAGAGTACCACTGTTCAGATGAGATCCAGGTGGTCACTTTAGTTTTAGCATTGAAGAAGGAGCTGAGGATGAGGGGAGCTTGGGACCATTGACAGGATATTCTTCATCTTTTCTCTGTATCCATATTTCCCTCTCTCCTGGCATCAGTCTTACCTCTTTACTCCCATTTATCCTGTGCTATCTTTTCTGCCTTCCTGGTATAGATAGAAAAAAAGGGGTCAACAGCACCAAGTCCCAAGCATAGGCTATCCCTTGAGCTATGAGAACACATAAGAAGTATATTTCTAAAGCTGAGCCCAGTCATTTTGAGGAGCTGTGTCAGGATGGCAATGTCATTTTCTAAAAGTTAAATGTAGTCTTCCTCAATCATTCTATTCATAATCTTGAAATAATTCCAAACTACAGTGCTAGGAAAACAGTTCTATGTCTCAGTGCCCTGGTAAGCACAATTGGGCCTTCCAGTCCTAGATTCTTCTAGATATATCACTGCCTGCTACTGCTAACCCAGGGATAGATGAAAATGGGCAATTGGTCTGAAAACCACCTTTTATTGGCTCTAGAATGATTATGAAAGCTTTTGAGAAGACTGGCCTGCTGGTTCTGCTTAGACTAATGTAATCAGTGGCTTTGTGAGTTGTAGAGCAGAGTCCCTGTATGGAAAAGATTCTACCCTATCCCCCATGCAGCTTCTTACTGGAATGTTTCTGCAGTTTTAAAAAGACGATGCCTAACTTATTCCAGTTTCAAGCTGTAGTTTGGTTCACCATCTTTAAAGTTCTTTCTAGCTCTATTACTGTCAGAGCTAGAAAGAAACTTAAAATTCATTAGTCTAACCAAATGTGGTGCTAGGCTCAATTGCCTTAAAATCTACAAATTCCTTGAAAATTTGTGATATAAACAGCAATTGCAAAATAGGTACCTTCAAATAAAAACCATGCTTCACATTACATTTATTAAATCCCTATGAATAAACCATCCAGTAGCAGACAGCCCAAGCATCCAGAAGTCAGGGAAGAGCCATCAAATAATAAATAAGAGTTTCTGGAGGCTGTAAAGTTTTGAATGCATCTTTTGCAATCTCTCAGAATCAATGGAATGCCAGAAGTACAAGACATGAAGCTTATCACTCCCGTAAGGCGCTCTGCAAGGATTGAACGAGTGGTGTCCCACTACCCAGAAATGCTGCAGGAACACGATCTGGTCGTGGCTTCTCTTGATGAACTTCTAGAGGCAGAAGACACAGAGTGCTATATATTTCGTAAGAATGAGGCATTGCCCGTGACATTAGGGTTTGAGATACTTGAATCGTAATTTTTATGTGGTATGTGTGATTCACAGCCTTCAAGAAATGCTTTTGTCCAGATAACCTGAAGAAAATGTCTAATGTTGAAACATCACAGATACAGAGAACTCTTGAGATTGAGGGAATAAGTCACTGGATTTACCCCTCAAATTTATATACACACAGGAAAGTGTTCGGTTTATATGCTTAAAACTGTAATTTGCCACAGTTTTATAACATAAGTTTCAAAGTTTTGAATATTTACTCCACACGTTTGGGAAAAAATTGCTGTTTTACTTTAAACCCATTGCCACAGTCTTTTCAACCCTGAGATTATCGTGCAGCATGGTGAGACTTCTTTTCATATCCTCCTTAGCAGAATGGGTAAGTTCTTCCACGAGAAGAGCTGAGCTTTGAAGCCAGCTTGCTAGGCTACATGATCACCCCTTTCCCATGTTACAGATGAGCTGCAGAGTAGCTCTGCTTTCTCTCTGGGGTGACATTTGCAGTAATCTGGACTTCCCTCCCAGTGATCCTGCAGAGAAGGGTGATTCTTGCTCTTCATCCCCAGTAAAACACAATCCTGCAGTAGGGATCATTTAACTTTTCATATCCAACCCTGGTTTTGCATTTGTTATTCAGAAACACTTCAAGTTAAAAATAAAAGACGAGGGAAAGGGTGTTGGAGAAAGGACACTTTCTGCTTCACGTCAGTTCTTCTCTCTGCCCAGGGACTGCTCACCTAAAAAGGCCATGTGAGCCTCACAGCAGGTTGCTCTTTCTTCCTTCTGGGAAACCACTTGTAGTAAGAATCAGAATTGTTTAAGAAATATAATGTATAGAAAAGCCTAGGCAATATGGGGACTATTAATTTTCTTTGTATTTAAGTATGATCTATAATAAAAAATACTAAATTGTTGATTCTTGAATATGTATTTTGTCACAAAACAGTGGTAATGGTTTGGCAAAAGAACTAGGGGTTTCACTGTGGAACCATGGACAAAGTTGCCCAGGAGGCATCCTGGGATACACTCCTTGCCTGGAGAAGTCACCCTAATCAAGGGTCTGGCCATAAACCCCACCCCAAAACTGAATATTTCATTGTTAGGGAAGCAGATCTCTCTCAGGAACAGGTTTATAATATCAAGGATCATAAAAACTGAGCTATAAAACCATAACTGTCATGAGAAATAAATTGTCATCACAACTGAAATGTAGGAATATCCATGCAGCCACAAAGTCTGACCATGGGACTTACAGAAGTCACATATTAAAAGCATCCATGCCTTAGCCCCTAGACAGTCTTCAGTCCTCAGATGTATCCTCAGGACAGCCTGCACTGCATTTAGCTCATGCACTTCACTTTTCTCTACCTTCTAGAATGGCTTATCCTCTGCCAGTGTCTCCCATCTCTCCTTCCCCAGGCCTGAAAAATAACTAATTGTGCTGCTTTTACCTCTCTATACTCAACCCTATTGTCTCCGTTTTGCAGCCCAGATCTCAGAAGAGCAGCTTTGCTTTTTTCATGGCCAGTTCCTCACAGCACATTACTGGTACAAACAGTAACATGTAGGTTGAACTACTGGAGCCTAATAATGTATAATTTTTACCATGGCAAGTTGGAAGTTTGAATAAACTGAGCTAGTACAAAAGGCTGTGGATGTGATCATGGATGCTATAGCAATTGCAGAAAACAGTAACCTTCTTATTTAATAACCAGCTGTTCCTAGATGAAGGGAAAGGAAGATCCTTAATCACTTAGGAAATAGATTTCCTGGGAATTGTAATGGAAATGTAGGCCTTCTCAGAAAGCAAATCCAGAATGGTTTAGGAACTACTTCTTGGAGTGAATTTTAAAACAAGATAGGAAAATTACAAATGACATTACCACAGAATGACATGGATGAGACATAATGGTTCTCATTCATTAAAGTTTACTATATCAGTATTCTTCTATTCTTTTACATGCTATGAGACTTTTTTTTTCCCTCCCTCACATCTTCTGTTTCTATTAAGAGGCCCCCGGGTTTCTCAGAGCCATCTTTTTCCCACTCATAGAAGAGAACACGTGTCCTGGGCCTGGCCAACAAGAGTTTATATGTTCCTGGCTAGGAATATTGACTGAGTCATTTCCCAATCAGAACCAATGGGATGCTTTTCCCAGATTTGTTGGAAAGATAATTTTCCTGGTAGAAATTTTGAAAAAGTAAGGTGGAAATCTAGACTCTGGGGTTAGCCATCTTAGAATCATGTTTATAGTTTAGAAAATAGTCTCAACTACAAATAATAAACCTCATACTGGACAACACAAAGTTATGACAGTGGAACAAATTTGGACCTGGAGGTGGCCTCACATAAGACTTTGCAGTTATCGAAGTGGAGGTGAGACTCAAATGGTAGAGTGTCAGCCTTGTGTGACAAAACGACGAGAAAGTGTCCAGGCCCTGAGTTCAAGCTTTAGTACAGTTATAAAAAAAAAAAAAAGATTTTGCAGTTATGAGCTGATAAATTTCTCTAAGCTCATTTCATTCAGGCTTCTGTCAGTTACTAGTGAAAATGTCCTACTTAATACACATGTAAACACACACACACACACTCACCATAGTACAGCATACTGATGATTGTGTTCTTATTTTGGCCCAGATTTCTCTACATTCTCACAATAGCTTGACGACAGATGTGGAAAAAAGTAGTTAGTAAATTTCAAAGTGGAATTTCAAACTCAAGAACTGTTTGACTCCAAATCCATAGTTTTTATTAAGTCCTGTCTGTAATATAAGTGATGAGTAAATAGAATGATAGGGAAAGAGCAAATCTGAGAGAAAAGTCCTTTAAGTTTTCCAGTTTGCCAAACAGAGGTCACCACCAGAGTAGAGGTACTGTTAACTTGTCCTGTACATATGGCACCTTGGTCACTTTTTTCCACTAAGTCACTACCCCAAGAAGGCTTCTGTTCTCTTCATTTTGATTGCTGAGGATTCAAAGCCAGAATTAGGACATTAATCAACTACTATAAATAGTCCCAAATGGAAATGCACCTCTTACATAGTCCCATTGCAACAGTCTCAGTGAATAAAGCACCAGACACACGCCACATCCAACTTGGAACTCTGCCATCCCTACCATAAAACCAGCCCTATGTAGCCAAAGGGATCTGGTTGAGCCACAGAAAGGGAGAATAGTTGCAGGGACCAATGCACCACTCCTAGGAGCCACAACACTTGGAAATGTCTATCAGATGACCACATGCCAACCTAAAAGTCCTTCCTAAAATGGAGGATGACTGTCAGTGTGTGCCACATACAGTCTTGCAGTAGTAAACATCTCCAAAGGACAGATAATTTGTATAGTGATGGCATGAGTTTAAAAAATAAAATCTATATCAAATGAATGGCCCATAATACAAGTATCTGTTCCACCTTGTATTGTCCCAGACATGTTTCTGAGTTGAAGAAAGTACTAAGCCGTGGGCTGGGAAGGTGGTTCAGTGGTAGAGTGCTTGCCTTGCATGCTTGAGGCCCGGGGTTTGATTCCTCAGCGCCACATAAGCAGAAAAAAATAAAAAGCTGGAAGTGGCGCTGTGGCTCAAGTGGTAGAGTGCTAGCCTTGAGCTGAAGAGCTGAGGGACAGTGCCCAGGCCCAGAGTCCAGACCCTACGACCGTATCCAAAAAATTTTTTAAATAAAATTTAAAAAAAAGAAAGTACTAAGCCAAAGCTTTGTAGTCTCCCCCATCCCTATGCCCCCCTTTATCTTATATCCTTTACTCTCCTCCTTCCCACGGAGTTCTCCAAGCCGACCCAGAGTAATAAGCAACCAGGTACTGTGCTTTATCCAATAAAATGCATAGGATGCTGAAGATGCCAGAGATTACAGCAGTGAGCCAAAACAAACAAAAAACAAAAACCATGGAGCTGAGAATGGAGTGGGGACACTTGTCAACCAATCACAAATGTATAAAAGTAAAATCTTAACAAAGAGAGGTCTATGCATCAGGAATGAGAAGGAACTACTGCAGTCAGGAAGTGAAGACCCCCTGAAATGCCAGGAAAGAGCAGGTGTAACTAAGGGAGAGGGGCAGAGGAATGCTTTAGGCAAAGGTGACCAGAAGACCCTCTAACCACCTCTCCTTTCCTTTTTTCCCTTTCCCTTTTCCCCTTCTCTCTCCCTGAGACCCCTAAGGCACTTCTGCTGACTGTTTGTCCCTCAGTCCTTGCCTTCTCTCTACCCTTGGAGAGAATTGTAGTTGATTTTTATTGACTACTATATTTTAAAACTTTTCTAGGAAAGCATTGCCCCAGGGACTGAGCAATCTTCCTAATAAAACTCCCTATCATTCTTGAATAAGGATCTACTGTTTAAAGACCAAAGGGCAGTCTTTAACTAGAACCTTGCCTGGGCCCTGCAGAGTCTGAGGCCCAAACATCTATCCAGGAAGAAGTAAAAGCCTTAGCAGTACCAGATTTGAAGCTTCTGAAATACACAGGAGATGCCACGACCTGTGTGCCTTCGTGGTCCTAAGACATCCCATGTGTTCCCACTGTTGATCTACAAAATAATAAAACTAAAGCACTTCACCAAATGACTTGAGGACTTGCTTTTTATCAAAGTCTAGGCTGCATATCAAGGTGTAGTCTAAGCCTCCACATATTTTACCATCTGGTACCACTGAGGGATAAAATAGTGAATTAAAATCAGTGACATGAGAGCAATGAAGGGCCAGGACTGAACCACAAAATATTCATGAGTTTCATGAGTATGGATTTTAATATATTTTTATGCATGTGTGCATCAAGCTCAAAGACATTTGGGCTAGCTCATTCAATCTTTCAGAGAGACCTGGAATGAAAGGAGAAATAATGATACAATCTGTAGCCAACTGGGTTTTATTAATTATGTAACAGAATCAAAGGCACAAAAACACGTGTGTGTGTGTGTGTGTGTGTGTGTGTGTGTGCGTGTGTGTGTGTGTGTGTGATGGACCCCAAGCTTGAACTGCAGGCCTAAATGCTGTTCTTAAGCTTTTTTGTTCAAGGCTAGCACTCTATACCACTTTAATCATAGCTCTACTTCTGTATTTTTGGTGGATAATTGAGATAAGAGTCTCATAGACATTCCTGTACAGGTTGTCTTCAAACTGCATCCTTAGATCTCAGCTTCCCAAATAGGAAAGATTACAGGCTTGAGCCACCAGTTGCTGGCAAAACACTACTTTTAAAAAGAAATATACTTAATAAATTTGGATTCAAAACATGATGCAGCTCTAGGAAAACATGTTAAAATAATGCAATTTATTATACTTAAAAACCCTAGGAGATGCCTTCTAGAAGACATCCTTTCTTGAAGTGTTCTTGAGCTCCAAACGTGTTACATTTCAGAGCCTTCCATACTCTTTTTTCTTTTTTTTTTTGTCGGTCATGGGGCTTGAACTCTGGGCCTGGGTGCTGTCCCCCAGCTCTTCAGCTCAAGGCTAGTGCTCTACCACTTGAGCTACAGCGCCACTTCCAGTTTTCTAGTGGTTTATTGGAGATAGGAGTCTCACGATCTTTCCTGCCCGAGCTGGCTTTGAACCGCGATTCTCAGATCTCAGCCTCCTGAGTAGCTAGGATTACAGGCGTGAGCCACCGGCGCCTGGCTTCCTTCCATACTCTTGATTTTTACTTTTTCCATACTTTCCCTGTTATCTGAAAAATACCTCACGCAGAAGATAACCTCTGTAGCTAGCCTATGTCTAGGACTGAATTAGCCTGCACTCAATCCTCCCCTTTTTCCTTCCCCTCAGCCTTGCAAGAAACAAAGGAAGTAGTTTTGGTAACTAATCTTCCCTTCTCCCCAAGCTCACCTGGTACTCTCAAGCAAGGATAGAAAATATATCAACATGCCTTCAGCCAGGTTGGAATAAGGATAAGGGTTTATAGCAATCAAACCATAGTATTCTGCTCCTCAAGAGAACTGACCATACTGGTCGGAGCGTGTCTAGTGAGCTGAAATGGGAAAACAGCCGCAAAGCACTGATTAAGACCTCACCAGGGGTATAGTAGCTTACAATTCCTTTTATACATTACCAGTAGCAAGGAGGCACTTGATACACATACTGATTGAAAGAACAGGTTGATCATTTCTGTAATCCTAGGTACTTGGAAGGGAGAGATTGAGGAGTCAGAGTTCAAGGCCAGCCCAGACATAAAAGATTGTGAGATTTCATCTTAGTCATTGTCTGGGAGTGGTGACATACATTTGTCACTGGGAAGCATAATGACACAATAATGCATCCTAACAACAAAAGGAAAACAAACAAGAAAAAAAAACCCAGCCCAAAGGAACCTATGAGATGAGCATTTTAACAATGAGCCCCAGGAAAAATAGAAACATAGACATGTAGAAATTGCAGACACAAATGCCCCCCCCCTAGAAACAGGGGCTGCCATGTCAGAGGATCTGGAGCAGAGCATCTGCTCCTAGGTATTTATAAATGCTGCCTAGAAAGGAAATGCCAGCTCAAGAGAGGGCACACTGTGCCACCTCACCGAAGGGGATGGATTCGTACCATTCACCAACCCGCACAAATCTGCACAGATACAAGGCCCCAGCAGCCAGTGGCTCCCACTGAGAAGCAGCACCAGCGTTCTGTCAGATCTAATACTCCATTTTGTAAACAAATATTAAAAGTTCTCTTTTTTTTCTTCCCTGAATTGAAATCCATAAGTAATATAATTATCTTCATCATTAAAAAATATGCATCTTGTATATACATTTTTCTAATTTGGGGAGGGGAAGGAAAATAACAAAATGCTGAAATAAGGAGATAGGTTGAACCAGTACAACTATGAGAGGTAAAAGACACTATGTTGAAAACGAACTATACAACTTGGCAGGGGAGGGGAGGAGGGGGGTTCTTAGGAGGTGGGGAGGAAAGTGATGGTAGGGGAAAAAGGGAGATGTAACAATGCTCCATAGGAAATTGTACTCATTACCTTACTCATGTAACTGTAACCCCTCTGTACAGTATCTTTTTTTGGGGGGGGTCCGGTCGTGGGGCCTGAACTCTGGGCCTGGGCGCTGTCCCTCAGCTCTTCAGCTCAAGGCTAGCGCTCTACCACTTGAGCCACAGCACCACTTCCGGCTTTTTTGTTTTCGCTTATGTGGTGCTGAGGAATCGAACCCAGGGCCTCAGGCATGCAAGGCAAGTGCTCTACCACTGAGCCACCTTCCCAGCCCTGTACAGTATCTTTACAATAAAAATATACAAAAAAAATTAAAAATCAACATGATGCTCTAGTCAAACAAATTGAAAGCAAAGCAGTTTATGTGTTTCTACATAAAAATTCAAGAATGATACACTTAAAAACAAATAAAAAGCCGGGTGTCAGTGGCTCATGCCTGTAATCCTAGCTACTCAGGAGACTGAGAGCTGAGGATCACTGTTCAAAGCCAGCCTGGGCAGGAAAAGTCTGTAACACTCATCTCCAATAAACCACTAGAAAACTGGATGGAAGTGGCGCTGTGGCTCAAGCAGTGAAGGGTTAAAGTACTCGAGGCATGACCATTTGTTGCTTGTTTCAGAGCAGAGCAACACGTGGTGCTAAACCACCTGGTTGTGTGCCTTTATGAGACCTGCAAATCCTTAGCTCTGCTCCTGGGCTCCGCTGTGCCAGAGTGTAGGACGAGGCCCGAGCTGCAGCCCGTTTAAATACAACAGGTGGTCTTCTTGGTGGGGGTCCTGCAACCTTGGCATAACAAGAGCACTCACCTTGAGCTGAAGAGCAGCGCAGGGACAGTGCCCAAGCCCAGAGTTCAAGCCCCATGACTGACAAAAAAAAAATGAAAGCTTCTGCAAGTTTGCCAATGCTTTCGAGGGTTGGTGCCTCCCAATTGGCCACCACTGCCCTAATCCATGGTTGGCACAAGCTACTGAGCACCTCAGCCACAGCAAGGTGGCTCCTCCGAGCTCTGCAGCAGAGAGCAGAGCCTGTCACCTCCCAGCCAGGTACCATCTGCCCAGAAATCAGGAAGCAGGAGCTAGTCCAGGCTAGCCTGTTCTTGTTCCACAATCAACTCAAGTCAGAGACAAACACAGAGTTGGATCCACACCATCAAAAGGAAGTCCTCCCAAGATTCCTTAGTTATGTTTAGACTCCCAGCCTACAGCTACTAGGGTTCTTAACAAAGGTGCTGCAGGAGCCCTGAAAAGTGAACAGAGGAAGGAAGGAAGGAAGGTTCTGACAACTGAACTTCACTTCCTCACATACACAGGCCAGTACAGTTTAGTAAGGTCAATTTTCTTTAAAGCTTTCCACTTATAATTGGGGGTAGGGGGTAACTTCTCCTTCTCTTCTCCTTCCTTGCAATGATGTCCAACAATATGGAGGATTATACATGGTGCTACCAGCATTGCCCACTGAAGAGAGGCAGCGCTGACAACTCGGTACCCCAGCAAAGGGAAAGGCTAAACAGCCCTGGCTCCAGATCTCATGTCTGTGATATATATGTTGAATTCTCTATGCTTCCATTTCACCAAGGTAAAATTAAAATGCCGAAGCCTACTTTGCTGGGTTATTCACAGCATGAAGCAGAATCAATGTAAAACACCCAGTTCTGTGTAGGACACATAGCAGATGCTCTATGATCTCCTCTTAAACATATGGGAGGCAGATCAGGATAGCAAGAAAATCCTGAAGATCCATTTTTTTAAGTCTGATGAAATTCTTATGAATGGTTCTCTGGAAAGACTGGCAAGCATGTTCCAGGAAGCCCTGCTCTGGTCAGTCCCATGGCTCCTGCTAACTCTTGTCCAGTGCCATCACAGCTGTCTTTAATTCCCTGGTCTTAAGATAGGAGCATCTTAGGGTCTCTCTGAGGATGCTGGCTCCAAGAAGTCACTGTATGCTTCCTGAGTGTAGAAGACCTGCACTTTTCTTCTGGCAATTGGAGTCATTTCTACTATGGAAATAGTGTAGTCTCAAGAGCAGGAGTTACGACTAGGCATGAGGAAGAACAACTCCAGCAAAGCCATTTTTTCTTTTTGCTTTTTCTTTTGTGCCAATCCTAGGGCTTGAACTCACAGCCTGAGCTCTAGCTCTAAGCTTCTTTTTGCTCAAGGCTAGCGCTCTGCCACTTGAACCACAATGACATTTCCAGCCATTTCTGAGTAGTTTATTAAAGATGAGAGTTTCACAGACCTTTCTGCCCAGGCTGGCTTCAAGCCATGATCCTCAGCTTTCAGACTCCTGAAAAGCTAGGATTACATGTGTAAGCCACCAGAGCCCAGCTCATCTCTTTTATTTAACCTTAATTCTTTCTGCACATTCTGAATTGCAGACAGTTATACATAAGGCTTTGACTCCCTTGTGTCTGGGAATTGGAAATTGGGTCTGTAGACCTCCTAAGCAGACCTCCTAAGCTCCTGCAGTGCTAGGGACCAGTGAATCCTGGGATGCAAGGTCAGGGATGAGGGATGATAAGGAATGGCCAGAAAGGTTCTACAGAGGCCACCAGTTCCAGAACTGCTCAAAACAGATAAGTGGGAAATTCGGGAAGCTGAGGCAGGTAATGGTATGGAGATTGCCATAGCACAACAGCTGACTGGAGAAGAGGGTCTGATGGAAGCCGCAGTGGAATAGGCTTCCCATGGTACTGTAGCACAGGTCCAGTTCCTGGGTGACCCTCTAGCCAGATGGAAAAATTGATGCCCTGGCCCACCCCTACCTGCCCTGCCTGAGGCACTGAGCACCTATCCTGTGGGTGACGCCCCCTGCGGGTACAGACCCTGCTCTGCCCTCATTTGCTCCCTTGAGGATTGAGGCCTGTGCTTCACAGCAAGGAAGAAGCTCCATGGTCTTAAACTCCCTAGCTGCACGTTCATTCTTACACGTTTCAACAGATCCCACTCCAGGCTTTTGTCACAACAAGGTGCCCGGCTCTAGAAAGTAAACACCCGGGACTAAACCCACAGCTGAATGTACCGTCTGACACCCCAAAAGAAGACCCACACATTGAGCCCCATAGCTGCTGTCTTGGCAAACACCCACCTCACCTCCAGGCTTTGCTTTTAGAGCATAGAGAATTAACGTCCCATCATTGAGTGATCAAAAGCAGAAGTTTCCCTCTCTTTGAGCCTTAGCTTACTTATCTGAAAAATAAGCATGACAGTTTTCATCCAGCCCACCTTACAAGGCTGTTCTACAACTTATAAAAAGCTCTACAAGCCCCAGCCGGGCCTACGATTGCCAAGTAACCTGACTCCCTGTGACTTAGCCGGCCTGTGGGAATCTTTGAGCTTCTGTAGTGGCTAGTCAGTAAAGCCAAAGGAGAATGTTTTCCTTTCCCTTTTTTCTCAGGACCTTTCCCTTTTTTCCCTGCTCACTGGCCCTTCACATTTTCTCAGGCCCTTTCTCGGGTGGACCCCAGTCATCAGTCAAAGCTAGGTAGTTGACCACATGAAGACCTAACCCAGCAGTCAGGTGTTCTCAGAAGAGTTTGTTAATGATGAGGCTTGAGAGACTAAAAGGAGACAAACCCCATTAAAAAAAAAAATTAAGCTCAACCAGCCTTCTTCAAGAGAACACTACTGTCATTTGCAGTATCAGACAGCAGAGGGAGCTAGATGACAAAGCCAGGTGACACTTGGGCAAGGTTAGGGAGATTCAGCTAACTGAGCATCTGGGAATGAAGACAATTCCAGATTGTCCAGACGGGCCACAAGGAGGCACAACCCCACTCCTCCCCTACTGGGCATGTCCTCTCCTCACTGCACAGTTTTTACCTGAATCTCCTTATTGGTGGAGCTGATGACCTATGACCAGCAAGTGCTCCCATCTATGTGCCTAGTTCTTAGTGATCACATGACCAAGGAGAGGAAAGGAATATGACCTCTTTAGGCCCTGTAGGGGGTGGAGTAAACATCCACTCAAGGGTATTCAGTAGGGTGCTGGGCTGGATTCATGCACATTGGCTCCATGCCCATTGGGCTAGAAGGAAATACCTAAAAGTCGTGGAATATGAGTACTTCCAAGGGGGTCAGCAGGGTCCCAAAGTCAAGCTTACTAGGGAAGCTCAGTCTGAAACACAGTATTTTGATTTGAAGATGACTTTAGCCTAAACCTGTCAGGAAAAACTTGCTTACAGCCGGGCGCTGGTGGCTCACGCCTGTAATCCTAGCTACTCAGGAGGCTGAGATCTGAGGATCGCGGTTCAAAGCCAGCCCGGGCAGGAGAAACCGTGTGACTCCTATCTCCAATAAACCACCAGAAAACTGGAAGTGGCGCTGTAGCTCAAGTGGTAGAGCGCTCTCCTTGAGCTGAAGAGCTGAGGGACAGCGCCCAGGCCCAGAGTTCAAGCCCCAGGACCGACAAAAAAAAAAAACTTGCTTACAGTCCAAAATTGCTAGGCTTGAACTTGACCACCTCCTCCCCCCCGCCCCATCCTTCTCCTCTCAACCACCCACAAAGATCAGGGCTCTTACTGATACAGATATGCCAGGTGTGTGTCCAGCCTCTTCAGATGCACTGAGTGCACTGAAAGGTGGACAGAGTACCAGCCTGTGTCACCCATTGGAACTGCCTATTTTTGTCTTCCAGGCCAAAAGCCAGGGGTTTCGGCTTCCCCATCTGTAAAATCCTTGATCCCTTCAGTCAGGGGAGACACCACCCACAGCACAGTAAGAACATCAAAGGCCCTGTGAGGTGATTGGCATTCAGGGAGTTAGGTGACCTTCCCGAAGTCAAAGGGCAATAACTCAAAGCCAACAGCTCTCAGAACAAACTCCAAATAGTTTGGACTAACCCAACGATGGCTTTACTACTTTCTGGGTGGAAAAGTGCATCCTTCCATACACTGAAGCCCTTGGGGCAGGTTGGGAAAGAGAATAAGAAGTAGGAAATTTTGAGCCCCAGTTTGACCTCTATTGCCTGTATGACTTTGGGCACTCTGTTTCCTTGTGCATAAAATAGATCTTCCTTTTTATACACCACACAGTGGTGATTACTAACCAGCCACAGAACTAAGGGGAAGATAGTAAGAGGATAGGCCAGGGCCTGAATGGCCAGTGTTCCCTGCCCAGGTCTTGACTTTCCAAACTCACCCTTCTCTCAGACCCAGGTGCTCAGCTCTCAGGACAGATCAGGAACCACCAAGTAGGTCCTCCAACCTTGCTGTTTCTTGGACTTGACAATGTCCTCCAAGATGTGATCTCCCATTGGAGATGTCCTTGCCCCTCACCCCAAGCAGTTTGCACACCATGTCTGATGAGCCTGCCCCACCCAGGGAAGACAGACTCTTTCACCTGTCTTCCCCAGTAGGCAGGTTAGGGAGCTACAGGACAAGGTAGAGCTGGTACCCCCAAAGTAGATAGCACAGAGGCCCATGTAGGTGCCCACATGGTGCTTCCCTGAGTCCTGGAGGGATAGAGGGTAACCCGAAGACAGGGCTGACAGACATCGTCCCTGGTCAGGGATGGCTAGGGGATTGGAGTAGCTATGGTAGCCACAGAAACAAGGGAGGAGGGATGCCACTTACCCCTACAATAGTTCATTAGCTCTCTGTCTCCAGAAACGATACCAGCAGCAGCCACAAGCAGGTCAAGTCTAAGGGCAGTAAGTCTCCCTTCCACTAACTCTGAGTCAAGAACATGCTTCACCATGCACCATTGCCATGTTGCCTTATCTCAGGACCTGACCCGTTGGCAAAGAAGCAGGGCTTCTGTGTATCCACCACAATCTGGTCGAAGTAGGACCTCTGGGCCTGGCTGAGGCCTCGGGCTGTGGATTGGGGTAGAGAAGGAAAAGGGACAGTTATACACACACACACACACACACACACACACACACACACACACACACACACACAGATTGAGAAATCTGACCCTGCCATCACAGTCAAATGAGATATCCCTGGACCTGGGAACTAGGAGGTTTGGCTCCGCTCTGCAGCATTATCAGCCATGCTGAGCACTAAATACTCAGGTGATTGTAAAGATGAGTGTTGATGTTGTACTGCCCATAGTACAGACTCAGGAACATATGACACCAGTATAGTCACCAACATATGGCCACACCCATTTCACAGCCAGCAACTTATTTATGTCCAAGGCACAGGATTTGTCATAGGCTTTCCTTGCTGGGCTTGCCATGTTCCATCTCAACACCCCTTCCTCACTCTATCCCGCACCTCCCTAAACGTACAACTCCCTCTTGAAGGCTTTCTAAGGGATTCCTGCCCTACCCCTTGCAGAGCCCCAGTGAGGGCCACCTGTGTGAAATGATGACTCACATGCTGGGTTCTTCCTCTGGGAAGGGCTGGACATAGGAGAGGCTGCCCCCCATCCTGTCCTTTGCACAGCTCCCCCCGCAACCACCCCAACCCCAGGTACTTGCAAACAGGTAAGTCACGATGGCCTGGAAGGGACAGTGTGGGAGTCCAAGCATTGCTCTTTGAACACTTACATCCTTCTCCACATACTTCTCCAAGTTTTCCAGGGTTTAGCCCTAAGGAGAGAGCACAGCTAGGCGTGCAGAGGTGTTCATATGCCCGTGTGCACGTGTGCCCTCTCCAAGGTAGTGTGTTTGACAAGAGGATCTCAGCAGGAATCAGCAGGAAGACAGCTGGAAGCTCTATGGAAATTGAAGACATGAAGGTTGTCCAGAAGAACCAAGGGCAGATGGGCCCCAGGTCTTACCTAATACCAAACCACTCACTGACTGGCAATTTTTTTTGGGGGGGTCCAGTCGTGGGCCTGAACTCTGGGCCTGGGCGCTGTCCCTCAGCTCTTCAGCTCAAGGCTAGTGCTCTACCACTTGAGCCACAGCGCCACTTCCGGCTTTTTTTTCTGCTTATGTGGTGCTGAGGAATCGAACCCAGGGCCTCATGCATGCAAGGCAAGCGCTCTACCACTGAGCCACCTTCCCAGCCCCCCTGACTGGCAAATTTTATTCATGGCTTCAGTCACATTCTGGAAGAGGCCTCAGAAGGACATGAAGAGGGTTCCATGCTGATAACCAGTGTCACAGCTGGGCCAAGACAAGAGGGACAAAGAGGTTGATAAGAGGGGTTGAGATGACCCACTCTGGAGCCTACACCAGAGTGTAGCCTCCACCACACTAAGGCCACACTGGGCGTCTGTCATTCTGAAAGGAGAGTCATCCTGCGCTGAACACAGGTCACAGGAGTGGATGCCACTTTACAGTAGAGGTCCCTTCTGAAGCCTCTCAGAAGATGCCTCTGCCCCTCAACAGGGAGCCCCTCTTTTGTGGTACAGCAGCAGACTCCTACTAGTCATGCCAGAATTGGGCAGGGCACTGGACACATGGTGTATCAGAGCCATTGGAGAAGTCCACTAGGCAGGCTTGAGGTAGGTTTCTGGGGCAGATAAACCAATTAGTTGCTGGCCCAGGAAGCCGGGCAGATCCCCCTCGGGATAGAGCTGAGGACATCTCAGCACCCTCTGTCAAGCTCTCACCAGGAAGGTTGAACAGCATGTTGAGGATGTGGAACACTGTACATCATCCCTCTGAATGAACTTGCTGTGGTAGAAGCTCCAGTCTCTTCCCTGAGAAGGGATGGGTTGGGTACAGCCAGTATCCTCTACCCTACATCTCCCAGAGGCTTGTTCAGGCCGAGCCATTCCTTCTGTCTTCCCCCACCCCCTCTGTCCGGGCTGGCATTTGTGGATCTTTTACAATGTGTCTGAGTCACTCCTTCCCCTGGTCCCCCTATAGCTCTTCCAGTATGCAGAGCTGTGTTTCCCTCCTCTAGTCTTCTACCCTCCCTCTCCCCCTTCCTCTCGGAGAGCATGGGCATCTACTTTCAGCAGCTTCCCATAGAGCACATCACACAGCAATCCCCTAGGGATAGAGTAGGGGGCTGTGAATGGGGTGCCAAGTGGCTACAGCCTCCTGCTTAGCCCAGCAACTGCACCTGGTAGGACAGGTGGCATCATAGGTATAGTGCAGGACCTCATGTGGGCCCAATGCACACCAGGTGTTCCAGCAACAACTTGAAGGCCAGAGCCTCATAGGATGGGGATTTGTAGGCTGCAAGAGGCTCAGGGAGACCCAGGTTGGTGCCTAGCTGCCCAGTCCCTGCTCCCTGCTTTCCAAATACCCTGCATTCCATCCCCCACCAGCCAGAAAGTAGTCCATGTCAAAGCCCAAACAACCAATCTTTCCCAGTGCCTGGATGCAGTTGACAAAAACTCTAGTGAGAAGAGGAAGAAATCAGGATCAGTCTTCCAAAGGCCAGATCCTAAGGATGAGAACCCAGCAGAGGGGCAGCATACCCCAGCAGCTGCATAAATGAGGTTTAGGAGAAGGTGGAACTGAAGTGAGGAGCCTAAGGAACTTCTTACAGACATCCTAGTGCCTTGTTGGGTGGAAGTTGCTTTCTACCCAGTGCTAAAATCCTAGAGGTGAGAGAGGCCATTCATTGAATTGCAGATGTCAAGCTGTTTAGCCAGAGGAAAGCTTTGCATTGCGGATGCTCTGATTCTGCCTTGATTACCTCCCTAAATAACTTGATTCACTTGTCTCTGAATAGCCTCTAAGTATACCCTATGGAAAGGTTGAGGTGTATCCCCCCCCACCATATAGAAAGTCTAAGCTGACACCTATCCCCCACCCCCCCACCCCCAGCTACTTCCATAGATGGACAGTTCCCCTGGTACCTGAGCTCCTTCCAAGTAAGGTCTGCTTTTCTTAAGGTTTGGTCTCCACCCCAAGAATATGGTTTTTGTCTTTAAAAGCTTTGTGCTAGGGTCTGGGAAGGTGGCTCAGTGGTAGAGCACTTGCCTTGCATGCCTGAGGCCCTCGGTTCGATTCCTCAGCACCACATAAGCAAAAAGAAAAAAACGGAAGTGGCGCTGTGGCTCAAGTGGTAGAGCACTAGCCTTGAGCTGAAGAGCTGAGGGACAGTGCCCAGGCCCAGAGTTCAGGCCCCATGACCAGACCCCCCCCAAAAAAAAAGCTTTGTGCTAGCTTTGTTTGGGGCTACTGGTCTTTGAGATAGGAGTCTTCCTGCAGCTACTTGCTCTCCAATAAAGACTCTCACTTTGACCTCTCAAAATGTGGCTTCTCTGTTTCTCACCAACAGAGTTACCTTACAACAGAACCAAACTAGGGTCCCTGCAGGAACCCATGGTGTCTCCACACGCATTCCAGTGTGTGATGGCATGTGCCTGAGCACCTGTGTGACTATGCATGAGTATGTGTGAGCATGTGTGCACAAACAGTAGCCCACTTTCTCACCATGGGAGAATGTATTAAGAGCATTCATCTCTAGAAATGAGAGTATACAACCATCAGTGTGGAGTGTTGCCCTTTCTGAAGTGGGGCCACTAATGTCCATGTTCAGAAATGTATTTGTCACGTGGTATCAGGCAGTAAAATGAAGAGATCTTTGTGAGACAGAAGGAAGTAGAAAGTTCTGACTACTAGAGTGTCTTGTCAGTGTTTTCACTATGGACAGGTCACTAGCTCCTATAAAAAAAAAAGTCCCTTGTGGGGCTGGGAAGATGGCTCAGTGATAGAGTGCTTGCCTTGCATGCATGAGGCCCTGGGTTCGATTCCTCAGCACCACATAAGCAGAAAAAGCCAGAAGTGGCACTGTGGCTCAAGTGGTAGAGTGCCAGCCTTGAGCTGAAGAGCTGAGGGACAGTGTCCAGGCCCGGAGTTCAAGCCCCATGACCAATAACATCAAGAAAAAGTCTCTTGTGATTGCAAGTGTCTGAATACTGAAAGAAGTTGTCATATGTTGCTATGTCATATGGGGTGTTAACAAGCTAAGCCCTATCCTTCACCTCACACCAATGCCCCTCTCATCTCCAAAGCCAGTTGTGAATCAGACCTTGAAAGGAGACCAGGCAATCAGTTTCCTGGCCAGTCTCCTTACGGGACTGTTGTGGTTCATCCACACTAGCCATTCCCATGCCAGTCAGAGTGAGGAGGCAGCTGTCCTCTCCCCAGCCACCTGCATACTATCAGAGCAGCCCAGAAGTTCCCTTCTCCTTCTAAAACATGGGACTCCACTGACCCAGCTGACACCACCCAGTGCTCCCATCTCTCCCTACCCTCCCTTTGAAGGAGGAAGTAGCCAGGACAGTCTCTAATATCTCCTTACTTATTCTGGAAGGAAAGAAGTAGGGATCAAGGAAAAGTAATTCTATCCTTTGCCACCTTCAGGCCTAAGACCTCTGCATCCAGCAACTACAACTGTTTAGAGAACTGAAGCATTATATATATATATATATATATATATATATATAAGCAAAAATGGAAGCTACAACAGGATGATTTAACAATAAAATTATCAGGTAAATATCAAAAGAACACATGACTATTGCTTTGCACACAATTCTAATATATTTTGATCATATATTTCCCAGCTCAAGTACATTTAAAAAGAAATGAGAAGCATGCCAAGAGTTGTAGGAAGAAGCAAATGAGTGATATCACAGAATCAGAAAAAGTAGGGTACAAAAGGAGAGATCACAAACCAGAACTATTGGAGCCATAGTAGTGTAAAGTAGTATAAAGGTGTCAACTGAAATAAGGAGACTGGGTCTCACAGTCATCCTGGTGTCTTACTGGGTAGAAGGGGCTTTCCACCTCAGCTCCGAAAAGCTTAGAGGTAAGAGAGGCCATTCATTGAACTACCAATGTCATGCTACTTAACCTTAGGAAAGCTTTGCACAGAGAATGCTCTGATTCTGCCTTGGTTACCTCCCTAAATGTTTGATTCACCTGCCTCTGAGTATACCCCTATATAGAAAGGTTGAGGCATATCCCGCCCCCATGGAAAGTTTTAGCTGACCCCTGAGCTATTTTCCTAGATGGAAAAGGTCTGCTGGTACCTGATCGACTTTTTGTTGGGCTAGGGTGCTCCACCCAAACATGTGGGGGGGGGTGTCTTAAAAGCTTTGTGCTAGCTCTGTTCTGGGTTATGGGTCTTTGAGACAGGAGTCCCCCTGCACACACCAGCTCTCCAATAAAGATTCCCAATTTGACATCTCAAAATGAGGCTTTTCTAGCTGTGCGCTGGTGGCTCACACCTGTAATACTAGCTACTCATGAGACTGAGATCTGAGGATCGCAGTTCAAAACCAGCCCAGACACACTTTTTTAAAAATATTATATATATATATATATATATATGTGTGTGTGTGTGTTTTTATTGTAAAAATACTGTACAGAGTTACAGTTACATGAGTAAGATAATGAGCCCCACTCCCAAAGTTGTAAAGTTCATTTTCAACACAGTGTCTTGTACATCTCATTGTTACAATGGGTCAACCTGTATCCTTAATTCTGCATTTTGTTGTTTCCTTTCCCTTCCTCAAATTAAAAAAATGTATATACAAGATGCAGGGCACTTGAATCAAATACAGTGAAAACATGGCTTATATCGTGGGGGAAGAACATACAAAAGAAACAAAAAAATCACATAGTACATTATAAATACGTTAAAAGTAATAGTGAGAAAGAAAAAAA
>NW_012267263.1:292440-296205 GCF_000151885.1 Dipodomys ordii
CCTCATGCATGCAAGGCAAGCGCTCTACCACTGAGCCACCTTCCCAGCCCCATCTTAAAACTTTTATCTCCTATAAACCACCAGAAAACCAGAAGTGGAGTTGTGGCTCAAGTGGTAGAGCACTAGCCTTGAGCTGAAGAGCTCAGGAATAGTGCTCAGGCCCAGAGTTCAGTCCCATGACTGACAAAAAAAAAAAAGTGGCTTTTCTGTTTCTAACCACCTGAGTTACCTTACAACAGACAACCCCCAAAGCCTGTATCATAATTTTTACAGCAAAGTCATGACTTCCGTTTCATACTCTTGGATCATCCAGCTCCACCTCCATCTTCTAAAAAAAAAGGAAGGCAGGTGCTCTGTTTTGTTTTAGAATAGTTTCTTTTAAAAATTGCTAAATTAAATGAAGTTATATACTTCAAATAGTCTTTATGTTATTGTACAAAGGAGTTGCCATTTAATTAAGTGATTTGTGAATACAATGAATCTTGATCAATATCACTCCTTTCAACATTTTCACCCATCCCTCCCAACCCACACTCACTAATTGGTCTCAATTTTATAGGATATACATTGAACTCTTGAAATATCTGGGGGTGGAGAGCACATTCCATAGTTTCAGAACAACTTCTTCCTTGATAATGCCAAAAGCAAGGATTGGGTATACATGGAGGGATGAATGGATAGATTCATGGATGCATGGAAGGATGGATTTGTGACTACATTGAGAGATGGATAGATGGATGCACGAATGCTTAGATGGATTCATGGATGAATAGAGGAAGGGAAGGATTTATGACTGTGGAAAGATGGATGGATGGGTGAATAGATCCATGGAAGGAAGGAAGGATTCATATATATATATATATTCATATATATATATATATATATATGTATATGCATGCATGCATGCATTGAGGGATAAATGGCAATTTTATATAAAACAACCTTAATTGAGGAAGTTAGAAAAGAATGAAGCTTCAGAATCAGGAGTCTTTCTGGAGTTCTTTCTAGTCATGATTCTTGTTACCTATCCCCTCATGCTTCCCTTTTCAGCACCCTTGTTCAGAACACATAATTCTCCTTAAGACCAAAAAAAGAAAGCACAAAAAGGAGGACAATCTGGTGACAAGAAGCCACAGAGAAGGCCTCAGCCGGACCTCCCACTGAAGCAGCACAAGTATACAAGAGTGCAAAGTGTTTTCCCTATAGCTATCTTGAGATCTATCTTGTTGTTTCAGTGTCTCTCAGTGGCACACCCCATCCATCTCCTAGGGTTGACTGAACAACGTGTCAATGCCGGTAGTGGGTAGCGCCTACCCTGATTGGTCCTAGCGTGACCTACACTAGCACAGAGGAGGCCACTGGCATCTCTCCATGTTGTGGTGGCCATTTCCACTGGATCTTCAGCTGACTTGGTTTCTGTTGTCATTCCAGAACACAGCTGCTTTTCCAGACCCTACAACCCCTTGACTTACTGAAGGGCAAGCTGGGTAGAGCCATCACAAGGCCCCTTTTTAAGTTACTATTACATAATTGTGCAAGTCAGGTAATGAGTACAATGTTTCTTGTTCAATGACATTCTTTCCTTCATTCTCCCCCATTTTTCCTCTCTTGGCCCTACCCTCAAGTTACATAGCTCATTTTTTACTTAATATACATTAAATATAATGACTACATTTGCTCATCCCTACTTCCCTCCATTCCTGTATCCCCCTTCACCAGCCCTCCAAAACATTTCCTGGTGTTCATTTTGATAACCAGTACTTTAGTTATTCAAAGGAGTTATGCCTTTGGATTCCTCCCCTAAGTGTACCCTTCTTTAGTCAGTGTGAATGCATTAAGCCCACAAGGCCCTTTTTAACCGGGACCCTGAATTACTACTTCAGGTACAAGGGCTGGCTACACTCCAAGCCTGTTCAGGAAGAGATTTGTCATAACAACAGGCAGTGAACCTGCCTTACTTTTACTGTGTGGAAGGCCTGTAACCATCCTTCTAGATAGTCCCATTGCTACTCTGTATTAACAGATGTTTAGATGAGGCAAGAAAGGCCTGGCAATGAGTCCACTTTTACAAAGCTAATGAATGACAGAGCAAGACTACTTTTCAACAACATAAAAGACATAGGAAGGCTGAGAAAATGTTCTAGATTAAAAGGAAGTCAAAGAGTCATAACAAATAAACCACATAACCAGGTTTACACTGAATCCCACTGCAGAAGCACAGAGTGCCAAGGATATTATTAGGTCTACAAACACGATTGGAATTTAGATGGGAAATTAAGGGAAAGTGATATCTCAGTGTAAACCTAGGAAGTTGATAACTCTACTGTGGTAATGTAAATAATGCACCTGTTCTTGGGAAATATTCACTGAAGGATTGGGGGTAAAGGTCATAACATGTGTCCCTCACTTCTAAATGGTTCAGAAGAAGCGATTGTGCAAACTCACATACAAACATACATAGGTATGTATGCACATACAGGGTCAGGGACAAATGGTTAAAGCAAATGGAACAAAATGTTAGCAATAAGTAAATCTTGGTAAAAAGATATAAGGATATTCTCTATTACATTTATAACTTTTCATTAACTTAAAAGTATTCCAATTTTTTTTAATTTAAAGAGGATGTGTGTTAAAAGATACCCAGCTCTACACCTTCATCACTGTACCGTATTAGATCTTTTTTCTCCCTCTTACCTTCTGAGTTTTCAATGTGGCTCCTCTTCTCTATTAAAAGCAGGAGATGGAAAGGGACCAACCTGCCAACATGAATTTACATCTGTTTCTTTATATGTCTGTGTCAAGGTCAAGAATGTGAAGACTATGGACTCATTGCTGCCTGTATGCAGAGAGATGGCTAAAACAGAAGTGCTGGGCAGAATCAGGTACAGGTGGGGGCAGCTATAGTAGCATGGAAACTCACATCCGGTGGCTGGAAATAGTTTCTGGATCCTTGAACTTGAAGAAACCTTTTGAGGAGACTTGAAACATCCTCCAAGAATCTGTCCTGAGGACAATTAACATGGGAAGATTAAAGCAGGAACCCAGGTGATACACCGGGAAGTCTTCTAAACAGGGAAGTATCTTAGATAAGGTCTCTAGGGAAATGTAGTTCTATTAATTTAGAAAAGAACTCCACATAGCCAGCAATGAACTCAGTGCTAAGAGATAGAAAACAAATTAAAAAATAAAGAAACAAAGGTCTATCAAAGGATGGCGAGGCCTTCAGATCTAGCCAGGCTATTGCCCAGTGGCCTTCCTCCCTCTGATGTGGCCACATCAGAGTCCTGGAGTAGATGGGAAGAAACTAGGACCAGATGGTACCTAGAGGGTAAACATCACTTGCTGGGAAGGGACTGAGACTAAGTCAAGGCCATGCCATAGAGCACTATGTTCTAGAAACAATTCTACCCCTCCCAGGGCAAAGGCTGCTGCCTCCCTAGACAGCAATCAGAGAGAAATTCAAGGTGAAAGATTAGGAAACTCCCACAAAACTTTTCTCTCCTTCCTTCTAAACAGTGGAAATTGCTGGGACATTTTGACTGGAGTGCAAATGTGTATGTGAACACTAGTATGGGACAGAGGTGTTAGGGTCTGCATACATATGTGAGCAAGGTTAGACATGAGTGTGCAGAGAAGCAAATTCGATCTAGATTTGGCAGAGGGCATGTCAGTTATTGAGCTCTGAGTCAAAGCTGGAGCTGTCAAAAGCCAGTAGCTCTGAAGAGGAGTAGCAAAAGAGCAGAGGACAGATTCCACAAACCCAGC
>NW_012267263.1:309535-311213 GCF_000151885.1 Dipodomys ordii
AAAAAAAAAGGGAGGGAGGGTCCTACATTTCATTTTACAAAGTCTTTGCTTCACTAATTATGAGCTGGTCCTGCTTGTAGCAATTGCAATGGATAGATGCTAAAAATAAAGCATGAATATTTAAGGAATCCTAAGATATTTTCATGCTCTCCAAGTATCTTTTCCAACATATATTTATATATCAATTTTAAGTAAGGAAAGTAGGAACCTTACTATGGAGAAATTAGGCAAACACTATCTTAACAAAGTGATCAAAGTTAATATCATGTGGCCCAATACAAGAACAGAGAAAAGACACATCGCTCCAGGGTTCTTTCCAAATAAATAAATAACTTTTACCCAATCAACAAGGACCTTCTACAAAATACTTAACTGTCTCTGCTAAGAACTGTCATAGTCAGGAAAGACAGGACTGTGAAACTGTCACCAAGAGGAGATTAAGGCCCCTAAACGCAAAACAAAATCCTTGAGTAACAAACACATGAAGGAAGCCCAAGCAAAGTTTAGATGTAGCTTAATAAACAGCTCTGAATCAATTTTAATTTTCTGATTCCAATTCTTCAACCATAACCATAAAGAACACTAGGAAAATTGAAGAAAAGGCACAAGGGAATTGTCTGTACTATCTTCTTAATCTTCAAGTCTAAAATTCTTTTAAAATTTAAAATCGTTAACGTAATTGGTACTTAAAAGCAATGAGAAAATAAGAATATAAGCATACTCAAGAATGGTGGCACATGTCTGTATCCCAGTACTCAGGAGGCTGAGACAAGAGGATTACAAAAATCAAGACCAGCCTAGACTAGTTAATCACCCTGCCAAAAACAAATGAACAAGCAAATAGATGAATAGATCCAAAAGCATGTGGTTCCTATACACAATGGAATTTTACACAGCTATTAGAAATAATAATATTATGTCATTTGTAGGGAAATAGATGAATCTAGAACAAACCAAGCTCAGAGACACAAATGGTGCATGTTTCCTCATTTGCAGACACTAGATCTGAAGTAAACTGGGACATGATAACTTACACAGGACTCTAGGCAAAGTAGTACATTCTTAGGTGAGGAACACAAAGGTACAATGCCTGTGTACATCTGATCACATAACATAACATTTATTTAAGTGAACTCCAGTAAATGGAAACAAAAGGGTTTTTCTGTTTCTGTTTTTTTTCTTTTCATTTCCTTTTTCTATTATTTTTTCTTTCCATATATATTTTTATTGTAAAAATACTGTACAGAGGGGTTACGGTTACATGAGTAGGGTAATGAGCACATTTCCTATCAAGCATTGTTACCTCCTCTGTTTTTCCCCTACCATCCCTTCCCTCCCCATCTCCCCAACTCCCCCCACCACAATTGTAAAGTTCATTTTCAACATAATATCTTGAACATCTCATTGTTACAATGTGTCAACCTGTATCCTTATTTCCCCACATTATAGAAATGTATATACAAGTTGCAGGATACCAAAATCAGACACAGTGAAAACAGGGGTTATACTGTGGGGAAGAACATACAAAAAAAAAAAAAAAACAAGAGCCAGGTGCTGGTGGCTCATGCCTGTAATCCTAGCTATCTAGGAAGCTGAGATCTGAGGATCTTGGTTCAAAGCCAGCCCAGGCAGGAAAGTCTGTGAAACTCTTATCTCCAATAAACCACCAGAAAACAGG
>NW_012267263.1:311263-316115 GCF_000151885.1 Dipodomys ordii
TCAGGTAAAACCAATCCCAGAGAACATAAAGCATAATTTATCCCAAAGTAGAAAACCACTGAGGCCCACAGCTGAGCATCTGTCAACCCAACCTGGTTTGGGAGCTCCAGGGAAGAATCTAAGGATTGTAGATAGTAGAAGGCAAGAGACTGTTTCCATACCATGGGGTTCCTTCCTGCCATTTTCTGGGTTAATTACTTCATACTTAAGCTCCTCACCTCCCAGCCTCTTCCTTCTTCAAATTCCCCAATCCCTTATTAAGTAAATAATACCCTGGTCTGCCATTCTTTCACACTGCCCAATCCATTTATTCCAGTTTCACAGATCCTGCTTGGGCCACTACAGTCATTCTTTAGCAGCTCTCACTCATGGTTTCCACTCACAAGCTAGGGAGCATGGAGCCAAGGAAAACAGAGTTATTGATCAGCAATCCCTAATCTAAAACTTTGGCATCAATGTGTTTCAAAATTCAGCATTTGCTAAGTGTAAGAGCAGTGTGATTTACAGTTTGTATACATGATCACACTCTTGACTTGGGGCAGACACTCTTAATCAAACATATTGACATTCCTGCCTTCACTAGATTCATTCATACAAAGTGGGCACAGAAAGGCAGTAAGAAACGTCATGCAGGGCTGAACAGGTTGATCACCAAAATGAGCCTGGAAAACCCTCAGTGTTTGGATCTAGGGATTGAGAATGAGGGATGTGGCATTGACTTATAAGCATCTATGGAGGCTAAGGACCAAGCAGCAAAAACTGAGGGAAAGATGAGGTAGAGGTGGAGACAGGAGAGGATTCAGCAAAGGAGGCTGAGAGAGAGCAGGCAGGAGTGCAGGGAAGAAGTAGGAAAAAGGCTGTCCAGAACCCCAGAGACCGAGCAAGCACAATAGAAAGGTCCTTGCCTTTGGCGACAGTGGGTCATCAGTGGTGAGAAGGGACAGGAAATGAGTGGGCAGCAGAGGACAGGGAAGTAGAAGCAACCTCTTCTTACAGGACTCTTGACCAAGGAAAAGAAAAAAGAAAATGGAGAGCAAGAAACATGGCAGGTCCATGGGACTTAAGGCTTCAGTGAGTAACCACAAGGCTAAAGAAAGGTCACCGGCTTAACAAAGACAGTGTTTGTCTACCAAATACATGTATAATAATATTAATGGAATCTTCATTCGGCATCATCCCCAACTGGAAAAGACACAAATGTCCATCAGGACCAGAATTAAAAATCTGCTTCCTTCAGTAATGAGTGCATATTACAGAAATAATCTTAGGCACAAGAACGTACTGTATGTACATTATGGCCCAACTGAAAAGAATGAAAAATGATTTGATTTTAGGTCTGAAATGTGGAACTCACTAGAAGATGACAAAGTTGAAGGTGTCCTGTGCTACAGAGCTAAGGCAGATCCAGGGACTGTGATGAACTTTGAAGATGAAGGGATGGTATGCTCCAAAGGACATAGAGCTCACTCTATAGCTTGCATGGATGATGGGAAAATGGAGGGTACTATAATGTATTTTCCAGATTTCCTTTCCCTGACTGTCCTCAGGTCTTCCCTGACTCCCTTTTAGCTTCCTCTCTCCAAGATTGTGAATGCTTACATACTTACATGCACACTGCACACCTTACAAGGGTCGACCTGAATACAGGTTGCATACAGGAATATAAAAGGACTAGACCAAGAGCTGTCATGACTCTCTACATCCCAGACATTGCTGTAGGGTTGAACTGTCTGTGCCAGGCTCTTCTTCCTCTCAGGATGAAGCTCTGCTGATACTCATGCAAATCCATCTTCTGAGAATTCTCCACCCCACACCTGCTCACAAGTCACTTTAGGACCTGAACATAAATGATACAGGATATACTAGGAAGACCATAGGGAACAACGAATAAGTGCCTGACCCAGTAGAATTATGAATTCATGAATTACTACCATTCCCAAATAGTTAAAACATTTACTTCTCATGCCTTCATTTTTCCCTTCAATAAAACAGTCATGTCTGAATTATTTTTTAAAGAAGACTTGTTAGACAGGAATGAGGGTGGCAGCTCCATTGGGTGACAGTTGACAAATTTCTCAAATTCACACTAAGCAGAAGGCAGGCAGAGGCACAATCCATGTCTGCCTGCGACAGCCTCAGAAGACCTGCAAGATACATATCCTCTGACTTCTGGGCAGCACAGGCTTAGGCCTGTGCAAAGATTCTAGGTCAACAGGAGAGTGACCTAATTAAATACACAGGCTTATTCTTAGACAAAGAGTCCCAATTAAGGCCCCTGGACAGCCACAGCATACAGGCACAGTCTTAGAGGTGACCGAATGATTTTTACTTTGAAATAGCATTTACTTATTTCTGATTATAAAAGTAGTACATATTCACCATTTTTTTAATGTAGACTGTGCAAAAAAGAAAATGTTGACTAAAAACAACCACTATTAATATTATTTCTTCCTGGTCTCTTTTTATACACATTTACACATTTGAATACTAAGGGACATGATTGTCCACATAAATGTAAGTGAAAAAGATGCAAAATTACAAACTGCATAATCCCAATTTTGTCCAATGAATAGGACTATCATATATCTACTTCTGTATCCTGTTTATTTCACTCAGTATTAAAGTACAACCACTTCCCCTATGTATTCAGCTACCTGATTTTTATTTTTATTTTTATTTTTGTGGGTCATAAAGTTTGAACTCAAGGCTTGCGCACTGTCCCTGAGTTCTTCTGTTTAAGGCTAATACTCTACCACTTTGAGCTACAGTGCCAGTTCCAGTTTTCTTGTGGTTAATTGGAGAAAAGAGTCTCACAGTCCTTTCTCCTTCAGCTTACTTTGAACCATGATCCTCAGACTTCAGCTTCCTGAGTAGCTAGGATTACAGTGGTGCGCAGCATAATTTTTTATTACTTCGTGATATCTATCATAGAATAATGTATAAAGTATTTCTCTGTGAGGGGATTCTAGGTGGTTCTAGTTTGTTTTAATAACTCACTCATGAAACTCTCTATTCTTCAGCTAGACTTTAAATAAAAATTGTTTAGAACTCTTGTCATTCACTGCCAATTGGCTTTCCAAACGTTCCCTGCCCCTGGTATTCTACTAGTGAAGTGAGCAGAATTGTAACATGTGGCTTATCTTGATTCCTACAACAATAGTCTAAGCATTTATTAACTAGTGATATATCCAGACCAAATGCAGAGGTCACCTGGTCCTCAAACTCATCTCCTCTGACCCATCTGGGACTTTGTGAGTAGGCATAGCCCTGTTTCTCAGCATTAATTAGGTATCATAAGGTTACCCAGGATTTGTGTGTGTGTGTGTGTGTGTGTGTGTGCGCGCGCATGCATGGCATTCTGCTGCTGGTGCTTGAATTCAAGGCCTGGGTGCAGCTACTTAACTTTTTCTCTCAAGGCTACTACATGAGCCATTGGTCCACTTCCAGATTTTTGGTGGTTAATTGGAGATAAGAGTCTCACAAACTGTCCTGCTGGCTTCAAACCATTAATACGCATATCTCAGCCTGCTGAGTAGCTAGGATTATAGGCCACTGACATCTGGCTTAATCCCAGGATTATAACAAGTAAAATTTGTCACCCACATTACTCATGCTTTTACTACATGGTGTTTTATTCTGAGGCCCAAACTTAGAAGCAGCCCAGTCCCTACCCTTATTCTCACCATAAAGTTCAAAGGCACAAGGCCTTATATTGACCATTAGAGTTTTATTTGGATAAGGCATGTATCACTCTACTATCTTCCCATTGGCTTACGGAGGTCACATGGCCAAGCCTGTACCCAATGAGAGAAGGGAATACACTTCTTATACAGAGGTGCTACAGGTCACATGGTGGAGGGTGATACAGGACAATGCTAAAGAGCAGACAGATAATAGCTGGGAACAAGAACACAACCAACCCGATCTATGAGCTGTCAGAAATAATGCCATGTGTTCACCATCACATGTGGCTCTAAAGTTGACATTAGAGAGATAACGACCAGAACCTTTCTTCATACTGGAAAATTCTATGCCCTAGAAGCATTCTCCAGTGACTGGTGAAAGGAATTATCTAGATTTCCCTTTTATGAAAATAAAAGAAAATTCAGGCTAAGTAGTGGTAGCTCATACCTGTAATCCTAGCTATTAAGGAGGCTGAGTTCTGAAGATCATGGTTCAAAGCCAGCCTAGGCAGAAAAGTTCCTGAGATCCTTGCCTCCAATTAACTGTCAAAACAGCCAGAAGTGGAACTGTGGTTCAAGGGATACAATGCCAGCCTTCAGCAAAAATGTTTAGGGACAGTGCCCCAGGACCAGCACAAAAAATAAGGAAAAATAGAGAAAAGGAAGGAAGGGAGGAAGGGAGGGAGGGAGGGAAAGAGGAAGGGAGGGAAGGAGGGAGGGAGGAAGGAAGGAAGGAAGGAAAAGAGCTGGTGTGTTATCTCACATCTATAAGAAAATACAGGCTAGGGACTGGTGACTCACACCTGTAATCCTAGCTACTAAGGAGACTGAGATCTAAGGATCATAGTTCAAAGTTATCCCAGGAAGAAAATTGCATGAAACTTTTATCTCCATTTTAAAAATCAAATGTGTAAACTAGGCACTGATAGCTTATTCCGGTAATCCTAGCACCTCAGGAGGCTGAGATCTGAAGATTGCAATTCAAAGTCAGTAGGGGCAGGAAAATCTGTGAGAAGTTTATCTCCAAGTTACCAGCAAAAAGCCAGGAGTAGAGCTATGGCTCAAGTAGAGCACTAGCCTTGTGCACACAAGCTCAGGGACAGAGCCCAGGCCCTGAGTTTAAGCCCCATCTCTCTCTCTCTCTCTCTCTCTCTCTCTCTCTCTCTCTC
>NW_012267263.1:323505-325633 GCF_000151885.1 Dipodomys ordii
AAAAAAAGGATAAGGAAGATTTTCATCTTTTCATAAGAAAATGTTTCCAAGATGTGCTGATAACAGAGAAAGATCTAGAAGGACAAAGAGAATACAATGGAAGTCTATATTTAGTCTATGTTTATATTTGCATAAAGAAGCTGAAAGAATATGTACAAAATACACAGACTTTCTGAGTCAGAAAGGTGGTAAGAGATGAGGGATAAAAGAAAGGAACAAGTTTGTTCCTCCTAAGAACCAGTACTCTGGTTCTTATTTTGAAATCATGGCACATGCACTGTGTTATCTATTCAAAAGAAGGAAACAAAAAATTACAAGGCAATTATGATGAGTGATTATAACCAAAACCAAATTGTACCCTGAGCAGTACAATCATTCCTTAGAATCAAAGATACTGTTTTTTAAATTTGTGTTGACAAGACAAAAATCATGCATAAGACCCAAACATTTAAAAAATAATTTAAGTCATATAAACATGCCAACCCTGAATCACCAAAGACAAAAACAGTATAGGTTTTATTTATATTCTTTATGTCATCCTAGGCAAAGCAAAAGTTTTGTTTGTCAGCTTGTTGGATAGAAAGAAGCAAGGAAGGAAGGAAGAAAATGAATGACAAAAGGACAAAGGAGGAAGGTAGAAGGGAGGGTCTACAGGTATTCCAGATTTCACTTGAAAACATACAAAAGCCAGCCAATTCATGAACAGCTGCAGCCTCAACTAGAAGCATCCCAAGACCTAGGAGTTCAAAAGAAGGCTCTATTTAGGACCAACCAGAAGTAGAGCAAATTTCTAAAGCCTGTTGGACAGGATTTCTCATTAAATAGGGCATCTTTTGTGCTCTTTTTTTGTCATACAGGTCTCCAGGAGACAATGAGATATATATCTCTTAAGGCTTCTTCATTTTACCTATTTACCTGCTACCTATTCACCAGCAGTTGTGGCACTTAGCAGGTGACTTGGAAGTTCACTGGCTCCTTAACCTCTAAGCAATAATTACAGCTGGATAAGAAAAGTTCAGCCCGGCAGTGGTGGCTAGCTACTTAGGAGGCTAAGATCTGATGAACACATTTCAAAGCCAATCCTAGCAGGAAAGTCTGTGAGACTTACCTCCAATTAAATGCAAAAACTTGGAAGTGGAGCTGTGGATCAAAAAAGCCAAGAGACAAGTGCCCACTACCTGAATTTGTTTAAGTACCAGTATCTGCACACAAGAAGAAGAAAGAAGGAGGAGGAGTAAAAAGGAGAGAAAGAAGGAGAGGAGGAAGAGGAGGAAGAGGAGGAGGAGAAGGAGCAGCAGCAGCAGCAGCAGCAAGAACAAGAAGAGGAGGGGGGGAAGGAAGAGGAAGAAAAAGGAGGAAGAGTGAAAGATTGACCCCCACCGTCCCAGGCCATACAGACAAAAATCTCAAGTATGAGTGAACTTGTTTGAAGTGCAGGCATGGCAATCCACCTAAACCAGCTATAAGCATCCCATTGTGGGCCCAGCTGAAAGGCTTTACCTTCCTTGACCTAGTGGCTTTTTCATTAACCTCTGCCTCCTTGCTCAGACCACCTATAAAAACCCAGCTCTCTGACACAACCTCCAAAGCCGCAGGAAGGTCTGTGCCCCTCGCTGTGCCTCAATAAACAGTCCTCACCTGTTGATGATCGGAGTCCAGCCTATCCCTTTTCCGTTCTCCTCCATTTCCTAACATATGGTGCCGACACCTGGGAGAGGAAAAGTGCCAGGACTAACTGAGTGCCCTTTGCCGAGGGGCCACCCACCTCCTTGCCGCCTCTCATGGAGGCTTTCTGCTACCTTCCTCCTCCTTCCAACCTTTCTCCATCGGGAGCACAGAGCCCTCCCAGTTTACTTTGGGCTAAACAGCCACCTGAAAGACCTTGTGGCCTTTGCCTTTGTAAGCGGTGCACGCCTCGTGGACGGCCACCCCATGTGGCTTGAGGTACTATTGGCCCCCTGCCTAAACTCAAAAAAGGCCTTATCTCTCCCCTATTCTCTCTCTTTCACCTGGTCCCTGGACTCTTGATCTCCAGGAAGGAGGCCCTTCACGGTTTGACCGACTCCACCCACCACCTAAAATCCTTCCAGACAAGGTAACCAACCCAGTCTGTGGTGCAGGTGCCCCT
>NW_012267263.1:325683-327374 GCF_000151885.1 Dipodomys ordii
AAACAACACAGCCAAGTGCTGGTGGCTCACACCTGTAATCCTAGCTACTCAGGAGGCTGAGATCTGAGGACTGCAGTTCAAAACCAACCAAGGCAGGAAAAGTCCATGAGACTCCTATCTCCAATAAACAACCAGAAAACCAGAAGTGGTGCTGTGGCTAAAGTAGTAGAGCTCTAAGTCTTGAGCTGAAGAGCTATGAGACAGTGCCCAGGCCCAGAGTTCAAGACTCATGACCAACAAAAAAGAAAAGAAAAGAAAAGAAACAACTCAATTAAAAGCTGGCAAAAGACTTTATCAGATATCTCACCAAAGAATGGAATTGCAGTTAAAACAGTGAGATACTTCTAAGAATAGTGATACATACCTGTAATCCCAGCTTCTCCGGAGGCCAAGGTAGAAGGACCATAGTCCTATGTCAGCTTATGGGGAAAGCATAAGATCTTATCTGAAAAACAAGCTAAAAGTAAAGTTGGGGCATGGCTCAACTAATGGAATGCTGACCTAGCAAGTTCAAGGCTCTTGATTCTTAAAAAAAAAATGTAAGTGAGATACTATGGCATACATATTAAAATGACTAAAATCTAAAACACTAGAAAATGCTGGTGAAGATGAGGAACAGCTGGAATTCACATTCACTCCTGATAAGATTAAAAAATAGGAAATCATTTTGGAAAACATGGCCATTTCTTCCCAAACAGAATCTATTCATACTATATGATTTAGCAGAGATACTCTTTCATTTCTATTCAGATAAACTTACAGCCCCATAAAAACTTGCACATAGATGATTACAGCAGTTTTATTCACAATTGGCAAAAATTGGAATCAACTGGAGTATCTGTCAATAGATATACAAACTGTGGCATCGCTAGACAATGAACTATTATTCAATCATCAAGTCAGGGAAAGACAAGGAAAACCTGATGTGTGTATCACTAAGTCAAAGAAGGCAAGCAGAAAAGGCTGTATGTTGCAACACTCCAATTGTCTGACATTCTACAAAAGGCAAAACAATGCAGATATCAAAGAGATCAATGGCGACTAGAATGAGAGGGAAGAAGAGAGAGTAAGAAGAGCCCAAAGGACTTAAGGAAGTGAAACAATTCTGCAATGGTTGTGGATATATGTAGCAAATGTGCTCAAACCCATAAAAACCATCCAGAGTTTACATCAGAGTATAAACTAAAGACTGTGGATTATAATTCTGTGCCAATACAGGCTCATCAATTATAACAAGTACAACAAGTGGTATGTGCAGATACAGTGACCAATCTATGTAACTATATAACTGCATAATGGTCAACTATGCAACAGTAACTGGGTGCTGGATAAGACACTGTGGGATGACAGAGTTTATGGGAATCTCCTATACTTTCCTTTCAGTTTGGGAATAAACCTGAAACTGGTTTCAAAACACAATTTATTAATTTTAAAAAGCTGTAAGGACTATATTAAAGTAGAAATAATAAAAGACCATGAACAAGAAAAAAAAAGCAAGCTGGGTACCTGTAATCATGCCTGTAATCCTGGCTGAGATCTAAGGATCACAGTTTAAAGCCACCCCTGGCAAGAAAGTCCATGAGACTCTTATCTCCAATTAATCAGAAAAAAATGCTAGAAGTGGAGTTGTGGCTCAAATAGTAGAGCACTAGTCTTGAGCACAAAAGTTCAGGGAAAGCACCCAGGACCAA
>NW_012267263.1:333414-338341 GCF_000151885.1 Dipodomys ordii
CTGGTGTAGGCAACTCAGAAATATAGTATCTAAAAAACTTAGAAATGCTATCTTTTCATGGCAGGATGCATTCTTACCTGGAACATCAGGTGTAGTTAAAGCAGAGACAAAGCACCTAGCTTTGCATAACTTAAAGCCAGACCCCTGCCTTTATCCTATAAATGCCCAACAGCCCAAGAAGTTGGGTGTCTCTCTGGGTGTCTCCTCATCTGTGTCTATGTCTGCCCACACTCTATGAGGGTGTGCCCCTGCCCTTCTGTTTGTCTGCTTTGTGTGTGTGTGTGTGTCTGTTTGTCTGTTTCCTTGCTTGCTTACTTAATAAAGCTCTGCCAAATTTTCTTACCATCGTGACTTGTCCAGAAATTCTTATTCTGCGATTGAAGTCAAGAACCCTAAGTGAAGAGTTCCTATATTTAAAGGGGAGCTTCACTAAACCTCACCTCTGTCTGATGACAAATCTGTCTGCCTTCCCAAAGCACCAGAGACGCCTGGAGCAGCAGGACAGACTCCGTAGTCCTACCAAATCATCTCCCAGAGACACCCCCCCATTGGCATACCTGCAGTCTAATCTTAAAACTCTGGGCTGACTGATTCACAGTCAAAACAAAAAACCTGACTTGTTTGTCTACTGAAATCTGGTCTCACTACCATGGCCACCGCTGGCCTAAATTTAGAACCTTAGGTTTTACTCTGACTGATTTAAACAATTCTCCAATGAAACAGTGAGGAGTCTGAGGTCCCCTAAAACCTAAGCCTTTCTCTGACCTCCACTCCAGAGACCTCCCCTTGTTCACCAAGCCCTTCTCTGCCATGAGCCTCCCAATCATCTCCTCTAGAAAAGTAACTCCTTATCTTGTAGCAGCTCAATCTCTCATCCTCTTTTTTCTCCTTCCCCCTCCCTTTCTCTCTTTCTTTTCTTTGATGACCTGCAACACCAAAGATCCTTTTCTCCTTCCTTGCTCTTCTAACTACACTCTTGCTGTTTGTAATTGGTCCAGATTCTCTAGGCTAAAACTGTCTGTTTCAAGCAAACTCCTCCCACTGACCCCTGTCCCTGTGCCTGCCTGTCTGCCTGCCTGTGTAGTTGACACAAGGTAGGGGTGGGCATAGGCCTCCAAAGGTAAAACAACAAGCTAACAGCCCTGCTAAAAATCCCTCTAAACAAACCCCTCCAAACGTCTATGGCTAATACACCTTCTTCCCTTCCAGACTCTAAATAAATGGGCCTCTGCTCTGGACCTTTCATTAATCTGTCACTGACAGTGGCTGGCTGGCACTCACACCGAGGACATGCTCTCTCTTTTACTGCTCTCTCCCTTTACCACCCCGAAATCCCATAATAGAAACAAACGAGTCCTTTTTCTCTTTGGGACTTAGATAATCACCTAATCCTTTTCTCTTTCCTGAGTCCACTCACTTCAAAATCTGGATTCTTAATTTCTCTTCTAGGAGGCTGCAGAAGAAAAATCCCTCCCTCTCACCTCTCTTCCAATAACTCTATCCAATTACTCAAACACTCACTTTTCAGTACCTTCATTATGCCACATCCCCCCTTTAAATGTCTTCAGGTTAAAAGTGTTACCTCTTCCCCTTACAAATCTGTTCAGCCACCCCCTCCCCCAATTCTCTCTACAGGCCCTGGAAGCTGACACCTACAAAGAGACAAAGGCCACATGATGGGTTTTTCTACAACTCCCACTCTTCCACCAACCTTACTCCTCTTCACTCTTCTAGGTGATAAAAACATTCAATTCATATACTAATGCGCCTCATCACCAAAACTGATTTAAAGGTTTTCTGCTCTTATCAATGTTTGTTTAAGCATGGAAATTCTGTTAAATTCTGTTTGTCAAAATTTGGCCTTGTATTTTGTTTGATATTGCCTACTTTTCCAACATTGATCTTGTGGTTTTATCATACTGGGCAAAATAATATCACTTTGCCAATGGAATTCCAAAAAGTTATGGCTGATTTTCATTGTTTTTAAAATCTAAGCGTGCCTTAAGATTTTTGTATGTGTGCCTGTGTGTGTGAACATGTTCTACATAATCTCATTGTAATACATAAAAACTGTGTAAAAAAGATATCTTCTTCTATTTCTTGGTACTGATATTCACTAAATTTTGTGTTGAAGGATTAATTATCAAATGTGCTGTTTGTTAAAAGGAAACATCTTTATCAAGAGTAGTAGTAAAAAGAATGAGACCCCACTCAGTTCCTAGCCAGCAGTGATGAAAAACACCAGTAAGGAGGTAAGAATTGCCTTAAAATGTTTGTTCAACATGTTTGTTTCTGTCCTTAGAAAGTTCGAGTATGTAGCAGATGGTATGAGTATGCCTTAAAAGACAGCTTATGAAAAAAAAAAAGACAGCTTATGAGTAAAGTTGGTATGTAATTGTTGGCTGTGATTTACATTAAAACTAGCATGTCATTCTCTATGTCCATGTAAAGTCAAGTGTCTTTAACCAGTCTGTGTATAAATTTGTAAGCAACTAAGCAGGAGATTTGACAATTCATCTGAGGGACACAGTCTAGCC
This sequence comes from Dipodomys ordii, assembly GCF_000151885.1. Classification (NCBI taxonomy): domain Eukaryota; kingdom Metazoa; phylum Chordata; class Mammalia; order Rodentia; family Heteromyidae; genus Dipodomys; species Dipodomys ordii. Next base: position 335,952 of record NW_012267263.1, read on the forward strand.
CAGATCCTGCCTAGACCATCTTACTGCCACCATGGTAGACTGGATTCCTGCCTGACTCCATCACACACAGCTGATTCCTGGTAAAAGATGGCTTTAGATTTACAAAAACTAACACTCTTGTGGGACACTCTCTGTCAACCTTACCCAGCCTGACCTGAAAAAACCAGCTATGTTGTTATGCTATTGAAACGTGTATAGGACAGAAGAGCCTCTTATACACTTTGGTTATTAGGTTTTCCAGGCAGCCAAGCTATGCTCAAACTCTCATCCCATCTATTGAGTTTTGTCATTGCAGAGTTCTGTAAAGTATTTGTTGATCAATTCTTGACAGGGTGCACGTAAGCTCTACGTGTTCCCATTGATCTCCCTGTTGCTTTAATGGGAAATAATAAAGGGTTTTTGTGGCAAAGATTGCAGTTCAAAGCCAACCAGGGCAGAAAAATCCCTCTGAGACTCTATCTCCCAACTAACCTGCAAAGAGCCAGGCTGGAAGCTGGCTCAAAAATTAACCAGCCAAATGCTAAAAGTGGCCCTGTGACTCAAAGTGGCAGGGCGCTAGCCTCGAGCAGAAGTGCTCAAGGAAAGTGCCTAGGCCTTGAGCTCAAGGCCCATAAATGCCAGCTGGGACAAGTTATCCCAGCAACAAGCACCTAGACCCCTAGGATGAGGTGAAAAAGAGTGAGAGGAGATGATGTCACATCAACCACTTTGTGCCTGCCCTTTCAAAATTAACTAGAACCAGGAGGTCAATAGACATAAGTTGAGAAGCTTGTCCATCTACTGCCCATATCTGTCTAACTTTTAACTGGACAGGAATTTACATTCTTGCCTTTGTTACCTGCTATTTACAGGAAATGATCAAGGTCTCTCATCAGGCCCTTAACCACTCCAATCCAGCCCTAGCTTTTGACTGGTTATGGGCTCATGATCCAAATGGAAATTTTCAGGCTTGTGCCCAGTGTGTGTTTTCCTGTTATTCATGATCAACCAGTCCTGCCACCTTGCCAGCCTTTTGCCTGATCTCAACTTTTTCAAGTTTCTCTCTAACAGGATAACAGCCCTCACTCAGGACCTGGGACCAAGTCAAGGCCATGCTATTACTGCAGGCAACCAGAGGCCTCACTTACACTGCCCTACCCAGCACAGACCTGAACCCTGAAGACCTCAGCCCCAGTGACTCCTCAACTCCCCCATGCCAGCAGGAAGTAGCCAGAAAAGACCACGAAACCCCTCCACCTTTTATACTCTTCAGGGTTCCAAATGATGGGAATCTGCTTTGTTCTCATAACTCCATGTTACTCCCCTCTCAGCCCAATTCTTTTTATGTATCCATAGATCCTATATGAAGAACTTGCCTCTCCCCTCTTGGCCCAATCATTTTATGTATCTAAAGATGGAATATGAAGGATTGACCCCCACCCTATTGTCCCAGTTCCATACAGACAAAATCCCAGGTCTGTGTGAACTTGTGTGAAGTGCAGGCATGGCAATCCACCTAAGCCCAGCTGTAAACATCCCATTGTGGGCCCAAGTGAAAGGCCCCCACCCTCCTTGACCTAGTGGCTTTTTCATTAACCTCTGCCTTCTTGCTCAGACCTCCTATAAAAACCCAGCTCCTGTCCCAACTGACGTGCACAACCTCCAAACCCACAGGAAGGTCTGTGACCCTCGCTGTTCCTCAATAAACAGTCGTCGCCTATTGATGATCCAGTCTGGCCTATTCCTTTTCCACTCTCCTCCATTTTCCTAACAAAGAGAAGACGAGGAGAAGGAGGAGGAGGAGAAGGAGGAAGAGGAGGAAGAGGAGAGGAGGAAAAGGAGGAGGAAGAGGTAATATGGAGAAGGAAGTAAAGATGGAGTATAATATCTGACTTGAATTGTATAAAATGGATAATGAATGATTTTAAGATATACATGTAAGTATGCTGTGATTAAGACTTCCCTGGTAACATGTTAGCTAGTAACTATAATTGTAACTTTGTAACCCTTTAACCCTGTAACTCTGTAACTCTAACTCTGCTTCTGCTATTTTCTGAGCAATGAGAGCCCTAACCCAGCTGAACCATCACCACCCTTTGTTCTATTCCCTTGCTTCCCACCAGCAAAACCTTGGTGGGAAATTTAAACTTAAGGTGCGAATTTCTTGTAACAATCATTGGCTACAACCAACACCCAGCCTCCCCCTTTCCCTGCCCTAGCCAAAATGCTTAAAAGCCAATGTGGGCTGGCACTCAGGGCCCTGTTTCCTGGGATCCTGACTCCAGGTGTGGTCCTGGCATGTCAGCACTTTTCCCTCAATAAAATATTTTACATTTTTCACTGCAGACTCAGTGGTCTCACTGCACTTCCCCACTACAGAGGAAGAGGAGGAGGAGGGAGAGGAAGAAAGA
>NW_012267263.1:338690-371251 GCF_000151885.1 Dipodomys ordii
GAGATGGAGAGAGGGAGAGGGGGAGAAGGTGAGGGGGGAGAGGGGAGGAAGGGCAGAGGAGGGGAGGAGATGGGAGGAGGGGAGAGGAGGAGAGGGGAGGGAAGGGGAGAGGAGGGAAGGAGAGGGGAGGGGAGAGGAGAGGAGGGAAGGAGACTCTTCAAGTGCTTATTCAGAGCTCAACACATCATTTCCATGGAGACACAAGCCAGGCTTTGGGCATAGTAAGGATTGGGGGTGGGGAGATTCCATTACTATCCTGCTCCTCCAGCTTCCCTTTCAGAGCATCTGGCATAGCCATTGCTTCTCTGGCTCCTGTTAATCATTCTCCAAGCAGAGCCTAAGACATCTTGCAAAACCAAGTGAGGATCTCATAACTACTTGAGTGTGTTGTAGTCCTCATCTTAGTAGCTTGCTTCCATGTTGTTTCTTCCCTGGCTTCTGTTGTCCTCTCTGACCATCAGCTCAGTCCCACCTCCTTGCTCATATTCCTCCAGCCACAATGTCCATGCTGACCACCTTCAATTTCCCCAAACCCAACTCTTTACTGTCCCAGACCTTCCTAGACCTTAGTTTTCCTAGACCTTCCATCAATGTTTCACCTGTACTTTGTCCCAGAAAGGACAAATACTTCCTCTCTGGACAAGTAGATGGCCAGCCAGGCCAAATTCAGAACAGAAGAGGTCTTTCTAGGCCCTTCTGATCTCAGTTTTATGGATGCTTCCTGTATAGACCTTCAGGCTTAGAAAGGGCTTAGTCTGGGAAATTAAAATCACCCTAAGAGAGACTTTGGTGAAGACAATGGAATGACCGTTTATGTGACCTCTAACTGGTATGTTGAAATGTTGGTCCTAAATGTGATGGTGTTAGAGCTGGGACATTTAGGAGGTGATGAGGCCCTGCAGCGGGGTCCTTGTGGATGAGATTAGTGCTCCCATAAAAGAGGCCTCACTGAGCTTTCTACCATAGGAGATTACCATCTCAGAACCAGGCACTAAAACTGCCAGGGCCTAATCTTTAACTCAGCCTCTAGAAGCATGAGAAGGAAGGTTTTCTGTTGGTCATAGGCCACACAGTTTATGATATTTTGTCATATAACTGCCCAACAAATTGACAGAGAGCATAAGATAGACCCACACAGAGATTTGTGGAAATTTGTCCAGTCTGAAGACAAACCCACTTTCCTGTCTCTCAACCTTCTCCAAAAAAAGTCTGTCCCCAAAGCTTTTTCACTCACCCTCCCCTCCAATAAACAAAATCCCAGGGAAGAGAGACTAGGGAAGAAAAAGGTAACGTGTACCTGGGCCTACTGAGGAGGAAAGCAACAACAGTGACTAATTTGGGCCTGTATTGTCAACATCAGAAAGCTCCTTACCTCCCAATATACTCTGAGACATTAAGTTATTGTCATGTTCCTGCTATAGATGATAAAATTCATGTCTAGGACTGTTGCTCAGCCCTAAGGAATGAGCTGGGTTTCAAATCCAGTTCTGATTTTTTCTTTTTCTCGAAACACCAGACCCATATGCTTGCTCTTTACTGAGTCTTAATGAGAAGGAAATAAAAGTGACAGTGTCTGGATTTTAATGGACTCACAATTGGAATATTTTCATTTTTGCAAAAAATTCAGAGATCCTGTATTAACACTGAATGGTTAGGGTAAAGGGTGTGTTAAGCAGGGAGAACTTTCTAGAACCCTCAAATCCCAGAATCCCAGCATTCATCAGAATATTCCTGAAGCTCAGATTCATGCATTCATTTCCTTCTTCACTACTTTTGCTTTTTCTCCCAGTGACTTACTCTCTTTCTGCCTTCTGCCTCTCCCACATGACCATTCACTGCCTACACAACAGGCCTGAGTTACAGGCCCAGGGAGAAAGTGACCCAACCACCAGGGATTAAATGATTCTAGCATCTAATGTGGGGGAGACCCAAGAATTGTGGGCTCTAGAGAGAAGAGAAAGGAAGGTAGAATGGTGGCAGGCTGGGGGAATAGCAGAGATGGCCCACAGCAGGAAAGACCAGGCAGATTTAGGCCTTGAGGAGTTGGGACAGGAGATTCTGATTACTGATACTGCCACCTGGGCTGCTTGTAGAAGCCAAAGGTTAAGTCCAAGCTTGCTGATTTCTAGCAACACAAGCTCTGCCACTGCTCAGCAGGAACCACCTTCTGTTTGTCAAGGTACCTCTGCAGTGAATCAGCATGGCCACATCTTCCTGGTCATGGCTTTGCTCCAGGCAGCAGTCAAGGTCCAGCAGAGAGTCCCAAGTCTGCTTGGCTGAGAAGGAGCCATGCTTCCTCATACCCTGGCTAATGGGATGCTTCCTCCAAGACAGCACTGACCTTGGGCAGGAAAATTCACCGGAAACAGGCTTGCTACACCCAGAATCCATCCAGTCATCTACATTCCAGAAGGTGAGAGCTGAGAAGTCAGATGATCAAAATTCTTTACTGAAGTCCAGTAGTAGAAGGACTGACTTCCAAGTTCATTCCTCAAAAATGAGGAATAAACACAGTGAATTTTTAAATGTCTCAAAGATATTGGGCCAAATTATCAAATAAACCCAAGCACGTCCTTTAATCTAGCAGTTTCTGAGAATTGCATCGAGTCTTTTAGCTCTGGGAAAGGGCAGCTAGTCATATGGAATAGGACATGTAAAACTGTGCACAGTTACTGTTTGGGTTGTGACATTTCTCATGGCAGATCCCCTGCCAAGCCCCACTTAGGTTTCTACACCACCCACAAAACATATTGAGAATTGGATGGAAGCAGCCCTTGGGGGCCACGCATCCCACCAGTACTCACACCCACTGCTGTTAAGGACTAGAATTCTTCTCCAGCTGGGCTAAATAATGTCTCTCCTTACACAAGCAAGTAGTGCACAAGCACAAGGATGCAACACTGAATTCCCGAAGACTGACAAGCTAATGGCCACCAGGAAAAGCTATGTACAAGAAATTGTGGTTAGTTCACTTTTCAGCCACTGAAAGGAACAAGGCGGAGCTCCACTTGTATAAAAATGGATGAGCTCCAATCTATACTATTCGGAGCAAGGTGCCAACCATTATGCAGACAAAATAACACACATGTTAAAAAAATGCACACATAGCCAAGTGCTGGAAGCTCATATCTGTAAAATCCTAGCTACTTACGAGGCTGAGGATCGAGGTTCAAAGCCAGCCCAAGCAGAAAAGTGCATGAGTCTCTTACCTTCAATTAACCACCAAAAATCCAGAAGTGGAGCTATGACTTAGGTGGTAGAGCACTAGCCTTAAGCAAAAAAGTTTAAGGACAGAGCCTAGGCCCAGATTTCAAGCCCCAGAATTGGCACCCCAAAAAATCCAGAAGCAGAGGTATAGCTGAAGTGGTAGAGTGCCAGCTTTGAGCAAAAAAGCCAAGGTAGGGTGCAAGAGCCTGAGTTCAAGCCCCAGTCCCTGCACACACACACAATATGTACACACACACACACACATATACATACACACACACACACACACACACACACACACACACACGTTTGTCCTTTATCATGGATAAAATCATTAAATAACAAGAATTCAGAGTTTCCACACCACCTCCTAAGAAAGAAAGGAGCCCCACAGGCAGAAGAGGAAAATTGAGCAAGATGGAAAACCTAGATGAAATAGGAGACTGGGGTTCAGATGAAAAATGATGTTTTTGATGTGTGTGTGTGTGTGTGTGTGTGTGTGTAGTCCTGGGGCTTGAACTCGGGGTCTGGCACCATTCCTGATCTTTTTTGTTCAAGGTCATTGCTCTACCACTTGAGCCATAGCCCTACTTCTACTTTTTTTTAAAGTGGTCAATTAGAGGTAAGAGTCTCACAGACTTCCCTGCCAGGGTGGGCTTCAGACTGTGATCCTCAAATCTCAGCCTCTTGACGAGCTAGGACTATAAGAGTGAGCCATTAGCCCCCAGCCATGATGCATTTTAAGAGAGGCATAGAAGGTGATTTTTATTCTTTTGAGCCATCCAGCATCTGTATATCCTTGTTGTGTTAAAAGAATCCCTCAGCCTAGAGGGCAGAATTCCTTTTACCATCTAAGCTGAAAATACCAGAGACTCATATTTCCAGTTTCCCTAGCAGAGAAGGTATGGGCATGAGTTTTCATGAATCAGATAAACTCACCCAGGGTTCAAATTTGAAATTAGTGGCATGGAGACTTCTGTTGACAGGACCACAGTGGTGGAGGTTCATTAGTCTCCAGAGAGTAGCAGTTGCCCCAGACCCTGCAAAAGCAATCAGGGCCCAGGGTATAAAGTTGTTTTAAGTACACATATCAGTAGTTATGATATTTTAACCAAACTAATGATTTTAGGGTTTCTCTTGCCTGCAAAACCAACTATGAGCACCAATGTTTTCTAACAGAGATCAGTGATTTCTGTTGCTTTCAGCCAAGTATCTGACAGAGATACGTGGGCATTCTATGTATTCCTCTTTTTAGTGTTTTCATAGCACCTTCAATGAAGACCTAGAAAAGACCTAGACTAGTGCAGAAATGAGACCATTTTGTGTTTCTTTTAGCCATGTCACCATGCTAAGATAAGCACATGGAAACCAATTTTATTTAGTTTCCACATAGTATGTATATAAGATGCTGTAAGATGAAAAGTTCCCTCACCAACCTGTTCATAGTGCTTGCTCCTGAGAATGAGAATAAAATGAAAATGAAGACTTTTTCACTTGGAATTTTTTTATCACCTTCTTATATTATTTTTAAATGTTTTTAAAGCTTAAAATACTCACTTGAATGTAAACTGGGTGCTGGTGTCTCACATCTGTAATATCTTTTTTTAAAATAAGTTTTTTTATTGTGAAAATACTGTACAGAGGGGTTACAGTAACATGAGCAAGGTAATGAGAACGTTTCTTATCATCAAGAATTACTGCCTCCTCCTTTGTTTTTCCCCTACCATCCCTTCCCTCCCACCTCCTCAATTACACTCCCCCTCACCCCCTCACACCCCCACCCTCACCTAAATTGTAAAGTTCGTTTTTCAACATAGCGTCTTCACATCTGTAATCTTAACTACCCAGGACGCTGAGATCTGAGTTTGAAGCTAGACTGGGCAGGAAAGTCCATGAAATTCATATCTCCAATTAAGCAATAAAAAAAGGCAGAAGTTGGGCAGAGAAAGTGGCTCAGTGGTAGAGTGCTTGCCTTGCATGCATGAGAGTTCAATTCCTCAACACCACATAAGCAGAAAAAGCCAGAAGTGGTGCTGTGGCTCAAGTGGTAGGCCACTAGCCTTGAGATGAAGAGGCCGAGGGACAGTGCCCAGACCCAGAGGTCAGGCCCCACGACCACCCCCCCCCAAAAAAGCCATGGCTCAAGTAGCAGAATGCTAGCTTCAAGCAAAAAAGCTCAGGGTATGTCCCCAGAGTTCAAGCTCCAGAACAAAGAAGGAAATAAAGAGAGAGAGACAGAGACAGAGAGAGACAGAGAGAGAAACAGAGGAGAAAGAAAGAAAGAAAAAAGAAAGAAAGAAAGAAAGGAGGAAGGGAGGGAGAGGAGGGAGGGAGGAAAGAAGGAGAAAGGAGGGAGAAGGGAAAGAGGAAGGAAGGAGGAAGGAAGGGAGGGAGAAAAAGAAATGTATCTACAAATGTATCAAATGCACTGTGTCCATTCAAATCAAGTATACAAATGTCCATTCAGAGTGGAATTCAGTGAGCTGTCAGACCATATTTTTTATTATTGTTTTGGTTTTGTTCTGTTTTGTTAATATATGGAATGCCTTGATGTTGTTTTATATTACTTGTGGAATAAGTAATTATTTAAGAAATAACCATAGGGGCTGGGAATGCGGCTTAGTGGTAGAGTGCTTGCCTAGCATGCATGAAGCCCTGGGTTCAATTCCTCAGTACCACATAAACAGAAAAGGCTGGAGGTGGGGCTGTGGCTCAAGTGGTAGAATACTAGCCTTGAGTACAGAGAGGCTCAGGGGCAGAGCCCAGGCCCTGACTTCAAGCTCCAGGACTGGTAGAAGAAAAAAAAAAGAAAAAAAAAAAAAAAAAAAAAAAAAAAAAAAAAAAAAAAAAAAAAATGTTTATAAAACCTTTAAAAAAGGCTTCCAGTAAGCCGGGTGCCGATGGCTCACGCCTGTAATCCTAGCTACTCAGGAGCCTGAGATGGGAGGATCGCAGTTCAAAGCCAACCTGGGCAGGAAAGGCCATGAGACTCTTATCTCCAAAAAACCACTCAAAAAATGCAAAGTGGCACTGTGGCTCAAGTGGTAGAGTGCTAGCCTTCACCTGAAGAGCTGAGGGACAGCATCTAGGCCCAGGTTCAAGCCCCAGGACCTACAAAAAAGAAAAGAAAAAGAAAAAAGATTTCCAGTGGCTTCAAGACTACCACTAGCTTAAAAAATAATCTTTTGCAAAGACAAAATGACTCTCTTAGAGTCATTACAAAATTATAGTATGTCTGTACAATGGAGTATTGCCCAATAATATAAAGGGAAATATTACTGATAGTCATAGCAACATACAAAGTCTCACAGTATGTTGGCTGAAAAAGCCATGCTCAAAAGAAAACACAGTGCATAAATTCATGTGAAATTCTAGAAAGGGCAAAATTATAAAGCAGTATTGGAGGAGGCTGACTTCAAAGGAACCAGGGAGAAATATGTGGGTAATGAAAATTAACCTTATTATACTAATGTTTATATGGGTATATAATCTGTCAAATTTGGTCCTATTGTATACTTAAAAATGGGTGCGTTTTATTATATGCAAAAGTATACCTCAATAAAGTTGATCTCAGAAAATAGGGAAAGGATTTAAGTGATATGTTGATATTACATTTACTTATCTTTGTATGCTCAGTGATATTTATGAACAATGGAAGAGTATAACCACTTTCGTTGGCCAGTTGGATTTAGGACATGACTAAGGCAAGATTTTAAATCATCTTAGAGCAAAGAAAGTAGCCTTTATTCATCTATCTCCCCACATCTTCTGTTTTGGATATCCAAGCAGACTAAAGTTTGGACAGGTTCATTCTTATCCCCGAGGAGAGATTTGATGTTCAATTTGATGTTTGTTCCTACAGAGCACCAGAGAAGCAGCAGCATGAAATGCAGACACAAGACAGTTTTGTCCAGAATGGTGACATGCCTAGTACATATTTCTTCAAATGAAGTTAGAACCCATAAAGTCAGAGTCTTGGGGCATCAAGACCTTTGATATGGGAATGAAGAGAGAGGCCAAGGGAGCCCTGGCCTTTGCCCTCAACTCACTCTAGGGCAAGGGGTAAGAATCTAGTCTCTAGTTATCACTGACCATCAGGTCTTGGGGTGAAAGGCAGGAAAACCCACTGACTTCAAAAGCAAAGAAAGACCATGAGCAGAGCCTCATGGGAAGATGTGAAGAGCCACTAACCCTGGCTATAAAAAGAGGAGCGGTCAAGAGGAAAAGGTTACAGTGAATTCCAATGCCAGCCAACTCCCGGCAGCTAAAGGTGGATTTACAGGTGCCAGAATGAGAAACTAGGCTCTAAGGTGAGAACAGAAATACATTTTTGTCAGGGGATTAAAGAAGACAAAGGCCTTTGATAAGAAGGTTCTCTAAAATTGCAGCTTGGTCAAAAGAATAATGAATAACAACCAATATGTATTTGTAATTTTCTGGTTGACAGGTTGCCTTTGTTTAAATATGCAATTGATCTTCACAGAAACATTAAAGACAAGGAACATATTACTCAGATTCAAGGTCATGCTGTAAAATTTTAGATCAATTTAGAAAAACACTCCAAAGATGTAATTCATAAGCCAGGAGTGGTGGCTTATACCTATAATCCCTAAGGGAAGAGGATTAGGAGTTCCAGGCAGGCCTGAGCAAAATAGCAAGATACTGATATTTCAAAAAAGAAAGAAAGAAGGAAGAAAAGAAAGAAAGAAAAGAATCTAATTAATTGATTAATACTGTTTGACACTATTAGATAAAATTGGCTATGATATTAAAATACCTATGTAGATCTTTGTGACTTTTTTTTTTGCTGGTCATGGAGCTCAAGGCCAGCATTCTACCACTTTAGCCACAGCACCACTTCTAGCTTTTTCTGCTTATGTGGTGCTGAGGAATCAAACCCAGTGCCTCATGCATGCAAGGCAAGCACTCTACCACTGAACCACCTTCCCAGCCCCTCTTCATGACATTTTTAGAGACATCTCTGAAGTGTCTATGCTGTGTCACAGGACCAGACTCAGATGTCATGTTTTCCTTGTCAGTCCCCTGACTCACTCAGCAGCATACTCAGCACTGAGTCTCTTCATGTTTACCCCACTCTGTCCCTTAGCTTACATTTCTGTCTATAGAGCTATATAAGTTAGTAGAACAGTATTTGCTTTCATTGTACTAAATTTTTCATTTAAAAAATAGCACTTAAATTTATGAAGCACATGGATCCATGGGATAACACCCAAGGAAAACTAGGACTTACCAGCTTTGACCCCAGGAGCTACAAAGTATAGAAGTCTAAACTCGAAGACTGATCCCCTAGGAAGACTGAGGCTACAAAAAAGAAAGGGAAGGTGCTGATCATAAGACTCAAAATTAGCATTTCGATGCCAGAGAAAGCTCTTGGTACCAGCTGACACTGCAACTTCTTTGCTTTGAAGTTACAACAAATAAAGAAAAAAAATAGTACTTTTCTTATCAAAACACAGTATCTTTTAGAAAATTTGGGAAATGCAGAAAAATACACATTAAACAAAAGGAATTTATAATCACACAACTAGAACTAATTCTATCAACCGTTTGGTAACTTACATAAATAACTCTTTGTTGATTTATATTATCATACCCTATATTTTGTCTTGCTTATTGTTTTGGTTTTTACTTTTTTATAGGCAAAAAAATGTGATAGCTGGGTACAGTAGCTCATACTTGTAATTCTAACTACTTGGGAGATTGAGATCAAAAGAATTGCATTTTGAGGCCAGCTTTCGGGGTGGGAGAAAGTTCTTGAGATTCTTTCTTAACAGAAAAATCTGGACATGGTGGTATATACCGGCAGGAAACAAAATGGAGGATCACAGTTTAGCCTGGCTTAGGCAAATAGTGAGATGCTGTTTTTAAAAGTAACCAGATCAGAAAGGGCTGTAGGTGTAGCTCAAGCATCAGAGAACCTAATAATTCAGGGGAGGGAGAAGTAATACTAAATATACAACAATATTTTATAATTTATTTCCCCCTTCTGAATAAATAAACATTTTCAAAGGCAGACATCTATTTCCATTGTTGTTACATCTTCATTATGGTATTCCATGATTCTTGGGCATTTTGATTTTCTCCAGGTTTTCCCAATTGTAATAATGCTACAACATTCTTGCAGGGTTTTTTTTGTTTTGTTTTGTTTTGGGTTTTTTTGGGGGGGTTGCACATTTTCAAGATTTTTCTTTTTAAAGTTTTAATACCAATAATTGCTCTTCCACTAATACTTAAGAGTAATAGTTTCTTCAAACCCCATAACACATACAGAGTTTTATCATTTTTTGTCTTAAGTTTTTTGTTTCTCTGCAAAAATCCAAAGGGTTATTTTTTTCCATGGGTTATATTTTTTTTATCCTTTGTGCCAGTGCTAAAGCTTGAACTCTGGGCCTGGTTGCTATCTCTTAGCTTTATCACTCAGGTCTAGTGTTCTACCACTTGAGCCACAGCTCCATTTCCAGCTTTTTTTCTTTTTCTAATATAATTTCATTGTTGTTATTAGGGTTTCGAATGGAGGAATTACTAAGTGAGGGAATGAGTACATTTCTTTCTGGATAATGTCATCCCACTTTCAAGGTTTTGGTGGTTAATTGTAGAGAAGAGACACAGAGTTTTCTTTCCTGCGCTGCCCTCCTGAGTAAACTAGGAGCTATCAGCTCCTGGCATATATTCTCTTTAAAAATAACATTTCTAGGGCTGGGAAGGTGGCTCAGTGGTAGAGCGCTTGCCTTGCATGCATGCGGCCCTGGGTTCGATTCCTTAGCACCACATAAGCAGAAAAAAAAAAGCCGGAAGTGGCACTGTGGCTCAAGTGGTAGAGTGCTAGCCTTGAGCTGAAGAGCTGAGGGACAGTGCCCAGGCCCAGAGTTCAGGCCCCATGAACACACCCCCCCCAACCAAAAAAAAATAACATTTCTAGTCATATATTTCATTTGTGTATTTTCCATTGTAGTCTGTTGTCTGTTCCTTAATTATTTCTAAGTTTTCTTTCTATGTTGAGAATATTAACCCTTTGTCTCACATGTTACACCTGTTACTGGTTTTTTATATTTTCTATATGGTGTTTGCATAACTATGAAGTTAATAGTAATTTTTTTATCCTTTTCACTTAATGTGATTCACAGCATCATTACATCATAAGGATGAAATGTATTCATTGTTTTCTAATGCTTACTAAATATCAAAGATTCTATTCATTTGATTTTGGTTTTTATCTGAACTTATTTTATCTGAAATTAGTTTAGCTATAATTCAGATCTAATTTTTTCTTACCCAATTGTTTCAATTATCCCATTTATCCCAGCACCTCTCAATAGTTTCACTATTTACATGTGGGGCTGGATAACTCTGTTACAGATTTCAGCAACATCCCTCACCTCTCTCGCATTATGGTTGCATCTCTCCAAGTTGTGACAACAAAAAATATGTCCTCAAAGTGAAAAAAAATCATCCTAGCCAAGAACCACTGACCTCCTCTTTCCTCTCTTTGAGCATACAGTAAGTCATTAGATATATAACACATATTCAGGCCTATTTTAAGGGATGCCTATTGTTACACCATTTTCATTGTTGTGGTTTTGTATTAACTTTTAAATCAGTTTACATTCTTGATTTCCCAATCCGTCTCATTTTCAGTCTTTCACAGAGGATCCTTATCTTATTGAACAATTAGGTAAAAATGGAACGAGTGACCCAGATAGAATTTGGGGGCCCAAGGAGTAAGCAGCAGTACCATCCTGTCCTGGTGGTAAATACTAGGTGGGGCTGGCAAGCACATGGCTGCCTGAAGCTGATAACAGGAAAGGCTTTGATAGGACCTGGGAAGCATAGCCACAGAGTCATCTGATTAGACTCAAGGAGGAGTTACAGCAAACAAAAACAGGAAAAAGGGGACAGCATTTTGGGCTGCAGATATCACTACATGGAGATGAGGGACAGGATATTTCTGATGACTGACAAGGTATCTGGACTTTTGTAGTTCTGTGAAGGACTGAATATATAGCCCTGTAGAGAATTAGCCATTAAAGCCTTAGGTAAGTGTAGGATTCATACTTTCCTGAACCCAAGTCCTTGATGATTCACTCCCTGACAACAGAGGGCCATTCACCCTCTGCCAGGGAATATTGGGATGAACAGGTCAGGGCTGCCTCTGTCCCAGAGCCCACAGGCCAGGTGTCCTAAGTACTTCAGTTCTATCTTCTTGTTCAAGAGTTTTGTTTCTCACTGTCAATTCGGCTCCATTCAAAGTAGTGGCTGGAGGACAGGAAGCATTGTTCAAGGGGAAAGAACACTTGCCTGGCAACCATGAGGCCCTGAGTTCAATCGCCATCCAGCCAAATCAGTGACTGGCATCCCAGAAGTACTAGTAAGGATGTTTTCAGTTGCAGAAAACAGAAAACACAACCTGGCTAAAACAAAGACCTTTATGAACCCGCAAAAATGTCTACAGGGAAGCTTTATCTAAGAAGTAGATGAGGACCAACTTCTTGCCTTGGTTCTTGGATCCTTCCTTCTCCAGCTGGATAACTGGGCTGAATGTTTCCCTTTAGCAAGCAGCAGAAAAGCCTTTGCTCCAGCATTCCAGAAACGATTCTGAGGTTCACTCTGAATAGAACACAGAGTTGTTCACATATCCACCCTAGAAGAGAATAGAATTGGCTTGTCTTGATTGCCTTAGAGCTGGAATCGCTTAACTGTCCAACAGGAAACTGTGGTTGCTGGGAAGGAAGAAGGGCAAAAAGAAAGTGATATGGAGAGACACACATGTAACCTCTGCACAGGCTTCCTAAAGAAACTCATGGGGAGGTAGACTCCCCACCTGGCCTGTGGGCTCTGGGGCAGAGGCAGACCTGACCTGTTCATCCCAATATTCCCTGGCAGAGGGTGAATGGGGATTTAGACCCTCTGTTGTCAGGGAGTGAAACATCAAGGACTTGGGTCCAGGAAAGTATGAATCCTACACTTAACTAAGGCTTTAATGGCTAATTCCCTACAGGGCTATATATTCAGTCCCTCATAGAACTACAAAAGTCCAATATTCGAGTTGATGCAGAAATTTTCCCTGACTCTGAGTCTGACTATATCAGACTCATAATATTTATCTTTGTAACATCTTTATCATTCCTTCCAAAGCTCAGGATTCAAAAATCCTCTCAGTCCAAGGTGAAGCTAAGGAAAGGGATGCACAGGAAATCTACATAACCTAAATAAGGGACTAGAATCCCGATGCCAGGCAAAGCCAAGCTCTGACTACATGTCCTGCTAGTCAGTCAATAAGAGCACCTGCAAAGCTCTAACAGGAACATGCACAATGTTTTGTCTGGGAAAGAATCTGTGGCTATTACAGTCAAAAAGTGCCCTGGGGACACCAGCTGGCCCACTGCCCTCCCTGAGATGCTTGGCTGTTATTATTGGGTAAGGGTGCCTAAAAAGCAAGAAGCAAGGAAAAGCAATCCACTGCCTGATGTCAGGCCAGCTGCTCTGCAAAGACAATGCCTGAGACTACCTCTTTATCTCTCAAAAGCATATTTCTCATCTGCATGGCCCACACTTCCTCAACAGATACATCAGCAGCTCCTACCCAACTCTGCTCTGTTAAAAGTTCTGTAAGATTGAGTTGGAGTGAGGATCTTTAAAGTAAGGAGTCTCCTCTTTTACATAGACTGAGGCAAATTCAAGCTTGGCCTGTAATGTTCCTATTTTGCCTCAAAGATCTCCCTACCATCAGAGGAGACCCTATTGGTAGAACCCTTGCAGTTGCACTGGGAAAGCTAGAGTTGCAGGCCAGGCCTTCAGAAGATGGTCATATTATCAACATCATTGATAGTTAAGCTTACTCACCAGGTTGTCTTCAGTCCATCACTACACCTTGGTTCATTTATATAGGGAATCTCAACAAGCATACATTATTGCAATAACAAAACCCATGGAGTAGGTAACAGAGACATCTTTACCACATACAAGCCAAAAATAACCTCTTATGCTTCTTTTTCCTTCTTCTGTCACCTACTTATTTTTGTTGGCTTTGAAGACCTTCCCCCAAGCACACAGCCCACAGTCATACATAGGGACTGTCTTCTCTGAGCACACACAGAAACCTCAATAGGGTTCTTTGTCTCTGTGGTGTCCACCTTTTTTTGAGGCTGCAAGTTTTTCTGCCAGTAGAATTGCCAAAACACACAGCAAGTTGTTTCATAAACCCCTCAAGAATTTCCATGTACTCATTCCCTCACTTTCTGGAAGGAGCAATCCAGTTGGCTCCTTAAAGCCTTGTTTCTCCTGGATTTGCAAAGGTCTTGCTTTGCCAGTTGACTACTTCTGAGTATGAGAAGCAGCCCAACTGCCCTCGCTGTGCTTTCACTTAGTCACAGCTATACCGACACATTCCCTAGTGTGCTGCCTCCTTGACCTTGGATTGCTTTCCTAATCTCTCATGATCTTAATCTTTTCATCTGGGGAATATAATTTCCTGAGTTATTATGAGCAACAGATGAGATTAAGCAAGTGAGGGCTCAATTAATGTCAGTTCTGACTAATTTTGTACCACCTAATTATCATTTGATTTCCCTTTGGCCAAACTCATTTAAAATTACATGACACAGGAAATCTAAATAGTATCTACCTATCCCATAATTACATATTTAATTATGAATTAAGTGTGCAGTTCAAGAAATGACTACAGCAGAACATGGGAAAATTAAAATTGTAGACTGAGAGTCATAGAAGTAGGTGATTTATAATATGTTGTTTATGTAACATGGGAAAAGTAAAAAGAATTGCCAAGAAAAAGTTAAAAGAAGAAAAGTGCTGGTGGCTCATACCTGTAATTTTTTTATTGTAAAGGTAATGTACAGAGGTGTTACATAAGTAATGAGTGCATTTCTTTTTGAACAGCTTCATCCCTTCCCTCATTTTCTCTCAATTTTTTCACTCCTGACCTCCCTACCCCGAAAGTTGTGTAGTTCATTTCCAACATAGTATCTAGGTGAGTATCACTGCTGAATTAATTCATCTTTTGTCTCACCATTTCTGTGCTTCCCCTTCCCCTTCCCAAATCAGATAAAGTTACATAGAAGACAAAAGGTACAAAAAGCAAATACAGCAGCAAAAGGGAGGAAACAGAAAAGCAAAACAAAAAAGAACCACAAAATAAAATAAAATAAAAAATCTCTTGTTTCCACTTCTTTTTTTGTCAGTCATGGGGCTTGAACTCTGGGCCTAGGCACTGTCCCTCAGCTCTTCAGCTCAAGGCTAGCATCCTACCTCTTGAGCCCCAGCACCACTTCCATTGTTTCCACTTCTTAGAGTTCATTTTGTAAGCATCATTTTACATGATCATATACACATAGCTATTAAGCCCTTGTGATCCTCTCCTAGGAATATCCTCCTTTGTTCTCATTGTGTGAATGTGTAGAGTCCTGTTTAATTTATCATATCCAGGTGTACTTTTTGTCTTTTACTATCCACTAGGTTTGCTTATAGATTTGTAGGCACATTCTTATAATACAAATAAGGAAAACCATGCAACCTGTTTCTCTTACTATGATTTTTTCCAAGTCTTTCCATTTCCTTACAAATGGCACAATATCATTCTTTTTGATGGAAGTCTAGAATTCCATCGTACACATAAATCATATTTTCTTGACCCATTCATCCACTGAGAGGCATCTGGGTTGATTCCATGTCTTGGCTATGGTAAATAATGATGCAATGAACACAGTTGTGCTGGTAGCTTTAGTGTGGCCTTGTTTGTGATCATTTGGGTAAGTGCCTAAGAGTAGGATTGCTGGGTCATAGGGAAGCTCTATGTTTAATCTTTTGAGGAATCTCCATACTGGTTTACAGAGTGGTTGAAAAAGTTTACATTCTCACCAACAGTGAAGTAGTGTTCCCTTTTGGCCACATACCCATCTGTTATTGTTAGCTTTTTTTTGCTAATGGCCATTCTAATTGGATGAAGTAAAAATCTCAATATTGTTTTGATTTGCATTTCTTTTATGTCCAGAGATTTTAAGCATCTCTTCATATGTCTGTTGGCCATTCTTACTTATTCTTCTAAGATGTCTCACTTTAGATCTTCAGCCTATTAATTGGGTTGTTGTTTCTTTAAGGAATTCTTTTGAGGGAGGTTAATTTTTGGAGCTCCAAAAATAGTTTAGATAGTAGATCTTTGTCTGATGCATACCTAGTAAAGATCTTCTCCTATTCTGTGGGCTTTCTATTAATCTTGCTAGCTATGTCCTTTGCCATGTGGAAACTCTTCAGTTTGATGCAATCCCATTTAACCAGGCTTTCTTTGATTTGTTGTGATTCTGTATTTTTATTTAGGAAGTTTTGACCCATGCCAAGGACCCCTAGTGTTTCCTCTATCCATTCCTGAAATATTCAGGGTATCTGGTCTTTTGAGGTCTTTGGTCCATTTGGAATTGATTCTGGTGCAGGGTGACATAGAAGGATCTAGCTTCAGTTTTCTGCATATGTATGTATAGTCATTTCTGCCAGTACCATTTGTTGAAGAAGATGCCTTTCTTCCATCCTGTGTTTTTAGCTCCCTTATCAAATATCAGATGGCTGTGGGTTCATTTCTGAATCTTCTATTCTATTCCATTTGTCCTTAGTCCTATCCTTGTGCAAGAACAAATCTGAGTTGTTTTTTTGTTTGTTTTGTTTTGTTTTTTACTATGGCTTTGTAATAGAGCTTGAAGTTTGGTATTGACATTCCTCCAGCACTGCTCTTCCTGCTAAGGATTGTTTTTGCTATTCAGGGTCTTCTATTATTCTATACGATTTTTTTATTGCTTCTTGTATATCATTGAAGAACGTTGTTGGGATTTTGATGGGTATTGCTTTGAATTTGTAGATAGTTTGGGGCAGTATTGCCATTTTCACAATGTTAATCCTTCCGATCCAGGAACATTCAGACCTATAAGTTTAGCTACTCAGGAGGCTGAGATCTGAGGATCAAGATGGGAAGGCAGCCTGAGCAGATAACTCAGAGAGACTTGTACTTTCAACTAACCAGCAAAAAGCTAAAAGTAGAGGTGTAATTCAAGTGGTAGAGCACCAGCCTTAAGAAAAAAAAAAACAAATGAGAGTGTGAGGCCCTGAGTTAAGGCCCCAGTTCCTGGGAAAAAAAAACAGAAAGTCAAAAGAGCTGAAGTAGGTGGACGTATATTTTTGAAATGCGTTAAATGGACATATTTTGTGATACCCATGAAGGATCAAAATATGTTCCTTTAGACTTCAGCATTAACTAAAGCTCTGTTGTTATATAAAGTTTAGTGGCATAAAGCAAACATTGTATTTTTCCCCGAGTTTGGAGGATTAGGACTCTGCCTCTCATTACATCAGGTTGGAGTCTCACCAGGGACTGAAGAATCAGCTTCCAAAATGGAACTGACTCATATAGCTGGAAATAGTGGTTAACTGAATACTAAGAACTCAGGGCTGTTGGCTGGAGAGGAGAGGCCATAGTTGCCCCCATACAAATCTGACTGGACTATCCCATAAAATGGCAGCCTCAGGTCACTCAAACTTACTTTATATCAACTGCCTTTGTTCAGAGCAAGTGTTCTGAGGGACAAGAAGTGGACGTTGCCCACTTCAGGAGGCTTTGGCAAAGAAATTGACAGTCACTACTGACAAATGCTATGTATAAAGGCAATTTTAATCCACCTAGGTTTAAGGAGAGGGAAAAATCTCACACCTGTGGGCAGAGGGTATGGCCAGTCTTAAACCAAGACCATTATCCTTTCTTTATTCCTGCCGTGCCTGCCAGCTCATAGATAAATGATTGGCAACATCATTTGTCTTCCATACTTAACCTATAGTCTTTTCCCCAGCATTTCTTATTCCTTCCTAAATCCTGGGCTTTTGCTCATTGCTCATATCTATTAATACTTAACTCCACTTGCAGGTTCAGAAACTTTACAGTTTCTGAATCTGGAATCTGCCTAATTTGGGTAAAAAACAACTGTGTCATTTGCTGTGTGCCTGGGTTAATTATTTAATATCTGACCCCAATTTCTTTACTAAAAATGAAAAAACATAGTTCATAAAATTGTTTAGAAAATAATACAATACAAAATGTTGGCAGAGACACTGAACTGAGACACAGCTGATACCAACTGGTTTAAGTCCCATCTGCCAAAATCAAGATAAACATGTCCTCTACTTCCAGATTCTACAAAACAGAAACAACATACTAAGGAAAATACTCATGTTAGTTGACCAAAATTGAAGACCAAACAGATAATAAATTATAATGTGGTCATGGCTGAGCCTAAACTCACATGAAGGAATCTCATAACTATAGTAATAAGCAAAAAGAAAGTAATTAGTATGATAATGCAGGCAAAATAATTAGATTATTTAGAGATGATAATTCTATTATTTAGTTATATACAGTGTGTAGTAATTTTTTAAAATAATCACTCAAGCTGGGTACCTGTTGCTCATGCCTAAAATCTTAGCTACTCAGGAGGCTGAGATTTAAGGATTGTGGTTTGAAGCCAGCCTGGGCAGAAAAGTTCCTGAGAGTCTTATCTTCAATAAGACAACTAAGAAAAGCCAGAGGTAGCACTGTGTCTCAAGTGGTACAGCACTAGCCTTGCATACAAAGATGTTCAGGGACAGCACCCAGGCCCTGGAATGGCAATAAATAAATAGATCAATCAATCAATCAACAGATTCAGTTTGTTGGCACTTCTGAGTTGGACAAGAGGAATACAATCTTAAGCTGTATAATGGATAGAAAAGTGTTTACTTTTTTATCCTTTTTTGTTTGTTTTTGTGTTTTAGTGCTGGAGATTAACCCCATGCCTACACATGCTAAACTTGTGCTCTACTAATGAGCTACACCTTACTTAGTCCTCCTTATTTTATTCTTTAAACCTTTTCTATATCTGAAATATTTTGTAACCAATTATAAAGATTTAAAGACTAACTTTATATTAAATGATAGAATGTAGCAAAGGCCAAAGTTGTAAAGTTCGTTTTTGACATGACAACTTGTACTTCTCATAGTTGCATTGGGTCCACCTGTATCCTTAAACGACTTGTTTTTCCCCATCTCCTCCACAAATTATACCGTCATCAAATATAGTGAAAGCAGGGGTTATACTGTGGGGGAGGGACATACAAAGCTACAAAGAAATAATCTTATAAATGAGTTAGAAACAAATGCATGAAAGAAAAAAAAACATTTAAATACATATCTAAGGGTTCATTTTCTTAACATCACATTATCTGAGCTTTCCTGCTTGACTCATACATATACTAGATATTGCAAATAAGGGAAACCATGGGACCTATATTTCTTTGGGCTTGGCTTACTTCACTTAATAGAATTTTTTCCAAGCCTTTCCATTTCCTAACAAATGGGGCAATGTCATTCTTTCCGATGGAGGCATAGAATTCCATTGTGTATATATACCACATTTTTTTGATCCATTCATCTACTGAGGGGCATCTGGTTGCTTCCATATCTTAGCTATGGTAAATAATGCTGCAATAAACATAGTTGTGCTGGTAGCTTTAGTGTGGTCTTGTTTGTAAACATTTGGGTAAATGCCCAAAAGTGGGATTGCTGGGTCATAGGGGAGCTCTATGTGGAGTCTTTTGAGGAACCTCCATACTGCTTTCCAAAGTGGTTGAACAAGTTTACACTCCCACCAACAATGAAGTAAGGTTCCCTTCTGTCCACATCCCCTCCAGCATCTGTTGTTGTTAGAGTTCTTGATTATAGCCATTCTAACTGGGGTGAGGTGGTATCTCAATGTTGTTTTGATTTGCATTTCTTTTATGGCTAGGGAGGTTGAGCATTTCTTCATGTGTCTATTGGCCATCCTTCTTTCTTCTTCAGAGAAGTTTCTCTTTAAGTCTTTAGCCCACTTATTTACTGGGCAGTTGTTTCTTTGAGGATTTGTTGTTGGGGGGTTTAATTTTTTGAGTTCCAAGTATATTTTAGATATGAGACCCTTGTCGATTGTATGGCTAGTGAAGATCTTCTCCCAATCCGTGGGCTTTCTATTGATCTTGCTACCTATGTCCTTTGCCATGCAGAAGCTCTGCAACTTCATGCAATCCCATTTGTCCAACCTTTCTTTGATTTGTTGTGTTTCCGGGTCTCTATTAAGAAAATTTCGGCCTGAGCCAAGGAAGCCTAGGGTTTCTCCTATTCCATCCTGTAATGTTTTCAGAGTACATTAAATCCTTTTTCTTTTCTTCTTTTCCTTTCTTTCTTTTTCTTTTCCTTTCTTTTTTTCTTTTTTGGCAACACTGAACCCAAGGACTTATGCTCATTCAGTTTGTTTGTTAGGCTGGTGTCCTACCAGACTGGCTTTATATTGGTTAATTTGAAGATGGACTCTTGAAGACTTTTGTGTCTGGGCCAGCCAGCTTTGAAACACTATCCACCAGATCTCAATCTTCTAAGTAACTAGGATTATAGGCATAAGCTATTAGTGCCTGGCCATTTTCATCCTTTCTATTAAGTTCTTCATGTTTTCTCTTTTTTGCTAATTTTGTTGTAACATTCTAGGTAAGTATTTGTTGTGGCAATATCAGTATGTAACTTCAATCTTAAAGTTAATGTTTTTGGAACTCAGGGCTTCACGCTTTTGCCCACCTTTATTGCTTATCGCTGGTACACTAAAATTTGAGCCAAATCTCCAGGCCCACATTTTTACTGGGTAAATTGTAGATAGATCCTGTGGACTTTTCTGCACAGGTTGGCTTCAAATCACAGTCCTCTAGGTCTCAGCCTCTTGAGTAGCTAGGAACTCACTGTGCAGCCAAGGATGAGAACCAGTGGCCCATTGGGTAATCTCAGGAGAATGATAAGCTGAAATATCAACTGTGAGCCCAAATTCTCTCCCCATCCATTTATATATAAACCACTAATTCCTTCTTATTACTCAAAGTTTTTCACAAGCAGAGGATTGCTTATTCTTAGGAGTATCTCAGTGCTAGTTGCTTATATCAACATCTGCTCTCCCTCTCATCCTTGGTAATAGAACTCCAAGTCTACCCCCAACAGGCCAGGCATGTGGCCACCCAATGAAAACCTCATTTACAAAGGCTGAGAATGTGAAGGAAAAGGGAAATCTCTTCTTTATTGATGAATGTCAACACATACACAAAGAATGAGAAAAATGAAATCAATTTATAATCACCTTCAAAATTATTGATCCATGCAAAATTGCCAATAAATATGAAAGCCGTTCATTGGGTGAAAGACCGCTGGTCCAGGGGAGCAGTCACACAAACTCAAAGTATCATCTGCACAGAGAATGCACCATTTTACATCGCAAAATGTGTATGTGCACACATGTGTATGTGTTTACCAGTAGTAGGGCTTGAACTCAGTGCCTCACAGTCTCATTTGGCTTTTTCTGCTCTAAGGCTGGCACTCAACCACCTGAGCCACAACTCTATGTCCAGCTTTTGGGTGGTTAATTGGAGATAAGAACCTCACAGACTTTTCTACTTAGGCTGGCTTTGAACCAGGATCCTTAAATCTCAGCCTCTTGAGTAGCTAGGATTACAGGCATGAGCCACCAATGCCCAGCAAAAATTACTTTTAAAATGGAGACATCTGGCAGATTAAATTCCCATGTACAACATTTGTGAAGCTATCATAGCTCAACTTTGAACCCAGCTGGAGCTGGAACTCTCCAACCAGACGTTTTACTAGCTGTGCCCTGTTTCATTCTGCCCACAGCTCAAAAGAGCGCCAAGGCTGAAGGAAGGAAAAGAAACTTAATCCCCTTTTGCTTCCGGTTTTATAAAGGTAACCACTTTTTTTTACCTTAATAGCAGTGATTTCTTCTGGTACAGTGGGTTTCATTGCTTAATGCCTATTAACCTCTTCTACAGTCCGCATGCCTCCTCAGGTCAGGTTCATGAGATTCTATGTGGATATACCAGAACAATCGAAGCTGCAACTCTTCTTCACAGGTCCATGTTTCAGCTTCACAAAAGTTTTCTCCAAGTTCCTGACTTTTTCACACAAGTTTTCTCCAAGTTCCTGACTTTTTCCTTTGCTCCTCTAGCCTCTGTAATGGTTTCTTTCTTGATACCTTAGTGTTCATTTCTTACTATTTCAGTGACAGCCTGCTAACAACTCTGCTCGTGTGTGTGTGTGTGTGTGTGTGTGTGCAGCGCACATGTGTCAGTACTAAACCTGGAATTCAGAACCTCACACTTGTTTAGCTTTTTCCCTCAAAGCTGGTGCCACATGTCTACTTCAAAACTCTATTAAATCACAATCTCTATCTCTTGACTAAATGCTGACACAGAAATTGGTACCAGGAGTGGGATTTATACCACCTTCAGTCATGTGCATATAATTTAAGGCATCTATAGTACTTGCTGTTTCCTGCTCATCAGGTTCTCACTGATGTGAGTCAAACTTGTTGCTACCAATAATGAAACAGCCAATGTCTGGGTCCTTGAGTCTAAAGAAATCAACCTATGTTGAAGGAGAAACAAGAGAAAAAGTTTCCATAACAACCCTGGACTTCTCTACTTGGGAAGAAAAGCAGCATTCTTTTTGGTTCTTGAGGTTTTCTGTCACTCACAGCTTAAACTAGTCTGAATGAATACATAATCATATACTTGTAGCTGAAAGCAACCATCCCGGAAGACCACACAGACACAGTCACATAGACAAAGGGAATTTATTGCCAGTGGGCACACAGGCCAATTGTCTCACAGGAGAGGGAGAATTGGCTCCTGTCTTTGTCCAGAAGCATTTTTATACAGTCAGGGGACTAAGGGATGGAAGCACTCTGTGTGCACAGCTGGACACTGAAGCTAGCCCATAGGCAGGGCAGAGTTCAGGTCTGGGGAGGGCATTCTGCTGATGAAGCTAGGGGCTAGAGATACGTGCTGAGGGCCTAGGATGGAGACTGTCAAGCCCAAATGGAAAAGGACAGAGTAACATTCCCCCTTTTTTGTTTAATAGGTATGGGTACAAGGCTGGGAGTATGGGCGGAGGTCATTTCTTCTGGTGCTACTTCTGCTGTAAAGGGGTAAAGTAGTCAGGAGTCCCTGGTTTGTTGCTGGACTGGGTACTCTCCTAGGAGCATTTTTTTGACAGTCTGATTGGTGAAGATCCTCATCTTTCCCATAAGAATGCCTTGCAGACACTTGAGTAGACAGGCATAATTAGCAAAAGGAAAATATGGCTGCTAGTGGGCCAAGAGAGGCATAAGCCAAGGAGTAATCCATCCAGATAGATTACATCTTCCCTTATCCTGTTGGATCTTTTCTGAAAGCTGTTTCATTTCCTTCAAATGGTATAGCTGTTAGTGGTCAGAGTAAAATAGCACATGTTCTTTACCTCCTCACACCCCTGATGGTGTAGTAAGAGTAAATAATCAATGACAGCACAGTTTAACAGCACGGTGGTAGAGAAAGTCTAGTTAATATTTTTTTGCCACTATACATGCCAGATGCAAGATACCTTTATAGGCTCCGACTGCCAGTCCTGATATCCCAACCAGAGAAAAAGTGAGGGCATAATATTCAGTCTTAGATAACAAATGTAGCTTGTTTACAGGATTCCTCCAATGCCAGACCTCTTGTTTATTGGTTACTATGAGGCTCCAAAATTTCCCTCTGGGGTAGTACAATGGTCAAATGACTTTAACAGCAATGGGAATTATGAGACAGATTGGTGGGAATGTAATTAAAGGGATATCTTTCACAAGTGAAGAACCAGCCAGTCAATAGGGGGATGTGGCTTGTTGTATGTAAGATGGGTTCATAATTAGCACAAGTAAAATCACCCTTTTTTGTCACTTATATTTGTGAGTGCAATTTTGAATTTTAACATGTGTTCTTTTCCAGGATTATAACCCAGGGGATGTAGAACATTAGTTCATCTTTTTATATGAGGGCCTTTTTATATGAGGGTGTTCCTCAAGAATAAGAATTAGCATAAGTAGGGGCTGGGAAGTTGGCTCAGTGGTAGAGCACTTGCCTTGCATGCATGAGGCCCTGGGTTCAATTCCTCAGCACCACATAAGCAAAAAGAAAAAAGCCAGAAGTGGTGCTGTAGCTCAAGTGGTAGAGCGCTAGCCTTGAGCTGAAGAGCTGAGGGACAGCGCCCAGGCCCAGAGTTCAGGCCCTACAACCGGACCAAAAAAAAAAAAAAAGAATTAGCATAAGTAATAGGTTCATTAATTTGGCTGGAGGAGAAAATAGCTGAATTTTGTATATCCATTGTGGGTTTGTACACCATGAGTAAGCAAGACCCAAGCACATGTCCTAATTGTAATTCCTGTTTTGGACAAACAATAGAGCTGTAATTTGGACTAGGCTCAGCCAGCTATTGAAATGTGGTCCTGTAAAGAGTCCATGGGGATCCTTCATGTTGTATTACACAAGTGTTTATGGGAAGCAAGTGAAAAACGATAGCCTGGTAAGGTAAAGAATTTACAGCCATTATAGGAAAGTTCCTTCTAGAAAGCACAGAAGAGATAGAAAGAGATGTAGAAGATATGGTATCCCAGTCTCACCAATATCCAATGAGACTGGAGCCAGTATGGTGGGGCTCCATTCCTAGAGCCACACCCAGGAAAAAATAGATTATTACTACACCAGAGATGACCAAGGCTGTGGATATTATGAAGATGATACTTGTCCAGAGTGGGGTCCTCTGGTTCCTCAGTGACTTGAGGAAGACTGAGTCTAATCTTTTTTATCCATAGACAGGGATCTAGTTGGCTGGGAGGTGTGTGAAGGTTGATCAGGCAGGTGATGTTTGACATGGTGGAGATGACTCCAGTGTGGACGACCCTGAAGCTGCAGAGAGAGTCTCTGGATAAGGTCCTTCCCAATTAGCAGAAAACTTAGTGGAACTTGGTGCCTGTGGCAAATAATTTTTAGAAATGTATACCAGGTCCCCAGCATGTATGGAGGTCATGGAGGATGACAAGGAGAGCCTAAGGGCTATATTTCCAAAGAAAAGTACACAGGTGCTGAAGGAGGGAAGACAGCATTGGGAGAGATAAAGAAGAATCCAAGGCCTGAAACAAGGGAGGCAAAGGTGAACAGCCATACATAACTTCAAAAGGATTTAGTATTAAAGGCTTTTTAGAGAACACTCACTGATGAAAAAGAGCCAAAGGCAAAAGCTTTAACCAATCTAACTGTAACTCAAGGGACAGCGTGGTTAAAATCTGTTTGAGGGAGTGGTTGGCATGTTCTACCTTTCCTGAGGACTGAGGGTGATAGGGAATATGAAAATGCCAAGAAATGTTTAGGAACTTGGACAAGAACTGGGTTTCAGAGGAAATGAATTCCAGGCCATTGTCTGTCTGGAGGGAAGCTGGCAGGCCAAAGTGTGGGATTATTTCTTGTAGTAGAAGCTGAGACACAAAGGAGGCTCTTTTATTGGTGGTGGGAAATGCCTCTATCTACCCCATAAAGGTGACCATGAGAAACAGAGGGTTCTGGTACTTTTGGACTGTTGACTGTGAGTAAAATCAATTTGCCAGTCCAAACCTGGGAGCCTGCAGGGTTGGAAAGGGAGGTGGCTGCACATTGGTATTGGGGTTGGCCTTTTGGCACACTTTATAGCTCTGTGAGAGTCATGTGAGGAGGCCCAGGTTAGAGGAAGGCTTTGTTTGAGGAACTCCCTTAAGGCACCCACATGGGGGTTGAAAAGGCCTGCAGGTATTCAAGAATATCCTGCCTGGAGGGTCCAGAGTAGGGCCTTTTGTTACAGGCAGTGTCAATGCCCATTGTTTTGAGGACATTGCAGCCTGTTGGGCAGTCTCATTGGCCAGGTTGTTTCCTTTAGCTATAATGGAGTCCAGTGGGCTTTGCAGTGAACTATGCCAATGGAACTATGCCACCAGAGATTGCCACAACAGTGTATCCAGCCACATGTGAACCTCTCCAGAGGAAGGAGCTACCATCAGTAAACTAAATAAAATAGAGTCTTTTAATGTTCCTTCACTAATGTAGGCTGGGTGAGGCAACAAGTCCTCTGGAGTTTCTACACAAGAGTGTGCAGGCGAGGTTTCCCTATCTGGGACAGGTAATAGGGTGGATGGTTTCGTGGAGGACAGGGCTGGAAGGTTAAAGTGTGGTCCTCTACCAGTGACACCTGAAGGGGAAAAATAGAAAAGGGAGGCATTGTATGCAGCCCCTTGTAGGTTAACAACTCAGAAAGGTGATGGTGGGAAAGAATGGTAAGGGCTATGCCAAAGGTTAACTTTTTTGATTCCTATATTAAAGCAGAGGAAGCGGGTAGGATACCCAGGCAAGAAGGCCATCCCCTAATAGTGAGGTCTAGGCATTTTGACAAGTAAGCAACTGGTGCAAATGAAGGTCTGATTTGTTGACCCCAAACACCCAATGCTTTATTTTTAGTTACATACAAGAAGAACAAGCATGAAAGATCTGGCAGCCTTGGCTGGGAGGGGAGTGGGTTACAAGGGGGGCGGGTGTAACAAGGCCTGCTGAAGTCTCCTAAAGGGAGAAACAAGAGAGGAAAAGAATTAAAGGGAGGGCTGGGAAGGTGGCTCAGTGGTAGAGTGCTTGCCTTGCATGCATGAGGCCCTGGGTTCAATTCCTCAGCACCACATAAGCAAAAAGAAAAAAGCCGGAAGTGGCGCTGTGGCTCCAGTGGTAGAGTGCTAGCCTTGAGCTGAAGAGCTGAGGGACAAAAAAAAAAAAAAAGAATTAAAGGATTCCTCAGCTGACCCTTTGGCCACCTCTTATAAGGGGCAGGCTAGGAGGGAGTACCGAGACCTGAGGCAATTGGCCAAACTCAAAAAGGAAAGAAACTCAAGACTTGGTGCAGGGTACAGGGTAATTAACAATTAAGTGTTTCCTGGGGGTAGTAATAGCCTTGTGAATGGGAGTAAGTTTGAATTCTCAGATTAGTCATGGGCTGCAAGATGGCCTGAACCTTATTGGGCAAGATTTGGGATTTCTTGCCCCGGAGGCAAGAAAATTAAGAAGAGCCACCATATGGCTATGACACAACAGCTTGGTAGGACTGCAAAGGAGAATGTCATCCACATACTGGATAAGGGTGGACGATTTTTAAGTCCTATAAGTCCCATGCCAAGGCCTGGCCAAACAGATGGGGGCTGTCCCAGAAGCCATGTGGCAGCACAGTCCAAGTGAGCTGTGATGAGGCTTGGGTAATAGGGTCAGTCCACATAAAGGCAAAGGAAGAAGACATAGGAATAGTGAAAAGGGCATCTGACACTGAGTAAAAGGCAACTGTTGAAGAAATTGTGGAAAGCAATGTATAAGGATTGGGTACAATGGGATGCAGGGGAATAACTACATTTATAAGGCAAAGATCCTATACCAGACAAAGCAAGACATTATGCTTGGCCACTGCTAAGATGGGAGTGCTGTCAGGGGCATTAGTGGGGCATAACAGCCCTTTTCTTAGCAGATCTTGAGCAATTGGCTGTAGCAAGGCTGGGCAAGGGAGGGGATACTGGGGCTATGAGAGAAGTGTCAGGTAGGCGAACATACCAAAGGTTGCTTTTAAGGCAATCCACCAATATTAAATCTTTCATTTCACTCTTAAGACTTGAAGATACAGTTCAAGAAAATAACATCACAGCTCAATCAGAGGTGCCTCAGGATTCAATGTCCAGTGGAAAGTTACCATATCAAGAAAAATTCCATTTATCCATGTAGAGAATGAGATCAATTAATAAAAATGAAGAGCTGCTTAGATCAGGTACAGTGCATATTATATGCATTATTTTATTTAATCCTCATGGTAATTCTCTGTCATCAGGATTTTTATTGTCACCAATCTTTAGATGAGAGGGCTGAGGCTTAGAACGATTAACTTAACTAATCTCCCAAGTCACAGTTAAGTGTCACTCCAGAGCTTATGCTCCTCAGTACAACTTTAGAAGGTATACCACTGACTTTAAGACCTTTGATTCAGTGAGAACTTATCATTTAAAGCTTTTCTCTATGTAGAATAGGACAAAACCACTGAAAATTCAGATTATAAGCATGCTCACATGTCAACAGTATCTCCAAAAAACAAATAAGGCCATCCACATTTAGGCTGATGGGTAGCTTGCCAGAAACCAAGTCTTCATCTAAAAGGAAATTACCTTCTTTCAAATCAATAAGATGCTCATAAGTCTCATCATAGGACTGTTCAACTAACAGGGGATATTGACTAACATTCCCAGAAACCTAATCTTCCCCATATTTTAATTGAAATTAAATTCAATAAAAGCTCCTAGAAAAAGACATGAAGTCAATAGGCACTTGTTCTCAGGCTGACATTAGTTTTCCAATGGTCCTTGCATGCTGGATCATGAGCTCTGCCTGAGATTTCTAAAGGACTATTATTCTTGGTGCTAAACTATCACATACTAGCTCACTTTAGGAACTGAACTGGCAACTCGGCTGCCAACTACTATTTTGCAAAGCAGAACCCAGTTAGTTGAAAATTATATTTTTCCAATTAGCACAGTGGGAAACACTGCAGAGCCTTTCAGCCCAAGCCTGCAATTAGAGAACATTTGCTGGCTTCCAGAAATAGAATGAATGGGAAGTAGAGACCTGCTATCTAGGTCTCCAGCAAAATTCCCTGGGGAAGGGAGGGTTATTTCTCAGGTTTTTTTTTTCTTTTAAAAAGCAGCATTCTGAATTGCACTGGCCTGCAGGGTGCTCCAAAGAGGATCAGAGATATCTTCTCTGCATATAACAAGGAATTACACCAAAGCCCTGTTATTAGGAGGCTAATACTACCGGCAACAAGCAACTCCAGTGATTGTATTTTAGTACTTAAGTTAGAAATCTACCAATAAAGCCACAAGTATCCATCTGCCACGAAAGTAATTTTGGTACCAGCCTACAACCTACAACAAATAGCTGGGCATTTTCAGTTTCCCAAATCTCACATTAAAGATGTATCTCTCAGTCCAGGAGTGGATAAAGGCAACAATCGGTGCTGAAAAGAACTATTTTCTCACCATGGGGAATGAGTTGAGAAATTCAGAGCACTAAAAACTGTTCTGGTGAGAGCCAAGAAACTATTGGTGATTATGACATTTGTGAACAATTTATCCTGCACAAACATTACAGAAGACAAAGGGTTTCAGTAGACCAAAGTGGCCCCACCCCCTAAGGATTTACAGGGAACAGTGCAGCTCAGCTTTTAACGAGCAAGTCTTAACTGTCACTTTTAGTCTTTGGACAGTTTTATACTGCTTGAAAGTGAAAGAGTATGGCAGAGAGGGACAACAAATCCTTTTATTTTCTGTCAATCAGGAAATGAGTTAGTGAAAGCACTCAGTTGGCCCAGTTTAGCCTAGTTTGCAACATTTGCAAGTAAGCACCCAACTGATTTTTTAACCACCATTTAGTCTCAGTACCTTAGTCAGTTAACCAGGGGATTCAGCATAGATATTCTAAGAATAAAAACTTCTGTCTTCTAGACATCAAAAGGCTTTACCAAGGAATAAGTAACTTCATCTCTTCAAAAGCTTCTGTAAGGGTCTGTACATAGTATGCATATGTATAGAAAAAATTCCTGAAAGATAGGTAAACTGGTCAATAGTTTCCTTTGGGTAATGAAACTATGTATATTGCAGAAACACAGGAAATAGACAGGGGAGAGACAAAGTCAAACTGTGGAAGACAGACCAGATGGAAACACACTTGGAAGACCCTAGAAAGTGGAAGAGACAATGAATGAGCTGAATCAGAAAGGCTAGAATAGATGAGTATTATAGAATCACTGTTAATTTTGCTGGATACAAGAGTGTAGTAACATTTATTAGAAGAATTAGATCTTAGATATATCCTGAGGCATTTTAAATGCCAGATGTCTGGAATTTGCTTTAGAATAAGGGTATAAAGAAAGTGTAAGGAAGAGAAAATGAATGAAATAAAAGCAAAAAGCTGGTTATTCTTGGAGCTTATTGGAGTGGGATGGTAGGTATTCAGAACAGGGGATCCATTATACTCTTCCACTTTCATGTGTATTTTGAACATTTTAATGTTGAAATTTGTTTTTAAAGCAACAGCAGGTAAGCACTCAGATCCTGTCTCCCTCCTTGCAAAGTTAGTTGTCTGTATTCCTTGTGGCATTGCCTGGAAGTATTCCTTATAAAGGGTCTGTGGTGTAGCCAGTTACGGAACTCAGATGCCCTACAATGGATAAGTGGGTCAAGAAATGTGCTATATATGGAATTTTGATCATCCAGCAGGAAGGACAGTACTATCTCATTTGTGGGGAAATAAATGGACTTGGAAAAAGTTAAGTGAAATAAGCTAGGCTCAGAGACACAAAAGGGCACATGTTTTCTCTCATGTGTTGAAAATAGATTTAAATTATAAACACATTTAAAAACAGATACAAGGCCATATGCACAGATATACATGTTATATACAAGGGGGAAGCTTCCAATGATGTAACAACAATTAACATAGTTTAACAAAATAAACAACAAGAAACTGAAATATGTTGAGGAGTGGGTCAGACAAATGGAGAGGAAGGGTGGGCAAATACAGTTATAATAGTCAATGTCACCAGGCATTAGTGGCTTGTGCCTATAATCCTAGCTACTCAGGAGGCTGAGATTTGAGGATCGCCATTCAAAGCCAACCTGTCCAGGAAAGTCTGTGAGACTCTATCTCCAATTAACCAAAAGGCTGGAAGTGGAGCTCATGTGGTAGAACACTAGCCTGGAGTTAAAAGCTAAGGGAAAGCACGCAGGCAAACACATGTACGCAAATATATATACACAATGTACAGACATGAAAAGGGAACCAGATAACTTGAGGAGATGGGTGGGACTGCAATGATGAGGCAAAATGATAGAAGGGATGACACTGACCAAGATAAGCAGACATAAGCAGACATGTTGAATTATACAACTAAAGATAACAAAATAAATAAAAAATAAAGGTTCTATGGGTTGGAAAAGAGCAGGTAGAGCTGACGAGCAAGATCCAGCACCCTCACTGCATGGCTTAATTGTGGGCTCATAAAAATGGCCATACAAGCTTGTGTCTTGCAAAAGAATCTACAAAGAGGAACAAGTATGGTTGGCCTGTGAACTTAAAATTCTTTGTTTTAGCATGAAAAACTTGTATAGGGAAGTAAAAAGAATTACCAAAATACTATTTACACTTATAAAAAAGATACTGGAACTATTGGCAGTTTCTGGATCTGCTTCTAGCATTTTATCCTTTGGATTTTCAGTGTTGAGAAATAGCTCCAAAGTTCTTAAGTCAAGTTTGGGCCAGTATCACTTCCTCTGGGACATCTGCATTCTTTCATAACAACCCCTTCTCTCCTTTTTGTTAATAAGCTTACCTTCATTAAATTCCTCTATCTGCCTATCTAGAATCTCTCCAACAATAGAACTCAATTTACACGCTATATTGCTTTCAATTTCTCCCCAGCCTCTGCCAAAGAATTTGCAAGATTCCTGGATAAACAGCCTGTCTAAAAGTCCATTTTCACTCAAGCCCCCAGGAAAACCCACATAACCCAACAACAGTCTAAAAGCCCCTATTGTTGGAAATTAGGTGACAACACAACCTAAAGCTTTGCTGAGTGAAATGAGTAACAGATACACAGAGGCCAATCACCAACAAACTTCAAAAAATTGCTATTTTCTTTATGTCTTTGTGGACTAAAGAGCTAGTATTTAAGTTGACCCTACGAAATTACTCAGAATAGTAACTAAAATGTGAATCGTGTTGTTGGGGACAGGTATTATTTGCCATGGCAACTGAAATCCATACACATCACAGCCACATAAAGCAAACAAGGCCTATACTGAAAACAGGGAAGTTAAAAGAGGTGATGACTACTTCCCCTGCTATACCCCAAAACTTTTACTCTTCTGTGTCTTCTCTACAGTTTTAAAGGAAGCATTCAACCAGGTCATCTGTTACTGTTTCTCAAGCTCAGCAGTGCTATGGACATCTCCCAATTATACCAAAAAAATGTCTTTACTGCCATATCTGGAGTGAATAATCACCCTTGGTTAAGAACCATTGCCTTAAGACAAAGGGTCTTCAGCCTCACAGGTATCACCCAACACATTAGGTCAATAAAATGAAGGATTAAGGAAGGAGTAATACAAACATATTTACAGTGGCAAATACCAAAAGAAACAGAAGTGACTACCTCAAGAAAGAGAGCAGCAATAAAGAACTATTTAAGTTTAAAAAAAAAAAAGTGATAATGAACTACCTGATTTTTAGGACAGGGCTCAAGTGATAAGTGTCCTGCCCAGAAAACTCAAAAGCCCTGAATTCAAACCCTAGGACTGCCAAAAACAAAACAAAACAAAAAACCCTGACTTTAAAAGTCAAACCTCTAAAGGCCAAGCTTTGATCACAGGTATTCCTAGATACGGAAATTAAAACTCTTGATCCCTTTCTAGCTTTAGGGGATTCTCTTCCTTAGGTATAGTTGTTTTGTCCTGCAGAACACATGCTGGTATTTCTCAAGTTGAGAAAATATTGAAGAGAGTTCTTGTCTTTATTATTATTAAAATACCGAGTTTATTTCACATGTGTATTTGGTATCCCCACCATTTCCACATCTAACCATCACTTCTACTATGCCCTATCATAACGTTCCATACATACTTAAGTCCAAGCAAAGGGTGGAGTTCCGTCTTTAAAAACTACACAGGCATTTTGAACAACACATTCTTGGCAGTGGAGCCTGAACATTTATCAAATATAGGCAGGGTACCTGCTCTAACTCTAGAGGTTCCTCTTCCTCCAGTGTTGCTGTTCATCCTGCAAAACACTCTCTGATCTAAATAGTTTCTGAGTTAAAAGGAAAATGTAGGGGAGGTTACTGGAAAATCTGGGTTTATGAGGCCCTACCACAGGCAAGGAAGCCAGTACTAGAACTCAAAAGGATCTCCTAGCCTCAGAGCTCAACCCCACCATCCTTTCCCAATCATAAAGCTATTTTCAGCCAACCCAGAGCATCTCTGTCCATTGACAGAGAATGGACCATTCTCAGGTCCATTTTCTGTTAACATGTAACATTGAGAAAGTACCTAAGTTCTACAGGTCTGTTTCTAATATACAAACAAAAGGGAGGAGCTACCACAAAAGGTCATGAGGACTGAATACATATAAAAAAATCTATAATACAAGCCGGGCGCTGGTGGCTCACACCTGTAATCCTTAGCTACTCAGGAGGCTGAGATCTGAGGATCCCGGTTCAAAGCCAGCCCGGGCAGGAGAGACCATGAGACTCCTATCTCCAATAAACCACCAGAAAACCGGAAGTGGCGCTGTAGCTCAAGTGGTAGAGCGCTCGCCTTGAGCTGAAGAGCTGA
>NW_012267263.1:371881-406133 GCF_000151885.1 Dipodomys ordii
CTTGAGCCACAGCACCACTTCCAGCTTTTTTCTTCTTGCTTATGTGGTGCTAAGGAAACGAACCCAGGACCTCAAGCATGCAAGACAAGCACTCTACCACTGAGCCATCTTCCCAGCCCTGCTGGCTCTTTTTTAATTCTAGGCCTTAAACTTGTGCAAGCACCCCACCACTTGAGGCAGCATCAGCCCTTTAATCCTTTGATCATTTTTCAAATAGTTTTCAGTTTTTGTAGTCTGGCCTCTGACCATGATACTCCTAACAATGGGTATAGGCCTTCCATAGCTGTGACTATAGGCATGAGCCACTGCACCTGGCCACCTGACATTTTGAAATACATATGATTAGTTTTTTAAAAATTTAATATTGTTAAAACAATACATTTTTTTGTTCCAGAGATGATGCTCAGAGATCTTAAAGCATAAGACATACATATTTCTAGGATTAAATGCTATGGGAGAAATGGGTTGAAAATACAAATCAAAGCAGCAAAAAGAATAATGTCAGTTTTCAGATTGATAGGGAATATTGTTAATGCATTTGCAAATGACCATGGATAGAAAATTACCTTTAATATGTATGACACTGGAAGCAATTAATGAGTGATTTAACAATTGTATTTAATGTACTCTAAAAAAAATTAAAAAGCATCTGACCCACAATTCTCAGAATAGAAATGGTCAACCTAGTATGCAAAGTAATGTTTTGTTTGGACCAGAACTGGAGCTTGAACTCAGGGAATTACCTGGTTTGGCTATTTAGTCTCATGGCTGGTGCTTTACCTCTTGAGCCACAACTCCAGTTCCAGCTTTTCACTAGTCCAACTGGAGATAAGGCTCACAGATTTGTGTGATGGGGATGGCTTCCAACCAAGATTCTCAGATCTCAACCCTCCTAAGTAGCTACGATTACAGGTGTGAGCCATCAGCTGAAATCTGAGAATATTGGCTAAATACATGCTAACATATATCTAGATACATGTTAGCTAAATACATGTTAACAATATCTAGACTGTGCTATCTAAATGAAAGCACCATATTGCCTCAACAATCTCTATGGATTATGTTGTACATATTCTGGGATCATAAGAAATATTAAGAATGTAGTATGTGGACCCTGAAGTTAGTTCTAGCTTTCACTTGTGAGGATACACATACATTGTTACTAATATTATATAAAGCTAACTGGTTAGAAGCCCAGACAATGAAAATATGAATAAAAACCACAAGAACCAATCTTCTAAAAACTGTAGGCTTTTTATTCAGTTAAGAGGTAGACAGATGAACATGGAAGGCTGTCCCATTTTAATTGCCCCAAATTCATATTCCACTTCAATCACCCAACCCATACTGTCAAAAATCTTAAAAGAAATCACCACAATTGTCCAAAGGTTTTTTTTCTTCTACTTCTCAGCAATAAACCAATGGGTCGCTTGCAAAGAAGTTACTACTAACTTTAATTTTCACTGTGTCCAAAGAACCACATCCCTCTAAGGTTCCCATATATGCCAACAAAATCTGCCATGAATGACAGGAGGGCAGAGTGCCAATGATTCACTCCACTTCTAGAAGAGACTATAAGGGAAGCTTCAGCTATATGTTTTATTGTTAACACCTGGTGCGTGTTAGGGCAGAAGCTGGTGAAACCAACAAAGCAGAGTATACTCTGTCAAATGGTTCTGTCTGGTGTTAAAAAGAAAAAAAAAAAAACCCACACAAGCTATCTTTAAAGACAACATTAAAACATAATGGAATTGAAGCTTGATACAAAAAGTAGAGAAATATGTACAGGAATTCACAGCCCAGAAGGGGGACTTAGTAGGAACCAGTGGAAACCTGGTTATTTTACATAGCTAATTTTGAGACAAGTCATATTTAGCACAAAAGCAATTATAGTATAATTAACACTTCCCTCCCACAGGTCTCAAATTTAAAACTCTTCTCGGTCTTCAGTAACACTGTTATT
Source organism: Dipodomys ordii (assembly GCF_000151885.1). Classification (NCBI taxonomy): domain Eukaryota; kingdom Metazoa; phylum Chordata; class Mammalia; order Rodentia; family Heteromyidae; genus Dipodomys; species Dipodomys ordii. The sequence continues at coordinate 373,845 of NW_012267263.1, forward strand.
CATTCTTCAAGGGAGCAGAAATGTGTAAGGTGGTCCCAAACATTGACACAAATTTAAGATTTAAAAGCTCTGATGAGGTGATCAAAAACAGCCATGATGGCAGCACTGATAATACCAGAAATGGGGACTGTGACAAACCAAGCCATAAAAATGTTGCGGAAAAGTCGCCAGTCAACAGCTTTCTTGGATCGGAGCCAGCCAACCGATACAACAGAACCCACCTAGGAAAAACAGACGAAAGATATTAACTGAAGTGCAAAAGATATCTCAGCAAAAACACATCTGAAGCTGTTTAAACAAGGAGCCCAGATAATTGACGGGATGAACAAAGCTAATTGTTTGCTTTTTTTTCTGAGCTCGAACTCATTATGTAGTCTAGGCTGGCCTAGAACTTCCAATCTGTCTGCTTCAGCATCTTAAGGACTGAGATTTTAGGTATGCATCACCACACACCCAGCCAAAAGCTGGTTTCCAACAAGTTACAATTACTCATAGGAAGATAAAGGCAATATAGAAATCAATCAAATCTATGCTATTGTACTAAAATTATACAAGAACATATCTTTTTCCCTTCTAAGCTAGAATTTAATGAACTTGCACTGTTTTTAATAATAAAGTTTAGACTTCCTAAAGATCATTCTAGACAGTAGCTCATATAAGGCTTTACAACTGATGGCCTACAGACATCCTAGCAGAGAAAGGAGTTAAATTTTTTTAAAAAAGGAAAAAAAAAACTAGGTTCCAGGTTGGTCTAAATTCACATATTTTAAAGCCAGTTTTTTCCTTTTCCTATAAATCATTGCATGATCATGGAGCAACTTTAAGATTCAGTAAATTTCTCAGAACTACCGTCCTGAGAACTGCACATGTCACCTTCCAACCGTCCAATAGTCCAACAGCCTCACAAACTTGTTAAAATCAGGTGTCAGCCATTACAGTGCTAACAAGAGCCCAGCTAGCCAGAATTAAAGTCTTTTAGCACACATACATCTCAACTTCTCTAGATGGCTTTCCTATGGAAAAAGAACATAATGGTGCTAAGGAGATGACTGAAGATTAAAATCATAATAGGACTGCAATAACAGGTGACAAAAAGCCCAGTACCCATAAATCAAAAGTTAACTCTATATGAGGTAACTTAAATAAGTAAATGAGTAAAACAAGAAATCATTAAATGTTAAGTTTTTATCCTTGTAATTAGTTGTCCTAAACATGTGATCTCTTTAAGATGTCTGCACAAGGAAAGTTTTTTAAAGCCACATATGACCAGAACCATATAAAAGGCACATCACTTACTTTACAGTGTGTTGTACTGATGGGAAGGCCAATGTTTGATGCAATTACCACAGTGAGGGCAGATGCCAGCTCAATACTGAAGCCACTACAGACAAAAAAAGATTCTTGTCAAGAATTTAGGGTTTTTTTTGTTAAGCTAACTCTACCTTGAATTACAACTTTGCTTTGTTCTACTCTGTGACAGACTCCATCTTTACTTACCTTTATTTATGGTAGCTTCTGGTATTGGTATCAATTTTAAATCAGACCACAGGGCTGTCCTTTCCCCTACTGTCTAATACCTGAGTGTTAAATTCTGTTATTTTATTAGTTTACACTTTTATTTTAACAAATTTGTAAATATCAGACTTGCCTACCAAATGAAAACCTAGTATATAGGTAATTACCTTTGGTATATATCTTTATAAGAAAATTCTGTTAAGAGACCGCTGAAGATTAATGTTTGACTATATGGCCAGACAAGTTGAAAAGATTCAGACTAGTGTTAGCACCACACAGTATTACATCTCTTGAGAAACAAGCATTACTCAGTGTCAAACCTGCTTCACCTACTCACCTAGAGGGTGTGATTGGTGTCAGATCTTTCCCCATAGTCTGGATAACTCTCCTTCCCCAGACCCACAGCCCAATACAGATGCCAAGACCACCATATAGTAGAAGCCATATTGGTGTTGCCGCTTCAGTAGAAACATCCTGTGTGACATAAACTAGATACAAAGCAACCAGAGGACCAATGGCATTGCTGAAAGACAACAAAAAAGATAAGCAGGCAAGCATGACTTTTCAGACAAAAGCACTTCTTGACAAGATTCACTTACTAACTGCTTTTCTTGGTTGTTCGGTCTTGCTTTCAAGTTCATTTAATTAACTAACCTATGAACCCCAGCATACACAACAGAAGAAAATGAAAGCTGCTCTGACATGAGGGGTACCATGCAGTTGGTGCACTGCTTAAAACAGCTCTTAGGTCCTCAGAAGTTTACAGGCCACAATGAATCTTAGTGACCCACAAATTCATCCAACAGGGAAGGCAGTAATTTTAAGTTTTTCTACCTTACATCTCACAATTTACTATCACAGACCTAAGTCCCACTTGGACAAAGGTTTCTCTAGAAACACATGTTTATATTTATCATGTGCAGAAATAAGGCTCAAAACATTCTTATAATTTCTCTAAGTCAGTAACTGCTATTACTTCATCCTGTCTAGATTATTATTCAATATCCCTCTGGTGGTAGAAACACCACCACAAGCACAAGGGAAGGACCATTTAAAAATAAAACTCAGCAATGCCGAGAACGAAGTAGACTGACCTGACATCATTGCCACCATGGGCAAATGATCCAAAGCAAGCTGTAAGGATCTGCAGGAACTGGAAGAGAAGAGAGACTTCTGGCTTATCCTGGTCATACCACTCTTCAAGAGAGCCAGCACTCCCTTTTCTCTCACCCAGACCCATCTCAGCCTTGACACTCATGTCCATCTCAGATGCCGAGTGAAGCTCAGATACAGCATTGCAGTAACTGGTGTAACTGTCCATCCGAATTCGCTTCTTAGTGTCTGCATTAGGCCAGGTCAGCTTCTCCATTTCTTCTCCCTTCTGTTCACCTTCTTTGGCACGGAATGAATCCAGGGGCATGCCACAAATTGCCATGGTATAGGAAGTGTAGCTATTATTGCGTCTCAAAGGCTTGTCACCAGAATCTCCCATGCAGTCTCCCACTTTGGCCAGATGTAGTTTATGGAGCAGTTCTTTGTACAAGCCAGAATCTTTATGCACAGTGTGATACTGATAGTGACCACTGGAGTTTATCTGGTTGCTAACAGCTTGATTGAACTGAACAAGGTTCCCATTAGGCAACTGCACTGCACCTGGCCAAGACCAAAAAGGTAATGCTCAACACAAAGAAAATCAAGTCTAAACAGTAGTCTCCTCACCACTACAGAGAAGAGAACCCAACTCTGGGACTGTCAACTCACCATTCATGGGGCTGTCAATGCTAGTCTCCTCTTTCAGGTCCACGTTGGGAAGCCTCTCTCGCTCTGGAGCTTCCTCAAGATCTCCAAGTTTGAAAGACACTGTCCTCTCCTCCACTGCAGCTCGGAGAGGCAGAATGGCAGACCCTACCTCAGAAGTAGGATTCCTGTTTTCAATATCACCAAGAGACAACTTTGTTTCTTCATGGTCTTCTTTTAAGCTGTTCTTCTTTTCCATTAGGGGGCTTTCAGAAGGACTAGATTTTATTTCTCCTAGGGAAGAAAAGGAGGAGAACTTAGTATGCTTTTGACATACTCCCCTTGTTCCACATCCCCTATTTCTCCCACCCCAAACTCAATTTTAACAAAATTAATGAGGGCTGGGAATGTGGTTTAGTGGTAGAGTGCTTGCCTAGCATTCATGAAGCCCTGGGTCCAAATCCTCAGTATCACATAAACAGAAGAAGCCAGAGTGGTAACTGTGGCTCAAAGTGGTAGAGTATTAGCCTTGAGTGAAATTGCTCAGGGACAACACCCAGGCTCTGAGTTCAACTCCCATGACTGGCCAAAAAGAAAAAAAATTAATAATACCTATAAACTTGAGCTAAATTTTAGGTTAGCTTCCTGCTTGCTTGGTTATTTGCTTTCACTTGGGAATAAGCCAGCAATTCAGTGCACAAGCCACTAGGGTTGCAAATTTTAGTAAATATTTTAGGTTGTCTCTACAACCTAAAATTCTTTCTTAGATTTTCTTTTCTTTACAGCACCTCACAAAAAAACTGAAGAGCTCAGCTTGGCCCTAATTCTTTTTAAAAATGAAATTTCGATAAACTGGCCTCTACTTCTATGAAACAAAACCTGCCTTGTAGTTCTAAACCTTGTAGCCTATCAAGTTAGTACATCTTTAACTATCAAGAGTTCAAGAACCTCAAACTAGATTAACATTAAAGCAAGATTTGTCTCTTCTTCCAGACTGAGGGAGAAATGAGGTCAGGAGTCCTAAAAGCCTCATTTCCCCAGTGGATGCAGCACAGCTGACTAGCACAGAGCCTGTAGAAGGCTCCTCAGTTGAATCTTCCTAACTCCACTCAGTATGCATCCCACTGCCTCTAGGAATATACTAGACCTTGCTAATTTAGCATTTGTAGGGATGAAAATGATAGATGATGATTCTTTTCAAAGCTCAGTTAGTAAAGGAATTTTAGATCTAGATTTAAGTCAGAATTTTACTAACCAAGATAGTTATTACAATAATAACAGCCTAAGTGACTCAACTGACATCTAATGATGCTGACTTCCAGAATTTGTGCTACAATTCTAGTACAAATGCAATGTGAATTTGTGTATGTATCTACACTTTACAGTAGATTTGGGATACAATGTGTAAATGTTTCCATCTAGAATTCCAGAATTTGTGCTACAATTCTAGTACAAATGCAATGTGAATTTGTATATGTATCTACACTTTACAGTAGATTTGGGATACAATGTGTAAAAGTTTACATCTAGAATTATACTAAAGCATAAGCCTTAGCTGTGACTGAATCTAAAATTACTCATAAGTAGTTGGGCAAATGTTTCCTACATTGAGAGTATTTTGTACCTGCCCTTCATTTTTATTAGGAAATCTGTACCTTAATAAAGATATCTTCATGCTTCTCAACTAATGTACTTCTCTGTACTTACCTGTCAGTGCCAACTGACTAAGATATATGTATAAGAAAGATTAAACACCTAGCTTCTCTCTCCAGCACTGGTCAAATATTCTTAATGATTAAGATTAGTTAATAATGTAATTAGTTAATTAGTAATAATTAGTTAATAATCAAGATTAGCTCATTTTAAGTCCATTTAAAATAATCTGGGCAACAAACTTACTCTCCAATTACTACACTATATATTTTATGGTGTCAGTCTGTCCAGTGGATTTTTATATGTAGCCAAACAAAAAGATTTACGTATTATATTGCTAGTTAAACTGTTCTGCTACAAGTTATTACTTACGTTCAATTTTTCTCTTCATCCTGGGACATACAAAGAACCAGACGATAAGGGCACAGACAACTGCACAGCCCACCGAGATGAGGATGGTACCCCACAGAGGAAGTTTGTCAAAGCCCAGCACTAGGAGATAAAATGGTGCATCTTGAAAACCCTAGGGCAACAGCCCCCCTTAGAACATGTAAGTCCACCTGTGGAGATGGAGCACTTCCCCAAGCCAGCCCAATTCAAAGTTATTACACAGAAAGCCATACCAGTTTTGGTCCATTGAAACACTGAAGGGCCCTAAGCGTCTTCATATTCTAGCCCTCTACTTCCCTCCTGACTCCTAATTCTAACTGCCACAAATCACTCTTGCATAAACCAACTTACTTGAATGCTTACAAAGATGCCCTAATAATCACATTTGACATGCTGAAATAATTCTCTGTGAAAAAAATTCATTCATTTTATTAGCCTTCAAATATCTCTTTTAAAACATTACCAAACTCAAACAGAAAACTGGGATATTAGCTATAGGAAGACAATAGCTTACAGAGTTAAATAGTTGTTGTTGGTTTTTTTTTGGGGGGGGGGGTCAGTCATGGGGCCTGAATGCTGGGCCTGGGCACTGTCCCTCAGCTCTTCAGCTCAAGGCTAGTACTCTACCATTTGAGCCATAGCACTACTTCCGGCTTTTTTCTGCTTATATAGTGCTGAGGAATCGAACCCCAGGGTCTCATGTATGCAAGGCAAGCACTCTACCACTAAGCCACCTTCATAGACCCAAATAGTTGTCTTTCACAAACAAAGTTTTGCAAGAGTTTTACTTAACAGGCCATGATCTTTTCAGACTTGCCCACCAATGTCAACAGGCAAGCTTCATCCATGGCTCAAGGATAGGTAATATTAGTTATTATCTGTTTATCATGCTGCATGCCAATAGGCTCTAAGCTACTATAGAAACAGAAGTACAATATGATTTAAGCCTTAAGAGACATTATGACATAGTTTCGACAGCAGCATAGTTACTTGTGGTTGCTGTACTCCATCTTGCTCAACAGATATTTAACATATAAAGTTCTACTGCTTTCAAAATAATCAACCTTTAAGAAACAAAAACTGAGGTCACTTTAAAACTAAAGTTCTACATGACTATTGGTCTTTTCAATTATAATTTTACTTTAAATTTTGAGTTAATAGTCACAGAAATTCAAATATACATGAAACATGGATCTGTCATGATTTAAATGTCTGCATTCTTGAAAATAATCCATAGAAGAAAAAACAAAAATATCTAAGTTCCCATATCCAAAAATGATTTAATATTTTGGTTGCTAATCTTAACTATGAGCTTTGCAACTACCACATAAATACTAAGTGCTTAGAATCTCATGGGAGACATTTTAGTTTAGCACAAAAAATTCAATTTATAACAGAATGGAAACTGCTTACAAGCATTTCCTTGCCTGTGCCATTTGGCAAGGACTGCACTATCCTCCAAGACCAATATTCTCATAAAACTGCCCATTTCTTTACTGATATACCAAGAATGATGACAAGACTAAAAATATTTTGCTAGCTTTGTTTTTTCATCAATGACTTACTACACTTAGTGAGACTTAAGAAGCAAGTCATGACTCGTTAATCAGAAATGAAATCAGCTTAATGGGCCACAAACTAAATTGTTTTTTAAGATTCCTTAAAAGAATATTTGAAAATAGATAAGCTCACTGTCCATGATAAGGATAAACTGCTTTATGATAACCTAGCTTTCTATTTATATACACACAGATACACATGTGCACTGGGTAGCAACATGAAATTTTTCCAGTGGGTCACAGACAAAAGTTGAAATACATTAACAGTCAAAAATCATCAAACCACATGAGGCCAAAACTGATCTGTCCTACCTAGTAAGGTGCTAGAGATAACTAATTACTTATAGCTGCTAAATTAAACATGCAGCACAACTAAATTCATGCCTTGCTTAGTCCGAATATGAAATCAAGCAACATCTCAACCTTTACATTCTCAAATTACTTTTCCTTTCAGCTGCATGAATTCTTCTTCCAAGTGCACTCAGGCCAGATGTTAAACATCCCAACTCTTCTCATTCAAGTAGATTCAAGAGGGTAAATTAAGTACTTAGAAAAAGAAGTAGCTCCATTTGAGAGAGAAAAATGGTTCCAGAAACCAGTCCTAAATGACTGATTATTGAAGAACAAATAAAAAAACTAATAACTCTTCAGTAGTGAGGTCCAGCATTTTTTAGCATAGATAGGAAGAAGGGAGGGAGAAGATCATATTATTGATGGATCCTGGTAGATCCTGTGAAGACTAAAGAGGAAAGTTCTGTAGTGATTTAGAATCTGAGCAGGTCTCTTTGGTTGAAAAACTATCTAGGTTAACTCAGTGTACACTAGCCTGCAGCCTTCTGAAATGGGTGCAGGCCAGTCACCTTCTAGAAGATTTCAGCCCTGTAAAGCAAAAAGGGGTAAATTGGGCATTTAATACAAGTTTTGTAAATAACTTTAAATTCACACTTCAATATTTTGACATGTACTTACACGGTGCTCCAGTATACATGATGGAAAAGAGGTTTATTCCAACTGTGCAGGCATAAAAAAATGGCAAAGCTCGCAAACCATTAGGAACTGGGTCTTCCTGTAAAACATTAAGATCAGTATCTTAAAAGCTGTTAAAGCTAACACTTTGCCTGAGAATCTTGTGATAGGTTTGGAATTTCAGTGCTAACACTGGTTTCTCCATAGAAAGTTCCAAGGCCAACTGGGACTTTCCTACACTTGTTCCTGGAAGTATCTGTTTAAAAACAAAAATAAAAAACTAATTTTGCTTTCCACCAAAAGCTGGGTTTGAGTTTTTTGGTTTTTTTCTTTTGCTATTTTTAATAACCAGACTTTCTTCTTTATATAAGTGACTAATGCCAGGCACCGGTGGCTACTCAGGAGGGCTGAGATCTGAGGATCACAGTTCAAAGCTAGCCCGGGCAGGAAAGTCCATGAGACTTTTTTTTTTTTGGGGGGGGGTCCGGTCATGGGGCCTGAACTCTGGGCCTGGGCGCTGTCCCTCAACTCTTCAGCTCAAGACTAGCGCTCTACCACTTGAGCCACAGCGCCACTTCTGCCTTTTTTCTTTTTGCTTATGTGGTGCTGAGGAATCGAACCCAGGGCCTCAGGCAAGCAAGGCAAGTGCTCTACCACTGAGCCACCTTCCCAGCCCCGTCCATGAGACTCTTATCTCCAATAAACCACTAGAAAACCGGAAGTGGTGCTGTGGCTCAAGAGGTAGAGCATTCACCTTGAGCTGAAGAAAACAGAGACAGAGCCCAGGCCCAGAGTTCAAGGCCCACAACTGACAAAAAAAATAATAAGTGGCTAATAACATCCTGAATAATCAGTTTCAGTATCTAATGGCTTAAGGTATGTGAAATTCACATGCAAATCTAAGTATCTGCTGGAGGATCTACTAAACAAGAGAAATAATAATGTTAAAATGAAAGAGTGATATTATCAAGAAGCACTGTACTTATTACCTGACTTAGACAATTTTAACTCCTTTATGCAGTTACTTAATAAAAATGAAAAAAACATAATTTTCCTCATTTTATGCCTTCACAGATTAAAAGTGAAAAATGCAAAACATACCTGCAGCTATCACCTAATATCTGAAAAACACTGCATCATGAATACTTCACAAAGTACGAAGACAAAAAAATCTACTGTGTACTAATAGTTCATCTATTAGTAGAGACTGTCAAGAATTACTCTGGGCACAAATATTGGAAGGAATAACACAGAACTGGCATTCGTCTTCTAATATGAAATAATCCAAAAATTGAGAATTTAGAGTAAGGGTCTAGTGATGAAGAGGTAAATTTTAACGGGGGGGGGGGGAGGGAAGAGGGTCAGGAAACATCAGTTAAGCAGACATAAATGTTCACGTAGAAGGCAAATAGGGAGCTGAAGACAAGAACCATGGACAAATGCAAAGGCTCTTAGGCAAAAATGTGAAATGTTTCAAGAAACAGTAAAGGCTAGTGCAAAGAAAGAAATGTTTCACTTATAATAAACATGTATTTATTCCATAAAAAAGCATCCAAATCAAACACCTAAAAACTATGAACAGGCTGGACACCAATGGCTCAGACCTATAATTCTAGCTGTCAGTAGCCTCCTAAGGGAGGCTAAGATCTGATTACAGTTCAAAGCTAGCCAATTAACCATCAAAAGGCCGAAAGTGGAACTGTGGCTCAAGTGGTAGAGCACTAGCCCTCTGTAAAAATAATCAGGGACAGCTCCTAGATCCTGAATTTAAGTCTCAAAACTGCACCAAAAAAAAAAAAAAAAAGAGATCTGAATAAATACATGGGAAGGCTAAACTAAGAACTATCTTGACCACAATTCCAATGGAAAATTTCAGGGAGGATGAAAAGGGAAGATCCAAAAGGTATTCTAAAGCTTCTGATGGAAGGGGGAAGTGGGAGATCAGCACTTTGAGGAGAGGGAGGTGGTGGCTTAAGTTCCAATAAAATAGAAGAGTAAGCTTGTAGAGCCATGTGTGAAATAAGAGTGCCATTCCTATCCAGTAGAAATGGGCTTTCATTCAAAACCTCCCTTAATTTTAACTATCATCCATTATTTAAAAGAATGCTAACAGAGGGCTGGGAAGGTAGCTCAGCGGTAGAGTGCATGTCTTGCAAGCATGAGGCCCTGGGTTCGATTCCTCAGCACCACATAAACAGAAAAAGCCGGAAGTGGCGCTGTGGCTCCAGTGGTAGAGCACTAGCCTTGAGCTGAGGGACAGTGCCCAGGCCCAGAGTTCAGGCCCCATGACCGGCAAAAAAAAAAAAAAAGAATGCTAACAGAAATTCAAAACAAAAATACCCTAGAACTTAGGAACTGTTTTCTCTCACCTCTGAAGCACTGACCAATGCCAGTCATACATTGAGGACAAACAAGTTTAACCTAAGGTGGACAGGCCATCCAGAGTTTTAAGGTAAGTCTTCAAAGAAACCTAAAGGCTCCACCTTAAGATTAAAACTCATTTAATGGTCTTTTAACATCAGTTCAAGACTATTTGGTGATACACTATCTATCTACAAGTCAAACTAACTGGTCACTTAAGATGTAAATATTTTTTCTTGTAGCCCAATTAAGTACTCCCAGAAGGAAACAATATTAAAGCAGCTGGGACTAGGAACAGATAAGATGCCACAGGCCTGTAATCCCAGCACTTGGGATTCTGAGGCAGGACTGAGTTTGAGGACAGCCTGAGCTAAATGGAGATAGTCTCAAGTAGTTGGGAAGGGCATAAGAAATGGTACTTGATAGTATACCATAAAATACAGAATCAATGGTCTAAACAAAGTCAGGAAAGTGTCTCTCTCTCTCTCTCTCTGCCTCTCCCTCCCTCTCCCTGCCCCACCTTTGTCAATTGTGGGGCCTGAACTCTTGTGCCTGGGCGCTGTCCCTCAGCTCTTTTATCTCAAGGGTAGCACTCTTGAGCCACAGCACCACTTTTGCCTTTTTCTGCTTAGGTGGTGCTGAGGAATCAAACCCAGGGTCTCATGCATGCAAGGCAAGGACTCACCACTGAATCACCTTCCTAGCCAGATCTCTCCTTTTCTACTCCCTCTCCAGTCTCATCCCAGGTACTCCCAAGAGATAAACAGAGCTAGTGATTTTTATTTATTTATTTATTTTTGTCGGCCATAAGGCTTGAACTCTGGGCCTGGGCACTGTCCCTCCAGCTCTTCAGCTCAAGGCAATTGCTCTATCACTTGAGCCACTGTGCCACTTCCAGTTTTCTTGTGGTTAAATGGAGTCTCACGGCCTTTCCTGACTGGGTTGGATTTGAACTGCAATCCTCAGATCTCAGCTTCCTGAGTAGCTAGGATTACAGGTGTGAGCCACCAGTGCCCAGCAGAGCTAGTGATCTTTATGAAATAATTTTCATCACTATATGATCTGAGTAGATCATAACCTGAAGCCAATTGATAAAGTTAACTACACTGGGTCACCTAGTCATTCTGTGGGAGAACTATTCCGAGCACTTTAGTTAAAGTTGTTAAAATTCAAAGAAGTTAAAAAGTTAAAGAAAACATGTGAATGCCTCATCATTTTAATTATGTGGGATGGGAAAAGGCATCTTCAACCCCCCTTTGAGTATTCCCTTTAGTTTTTGCCCAAAGAAAAAAACAGATACCCTAGATATAGTTTATGTGACTTCCTAACAGGAAGAGGCCAAAAATCTGACTTTCTCTGACTAGAATTTAAATCTTCAGCAGGAAAGCTTTCACTTCATCTACCCACTGTTTAATGCTACAGTCCTTCACAGAAGTCCTTCCTCCATTCTACCTATTAAATTACCAAAACTATTGGAAAAGGCATTCCAAAAATAAAAAATTTGAAAATACATCTTTTAAATTAAAAAAATTCTAATTTTCAAGACAGAACTTTAAAGAATTAGACTATATCAATAGTAAAATATTCAGATTGTAGCAGTCTAAAGGTTCTGAACACCTAAAAACCCTGCCTTCCATCTTAAAGCACCACCATTTTCCTCTCCAGGGAAGATAAGAAGAGATCAGACACATCAAGCCTCTCTAAAACCAGAATGATCTACTTTCCAATCATCTAAAAAGCCAGTAAACACCTTTTCAAAGTAGACAACCATAACAAGAGCTCCCATTAATTCTTCTGATGTCCTAGTACACAGTAGGATAGGACCTTGACTATTTGGAAGCCCCACATTTAAACATACTGCCATATACCATGGTTGGTGAGTGGGAGGGAGAGAAGATGCTTGCTGAATGAAGCAGTATCAAACTTAAAAGAGTATCAATAAACTGTCTCTTTATCACACTATGCCAAACTATAGATGTTTCAAATGCTAGAAGCTTTATTCTGCTAGACTCAGGCTATGGGTAAATGATTCAATTTAGCAATTGAAGGATCTCTACAGAGAAGAGACATAAATCCTTCCCCAGAGAAGCTTAGAAATAGATCAGACAAATAGGGTCTGAACACATTCTCACCTCTTGAGACTAAGGCACCTATCTCTTTTTACTCAAATTTCTAAAGTTTTGGGGTATTTTAAAAAAAGAACTCAACAATGCACAGTTAAGAGCCATTCACCTTAGAAAAAAGACAACTTTGTTCCCTGAAAAAAAAATGCATTTGTTCTTACTGTAACTCAGTCCAATGCCAATATAATCCCTTCTTGTCTACATCTGTTTTGGAGCACATTAGACTTCCTGATAAAGAAGTGCTAGTGGGTCTCTCAAAAGTGATTTCCAAATAGGAAATTAAATGGATACTTGTATTCTTGATTTTTTTTGGTAAGGCAAAAAAAAAAAAATCACCTTTAGTGGCTTTTTTTACCTACTGAGAAACTGGACCCATTATAGGGAATAAGGGCCTCACCCAGAAGCTTATAAACTGGTTATAATTGGCCCTGTAAAAACTCAATTATCTGACAGTTTAGAAAGAGCCATGGGGGAAATTGGGACTTGAGTCTCAAGGTTACAATTCCTAATGTCCTGAATATAGCGGTGGTTTTGGTATAAAAAAAAAAAGTAATCTACATGCAACTAGGCAAAGCCAACTTAAATAAATTTCCTTATTCTATATTTTCAGTCTCTCAACATCCTATTGTTTCCTTCCTGAATGCCTTATATGTGTTTAGAACTTGATTCTTTCACAGAACTCCACAAAATACATGAGGTGTTCAGAACAAATAACTAACTTTCCAATGCCACATACCAGTCACAATTTTAAGAATGTCAGTCAGTTTGAATTAAGATTGCGTGAGAACTGCATAAAAGCCCAGTAAGGAAGAAGAAAGGTTACCTTTCGGAGGATGAATGCACGAACAAGGAAGAATAAAATTCCAGACATAATACCAGACAGCAGTGGAGAGACGAACCAAGACATCACTGGAATAAAACACATTAAGAAAAAAGATATCAACTAATGAAATCTAGGAGGCAAATGGCCTTCAAATGTTTGATGCTCTTATTTGTAAAACCCTTAAAACTGTCCATTTGAGCCAGCGCTGGTGGCTCATGCTTATAATCCTAGCTACTCAGGAGGCTGAGATCTGAGAATCAAAGTTCAAAGCCAGCCCAGGCAGGAAAGTCTGTGAGACTCTTATCTCCAATAAGACCCACAAAACCAGAAGTGGCTTTGTGGTTCAAGTGGTAGAGCGCTAGTCTTGAGCTGAAGAGCTGAGAGCTGAGGGACAGCACCCAGGCCCAGAGTTCAAGCCCCACGACCGACAAAAAAAAAGAAAAGAAAAAAGCTGTCCATACACATTACCGTGGGAGCATACGACAAGAAAAAAAAAAAAAAAAGTCAAGCCATTAAGAGTTAAACATACCAATTTTTATCAGTTCAGACCACTTGACTCCGTTTTGTCTCTTTGCCACAAGGGAGAAACCAATGGTTGCACCGACAATACAATGTGTCCCAGAAATGGGGAGCTTCAAAAACGAAGCCACTAGTTGCCATACCGCAGAACCTGAAACAGTCAAATGTTATTAAGTAAAAATGGGCAGACTATTATTATGTAAGCAGTACAGTCTGAAAGAAATAATCAGATAGGTTCAGCACAAAAACTGTAACCAATAATAAATTAGCTCATCCACCACTAAGAGCACAATGCATAAGAACTTACCAAACATAGCACTGACTGAGCCGGCCATCATCAGCTCTGGGGTAGAGTTGTACATCTTGACATCAATCAAGCCCTTCCGGATGGTTTCACTCACTTTGGCCCCCAGCAAGACTGAGCCCACTGTTTCAAAGATGCTAGCTAGGATGCAGGCTTGTTTCAGGGTCACAACACCTGAGCCCACAGCGGTACCAAACGAATTTGCTACATCATTGGCTCCCACGGAGAATGCCAAAATAAATGCAATGATGAAGCCCAGGATGACCATCCATAGGTAATCAGAAGTAGGCAGGGCCGCGGTTGGTGTCATTCTCTCTAGAATAGTGGTTTTATGCTTTTCTAATGAATGAGAGAATTACTGAACGGCTCTTAAGATGTGTAAACAGAATATGAGGTATCAAAATGCTAATAAATAATATATGATATAAAATTAAATACTGTAAACTACGGCACAGAAACCGGGCGGAGGAGTCACTGCTATACGATGCTGCAGGGCGTCTGCTGTCTGGGGTTTCTTGGGTTCTGGAGGGCTACAAGCACGGCGCAGAATTCCATGGCGCGTTAGAAAAAGGACATAAGTTCATCCTGAGGAAGCGAGGGAGGAGAAAATAACAATAGCATCGCGTCCTTGAGGGGTCGTAGCCCGCTCTGCCCCCCGCGGCCGGGCCCCCGCCATGGCCTCCGCCCGCCGCCCGAGTCCGCTATCCACCGCTGGAAGCGCCAGGCGGGGCACGTGGCGCCCGGTTACCGCGCCCGGGCCCGCGCGCGCCCGGCCCAGCCCCGATCGCCAGCCCGCGCGCGCGTCCTCGGCGCGAAAACCGAAGCAGGGCCATTCCCGCGCGCGCCGCCCCGGGACCGCCAAAAAGGGCAGCGGCGGGCGGGCGAGGGGCGGGGGAGGGAGGGTGACAGCGGCGTGGACGCGAACAGCCCGGCTGCTTCCGCCGCCTCCGCGTCGGCGTCCGGGCCTGCCCGGCCCCGGGGAGAAGAAAGAGCCTTTACATGGCAGCGCCACCACTCACCAGAGGAAACCGAGGGCTTAGCGGAGACAACGAGGCGAGATCCTGGCGGCGACGCGATGGACGCACGCACCTGCGGCTGGCCAGCAGATGGGCCAGGACAGCGACACCGGGAACGCTTCGCAGGGCTCGCGTCCCACCCAGGAAAGTACAGCTACGGGTACCTCAGCGACTGGAATGAGAAAAAGCGCAACGCGCGCCAGCAGCCATCACTCTGGCGAAGTAAGCGCCGGCCCTTACTTATAGCTGGCGCCACGACCCGCGTGACCTGCCGCGCCTCGCGCCGGCCCGGAACCCCGCCCCCACGATGACGTATACCTCCCCCTCCGGCAAAATGCGCCGCGCCTTGTGAACCCCACGCTCACGCTCATTGGTCCAGCTGCGCCGAAGGCCACGCCCTCCAGTACCGAGCTAGTCCACGTGGGGCAGGAGAGCCCCTCCCAGCAGCCCCGCCCGGGTACGCTGGCCCAGTCTGGTCACCTCGGCTGCTGACCGGCCGATGCCGCAGGGGCTCTCGTCTGGCGCGCGAAGATCGTCCCAGGGCGACACAAAGGCCACGACCAAGGTCACTTCTTGGGTTGCCCTACCCGGCTCCTGGGTTGCGGTGCCTGCCGCTCCCCTGCCGCACTTTGAGTACAGTTACCCGAGTCGGTGGAGTTCCTTCCCCCCTTCCCGTCACGGAACGGGGGAGTGCGTGCCCCGGAGCTCGGGATCCGGGCCCGGCTCGCTGTCGCACCTGACTTGCCCTTGGCGTGGATGGGCTCTGTCCCCCGCCCAGCAGGCGGAGGTGGTTCACGTGGTCACTTTTCTCCCGCAGTCATGCACTGGGGTGAAAATTGCAGGGCTGAGAGTTACGAGAACCGGTTTGCGTCCCCGTTGCAACACAGAGCTGTGGGTCATTAAGTTCTCGGCCGCAGACCTGGGTTCTGTGCCTTGGCTGTGGTGCAGCGGGAAGGACAATGCTTCGGATTCATATTCTGACTCACTTGCTGCAGTGTGTCACCTTGAGCAACTCCTAGGTCCCCATGCGTTCTCAAGAATGTATAATACTGCGTGCAGTTGATACTTCTTGCTTTTTGGCCGGAATTACATGAGAAAAAGAGTGTGAATGTTGACCAAAATTCAGTAAGTCTTCAGGAAATGCTAATTTCCACTTAGCTCTTTGCATGCAAATACCTGCCTTAGGATGCCCAACTGGGTGGAAGAGGATGTTTTCTTTCTATCCTGGAAGTTTTCCTATTTTTTCTGATAAAGATTCCTTCCCCTATGTGCAACACACCTCTGGTGTGTAGTTTGGATACTAATAAGACACCTTTCAGGGTTTTTCCATCACATGGCTTAAGCTTAATCATGCAGGGGAAGATTTAGGTCCTTGTCTCTTGTTAGGGTGGTGGATGAGATTAAAAATATTCCATCCAGAAATACTTACTAGGCTTAGAATGCTTTGGAATCCTCACATTTTTACCATCTCAAGTACAGGGCACGGAGGAGTAGAAACAAAGATACTGTATATTATTACTATACCTGAGTAATCTATAATGGCTTAAACTTCATCTCAGTGTCCTCTGACTTACCCAGAACATCTAGCACAGTTGTGTTATACAAGACTCTAGGTCCTAAGGTCATGTCTGAAAAAGTTTTATGTCCCAGAGCCACTGATTGGAGTGCAATTCTGGCACCTTCAAAAGTAATACTCTCCCTCCACTTTTATTTCATTTCATGGTTATAAAAACATTGAATAAAAGGACTGATCAGGGAAAGAACCTTAGCACTTTGTAATGAACTTTTCCCACAGTCTGTTGTTTACAGCTCTGTTGTCAGTCTGTAATAGTAGCTCTTAAAGTTGGCAAACACTTACTGGATAGTCAAGGTGGGGCAGTTATGATGAATAATATCTGTCAAGGTATAAGAACACAGTCCAGGATCCCGAATTGATAAGGTGCTTAGAGACCTGGGCTTGCCAGGGTTAGGGGAAGAGAAGTAGAGCCCTGCCTCTGGAAAGAACCTAGAAGAAATGGGAAAGAAAGAGAGGGTGTGAGGACACACACCTCTGTCTGCTTATACCCAATGGCATTGGTTCTAGCCTTACCTGAATGCTGGGGAAAGAGTCAGAGAGCCTAATAGTCGTTTAATACTTTTTCAATAGAATCAAGGCATTGCTACACACATGCTCTAGGATCTTGGAGGCCAATTAATGTAGTAGTGAGTGGTTAAACACATCAGACTATCTACTACTCAGTAGTTGTGACCAGGGACAAATACATTCTTTGCCTTGGTTTCCTTGTCTATAAAGATGGAGAGTCCCTACTTCATAGGGCTTTTGGAAAGACTAAATGAATCAAAATCTATCAAACTATCCTGAAGAGCATCTGGCACATCTAAGCACTTACTCAATTGCTAGCTAAAGGCTGACTGCAGAACCCAAGTTTAAAGTGAGTTATGTGTCAGATGACCATACATCAACTTCCTACCCCAGCCATCATGGTTAGTTCTCTCAAACTTCTCCCAATACTAATAGACTAAGAGGCTGTGCAGAATCACATTGCTACTATGCAAATCAGGGCAAAGGGGGCAATGTTGTCCGTGATCACTGAATAGACCCACTGGCTGGCCTAGGTGACAACAGTATCTTTGGCGAGTCATGGCCACTAAGCCTGTAGACCCAAGGGCCCTCACTCACCCTTACCCTCAGAGGACAAAATAAAACAGCATGTCACGAGCTGTAGAGCACCAAACCAGGCTCTGTGAGCCTGGACTTTTTGTAGTTTTTTCCATGTCTCACAAATTCATTGAAGTGCAGTTGAGCTACTGAGAGCTAAGAAACCTGACCTGCAAGAATGCAGACAAAAGGAGAAAACAATAGCATGTATACTAGAGCTCCTAGAGATTTGCAGACAAGGAAATGCATCTGAGGTCACTATTCAATGTGCTTGAAGTAAGCATCCTGGAAAAGTTCTGTTGGGAAGAAGGGACATTCAAATGGGCAGGGGAACATTGTATGCCCTAACCAGGAATGTGGACAGTTCTAGAGGTCCGTCTTAGGACTTGGATGGGAGCAGAAGGAGAGAACATGCAGAGGAGGGAAACTAGGAGCCATCAAGTAAAGGAGACCATCCTGAGGAAAATGAAGAGATACTATCAAGACAATGAGTGCCAGGCACTATTTTAGGTCCTCTGCACATATCTCCTGTGACACTCTCAATTTCTAAGGAGATCCTTTCACTTTATTTTACAGATCAAGTAACCAAAGCATGGGAGATTGAAGCCCTAGTTAAATCAATGCTTTTCCCCAGGATGCCAGTAAATCTAGAGCTAAGATGTGAGCCCTAGGTGTTAACTCTTATTTACACTTGAGTCAACACATTTACTTCCTCTTCTTTCTTCCTTATTTTTTTTTAAATTAACTTGCATTTACAACCTGAATTTTAAGCCTACTCAAACCTGGAGGGAGGGTGGGGGGAGGTGGTGGTTGGAAGAGCATTCTAGGAGACCTGTCTTCAAATTGGCCCCAGCTTCCCCAGAATAGGAAGAGGCAGGAAGCCAATGTACGTGCTCTCTCCAAAAATAAAGTTGTAGCCTGACCCAATCTTAGAGTTACTGGAAACTCTGTTTTCTTGAATCTTTTCAGAAAAAGAGAAGCAAGCTGGGCACGGGTGGCTCATGCCTATAATCCTAGCTACTCCGGAGGCTAAGATCTGAGGATCACAGTTTGAAGCCAGACTAGGCAAGACTATCTCCATTTAACCAACAAAAAGCCAGAAGTAGAACTGTGGCTCAAGTATAAAGCACTGCCTTGAGCAAAAAAGCTAAGGGATAGGGCTGGGAAGGTGGCTCAGTGGTAGAACGCTTGCCTTGCATGCATGAGGCCCTAGGTTCAATTCCTCAGCACCACATAAGCAAAAAGAAAAAAGCCGGAAGTGGCACTGTGGCTCAAGTGGTAGAGTGCTAGCCTTGAGCTGAAGAGCTGAGGGACAGCGCCCAGGCCCGGAGTTCAGGCCCCACGACCGGACCCAAAAAAAAAAAAAAAAAAGCTAAGGGATAGTCCCCAGGTCCTGAATTTAAATCCCAGAACTGGCACCAAAGGTGGCCAGGGAAGGGAGAGAGAAAGAGAAACCTATCTTATAAGGCAAAACCAACCTGAAGTCAACTACAGGAAATAGGTTCAAAGTAATGTTTCAAGGAGGGACCTCATGCCACCTTCGTTCTCTTCCTACTTTAGAGGCTGCTAACTCCAGATATTTTCCATAGCCTTAATGTCCATTGAACAGGACTGAGCATCTAGTATCCATGGCTCTACTACTCAGAAGGTTATATAAGAGTTGGGGATAGGGACAGAGTAGGGGTTCTTCTAAGCATCCAGACAGCCAAGCTCTGATGTGCAGATGCACAGGCTGAGGCTGATATCCCATACCAAAAAGGAGCTGGGTTTTGCTTTTGCCATGCAAACTGGTAATCTACTTCTATTCCAACAGGGAGATAGTCGTACCCACCCTAAACTTGATGTGCCTAAACTTGACAGCTCATTGTCCGGTCTTGGTTTCTTGTTCATGTAGGCTTGATATGGCAGAAGACCTAGACAGCAGGAAGAGGAACACATTTCTTGCCTTAGAGGTTCATGGGTCTCTTGAACCAGCCCCAACCACAGCACAGCATTCTTAAGCGCTTGCTTAAGACCTCTGTGGATTTTTTGTTTTCTCCAAAGCTCAACTTTCTTTCAACAGGAATGAAAGGTATTGCTGAAAACTCAGGAATTATATTTAGTGAAGATCCTGTGGCTGAAGAGGAAGAGGTTCAGCCAAGCCTTGGGATGAAATGGCAGGAACTGAGAAAGAGAGGGGGCAGCAGGATGTGAATCAGCACTCCTCTCCAGGAGGAGAGATGAGACCTCAGTCTCTCTGTGGCTGCCCCTAGCTCTTCAGTTGACAAATAGCCTGCTGTAGATCTAGATCAACAAGCTTGACCATCCCATGCCCTCAAAAACACTCACACTGTTTTTAGTGTCGTACTTAATGCTAGCCATGAGCACAACAGTCAAGGAGGCAGAGTCAACTTTCCACACTCCCTCATACCACACCTCTTCCTGACCTGTGGATTTCTGAGCACCAGAGGTGGGGATGGGGAAAGGAAGGGAGGAAAAGAGGGAGGAAAGGCAGGAAGGGAAGGACAAAGTGAGCAAGGAATGGAGAGGAAAAAGCATCAGCCTCATGGAAGACAGGTTCTAAGCAAAACCCAATCTCATTTTCATTGGGGGAATTTCTTTCCAGGGTGGCAGACCCTCTTGCTCTCTCTCTTTAGAACCTTGCTCCTGTAAGTGGACCAGCATTGAGGTAGTCTGCAAAGTTAGAATCTGCCTTTGGGGGTAAGGGGAAAAAAGGAGAGATACCGGGGACCAGTCCTAGGGCCTTAGCACTCTAAGGCTGAGCTACATTCCCCACCCAACCCCCCTCTAGCAGAATCTGCATTTTCAAAAGCTCTCCTTGTGATTCATAAGCACATTAACAGTTTGGAAGCAATTACAAGAATACAGATTCTTTTTACTTGTAAGTTTAGAAACAATATGTTTAGGCATTTTTTTTCAGTCAGATGTTGAAAAATCAACCACTTTTTTGTATATTGTCTAATTTTTCTGAGCAAGCACTCATATCATTTTAGTTAAGAGTAATCAGCACATGGCTCTAGGGTCACACTATCTGAAATGACTCCTGGGTTTACCATTTACCTGCTATGAGTTTGAGCAACTTGCCTAACCTCTCTGTGCCTTCATTCCTATTCTGTAAGATAGAGATAATAGGATTGCTACAAAACTTACATGAGTAATGTACTTGGCACTCACTGGGCATTTAGCAAGCACTTTTTTGGATACTAGTTATATGTGGGTGTCAACAAATTCTAGGATGAATTGTTTCTATGGTTGGTGGTCTTATCCACTGTAATCAGATTCTGCCCAGTTTTATTTTCCTAATTTTATTCTTAGGGGCAACTTAACTGATCAAGCCAGAGGAGGTACATGCTTGTGATCCTACGACTCGGGTGACTGAGGCAGGAGGATTGCACGTTTGAGGACAGCCTGGGTTACATAGTGATACTCTGCCTCAAAGGGGGTCAGGGCGGGGGGTGGGGGGGGAATGAAGCCGGGAAGGAGGGAATAGATCCATTTGCAGACTGTTAATCTATTTCATCATTCAACAACCACCATCTACAGGGAATTGGACTTTTTAACTGTCAACTTGAATAATACCTCTACCTTTTTAATGATAACAATTTATAAAAGCCTTAAGTATACCTATAGGACTCACCCTCCTGGTTCCAGGAACCTTCAAAAGCATTTGTTTCTTTTCATCTTCACCCCTGTGTAATGTAGGCAGGGCAGGTATCAGTACACTGTTCTGTAAGCAAATGAAGGTATCAGTACACTGTTCTGTAAGCAAATGAAAACCTCACAGTGAGACAAGTAGTAAAAAAGTGGAATGTGGGATCTCAGTACTGTGGGCTCTGAAGAAATGAATGACAATCAGTTCAATGTCTTTCCCAACACCTTGTGTTGCTTCTTAGTTTAAATCAGATGAGCCATTTACAGGAATGAAGATTGAATTTTCAGGCCACAAAATATGGTTATCAAACCCTAATAATTAAAATTATTTAGAGCAAAGGAATCTCCATATCTTTCAAATTACTGTAAAATAATACAGGCTCATATAAACATAATATCATAGAAAAGGATATCAAGTTGTTATTGTTGTTGTTTGTCAGTCGTGGGTTTTGAATTCAGAGCCTGGGCACTGTTCCTAAGCTTTTCTGCTCAAAGATAGCACTCTATCACTTAGAGCCACAGTTCCATTTCCAGTGTTTCCAGTGATTAACTGGAGATAAGAGTCCCACAGACTTTCCTGCCCTGGGTAGCTTTGAACCTTGATGGTCAGATGTCAGCCTCTGAGTAGCTAGGATTACAGGCATGAACCACCAGTGCCCAGCTAGGATATCAATTTAAAAGTACATATGTCCCTAGAATCTCAACTTTCTACTCGAACCCTTCAACTTTGCTGGTTCAAAATTCCAGTATTTGGGGAGCTTTAAATGAGCTTCAGACAGAATGTAGTGGAGCACACCTGTACTCTCAGCCCTCTAAAAGCAGAGACAAAAAGCATTCAAAGAAACTGTTTTTGTTTTTGTGGGTCCAGGGGCTTAAACTCTGGACCTGGGCACTGTCCCTGAGACTCTTTGTGCTCAAGGCTGGCACTCTACCACTTGAGCCACAGCACTAGTTCCAGCTTTTTCTGAACAGTTTATTAGAGATAAAAGTCTCACAGACTTTCCTGCCCAGGCTGACTTCAAACTACAATCCTCAGGTCTCAGCCTCCTAAGTAGCTAGGATTACAGGCATGAGCCTGCACAGAACTGTTAATAATCTCTTGTGATACAGAAGTATAAGATAGTCATATTCTTCTCTAAGCTATTTTTTCTTTTTTTAATGAAATAATACCATGGAGTTATGCAACTTTTTTGGTTCTTTTCATTTAACATGTCGTAGTTGCCTCTGCATGCCATTGCATATAGATAGTTCTCTATAATTGTGTTCTCTTACCGAACTCATAATAATCCACTATAAAATGTGTGTGTGTCTGTCCGTCTGTCCTTGTGCTCATTATCTGTGCTATCAACTTTATGAAGATCTCATTTTATATGATACTGCAGCAAATTAGAAGCCCACCTAGCACATAAGAGCAAATGCTAGGATCAATGCTGGGAAATAATTCCTGTAACAGACACAATGGCCTATCTATATCACCTTAGCCTCTTCTTAGCTCCTATCATAATCTTTTGGCTCTCATCCTCTGCAATGTGGCCTTTTGTTCTTTTCTTTCCTACTTCCTTCCTGAGCAAGGCTGCCTCTCCTTTGCACTGGCCCTTGCCCACGCAAACTGATTTCTCTTTTCCTCCCTCCAAGGGACCCTTTTCCAGGCCTGCAGTCTCCTAAGTTTTTCCCCAGACATGTGGGATGTATATTTTCTTTTTCAGTGAGGTCATCCTCCCCACCACCTCCTGGCTTGTTGATGTTCCCACCTCCACAGAGCCATGGTGCTTGGCTCTGTGGTTGGTCCAGAGTGTATAACCAAATCTTGAAGAGACACAGCTTCTGGGTCTAGCTGTGCTCTGCCTTATAGCACCATGGAGGAGGCAGGTGATGGCATCTATGCTACTGCTGGTCTTTGCTTCCTGCTACTGGGCATCCAGGGTGTGTCTACCGCAGCAGCACTACCATCCTGACCTCCATGGAGAACTCCAGCTCCAAGGTGTGCCTTTTTTGCACCATGGAAATTGTTAGCCACTGGATCTTGAGAAATGGTAAGAAAGGATGACAGTTCTGAAGGACAGTACTGCTTGGCCTGAGAATGGAGTATGAGGGGGACATTGGGGACAGATTAGACAAGAACTCCTGCGTCTCTTTCCCCAAGGCTGTCAGTAAGTCTGAGGTCACAGTAAGTTACTCTAGAACCAAAGCTGTGGAACATTAGCATGCAAATAAGGTTGAGATGATCGTGCTGATCTGCAAGTCAGAGTTGTCCCTTTGCCCTTGGTCACTAAGTGGGCCTTGTATGAGGCCATTGATTCTGAGGACCAGCTCATAGCCAATAGCTCCCAGAAAAAGTTCTTTGTAAATGCATTGGAAGCCAAGGCTAGAATCTAGGCATGAGCTCCAATCATAGCATCTACTTGTACAATGGTTCTAACAGAGAGTATCACCCAGGCCATAATCACAATGCACATGCACAGTTACCTGGCTATCCACTGGCCTTTCCTGGGCATTTTAGCCAAAGTCCAAGGACCATTTTCAGTCTTCCTCCTGCATGAGAAGCAGCAGAAGCCTGACAAGACCCTCAATGACCACTTCTGTGTCACTGAAGAGGAGCAGCCATCACAGACAATAAAAGAATGTCACCAGAAGACTGCAGGCTGAGTAGATGCCAGGCACCATGGGGGCCCAGAGTATGAGGCAACAGCTGATGATTGAAACCCTTCACCACTTCCCCAAACTGGCATCTACATCTACCACACACAGGAGTCTGCCAAATTCTACATCCTCTCACCTCAAAGAAAACACACCTGGTGAAAGCAAACTTATCATAGATTCCAATTTTTATTTTTCATTTTAAACCAAATGATAGTCTTTCCTGTTAAGCACACACACACACACACACACACACACACACACACACAGCGCTTGAGTGCTAACAACACCAAGTGTGGTTACTGTTTCAGAAAGGCTGGCTCATAGAAGTTGCTGCCAGGAGCATTTGCTCTCACCTCCCTGTACTTGCCCATCTCACTTCACGCCTGGGCCCCTGACACAACAGCTACCCAGAGCACTTCACTCATGTTTACAACCCCCTGGACAATTTCTAGCTAACAGCTCTGATGGGGCCCTATGATGGGAAAGGAGAGATGAATCTATGCAGAAGGAAAAGGGAATAAGTACTGCTGCTCAGAATCCCAACTCTGAAGCCTGGTGCCAGTGACTCCTGCCTGTAATCCTAGCTACTCAGGAGACTGAGATCTGAGGATCATGGTTCAAAGCCAGTCTGGGCAGGAAAGTCCATGAGACTCTTATCTCCAATAAACCACCAGAAAACCACAAGTGGTGCTATGGCTCAAGTGGCACAAGCCTTGAGCTAAAGAGCTGAGGGACAGTGTCCAGGCCCACAGTTCAAGCCCCACAACCAACCAAAAAAAAAAAAAAAGAATCCCAACCCTAAGTTAAGAACACAGCTGCCTGACTTCCCTCTCCTGCCTGCTGGTCCCTGTGAATGAGGTCCAAGACTGAGACTGAGGGATAAGGGGACTTGGCCTATGGCAAAATCCAAGATTAGCATCTCTATCTACCCCTTGGCTCACCTGGTTCTTTTCTCTTTCACTTTCTCCTGTGTCCTCAGCAGATTGAGAACCCTCTCTCAATGTCACCTGCTTCATCTCTACCATCTCATTCTGACAATCACTTCTGTCTACTTCAGTCTTCCTGAGATATTGATCTATAGCCACTATCTTCTGACCTCTCTACATGCCCCCTTCTCTACAGCTGATGAAATCCATATCTCCTCCTAGCTCCAAATTCTCCTTTTCTAGCTATTGACAATGTTGATGGAAGTCTTTTTTTCAGCATGGGCTACTCTGCTGACTTCTATGTGCTCTGTCCAATTCTACAGCAGCCATCTTCTTCCTCTCCCTCCTTCCTCCATCCCCATTCTCTCTCTCCTCACATCTCCTTTGAGAGTCCTACCCTATTCATCCCCATTCCATTACCTCCTCTTTGCATATCTCCTCCCCAAATCTCTGCCTCCTTGCCCAGTTCTGAATGCAAGCTGCATAGTTTTTCTATCGAATGCAACACAGTAACACCAAAGTATCTCATCCTCTCACCCATACCTCAAGAAGTTGCCTTTTCATTGCCCCAAGTTTCAATAATCAGAGATCTTAGATACTCTGAAGCTTCAAGCCTGATGTCCTATGAATCTTTCAACTGCATAGTGAACACAGTCCACCTCCTCAGATTCTCCCAAATTACTGCCTCTTTCAGCTCCTACCCCTGCCACCTTTCCTGGATTCTTTACATCCTAGATAGTCCTCCCGTATACTGCCGTGTGCTGCTATCATCAGTCCCTGTACAAACATCTCAGAGATCCTTGCTACATGTGGCATAAAGCCCAGGGAGACAGGCTCTCTCCAGCTTGGCCCCTCTGCCTTTCTCCACCATGGGACTCCCTCTCTCTCTTAACTATCTGATTCCTTTGAGGTTTTTTTTGCACCTCCCTTCCCTGTGTTTCTTTATCATGGCCTTGGGTGGTATCTCTTATTCAAGTTCAATTCCAAACTACTGATGTCTGTCTTGGCGTTGTGTTTGGGTCATTATGTGCTTGTTTTGCCATTCCAACTATATCACAAGCTCCAGAAACACTGAGGTGGAGTTCTTCATGCCTTATTAGGATGGGATTGTCAAATTCATTATGTTATGGACAAAACTAGGAATATGGAGGAAGGTGTGTAATATAAGGAAGGGCCTACCCAGGTGCTAGTGGCTCATGCTTGCAATCCTAGCTACTCGAGAGGCTGAGATCTGTGGATCAAGGTTCAAAGCCACCAGGAAGAAATTTAGACTCTTGGCTCCAATTAATCACAAAAAAGCTGGAAATGGAGCTGTGCTTCAAGTGGTAGAGCACCAGCCTTGTGCAACAAAGCTAAGCAAGAATGTAAAGCCTAGGTCAAGCCCTAGTATCAAAACACACACACACACACACACACACACACACACACACACACGTAAACGGAAAAGGAAAAGGAAAAAAGGAAAGAGGAGACTAGACTGCTCAAACCAAACCCACCTGTAGATGAGACAGACCCATAAGCCACCTACCTGCAAATGAGCCCCACCTACCATGATCTCTGCCTACAAATAATTCCTTATGGTTATTTCTCCAGAGGCAGCATCCAGTCTCTCACCATCTGTCAGAGTGCACAGTGACCTGCTTTTTCTGGCCTAAAGTGGAGGGAGCCAAAGCCCTCAGCCAACCTAGAGGTGTCAGCTCCTCTTCTCACCCATCCTAACTGGCTGTGTTGCTCCTGATGTCAGGTGCTGCCACATGCTCTTGCTTCCTGTGAGGTGGAAGCAGCACTGGCTTTCTCACTTACAAGCTAAAGAAAGAGGGAGCCTACCCCTCCTCTGCTCATGACCCACTCACAGCCAGTCAAGATGGAGGTCACCCAGGGAGTGCCTGCAACATCTTGATCATCTGAAGGATCTGCTAAGTGCTAGCCACATGCTGACTTAGATGGTAGAAGGACTCAGAGCTGGTATGAACTGTGGGGGCTGGAGAAGTCAGAGGGACAAGAGGAAAAGGACAGAGAGAAGGAGGAAAGGAGAGAAGGGAGAGGAGGAAAGAGAGAGGGAGGGAGAGAGAGGAAAGAGCATGTGGAATCTGGGCTCCCAGTTTTTTTGTTTTGTTTTGGTCAGTCGTGGGGCCTGAACTCTGGGCCTGGGCGCTGTCCCTCAGATCTTCAGCTCAAGGCTAGCACTCTACCACTTGAGCGTCAACCCCACTTCCAGCTTTTTCTGCTTATGTGGTGCTGAGGAATCGAACCCAGGGCCTCATGCATGCAAGGCAAGCACTCTACCACTGAGCTACCTTCCCAGCCCTGGGCTCCCAGTTTTGACTCATGTGGCCTGTCTTCTATCTCTGCCCCTTACTCCACCAGCCTTCTGAATCTTGATACCTTTGACTGTTTCCCAATTTCTAGCCCCATTCCAATGTAGTCAGCCAATCTAGGTAGCCAGACTAGACTTTAAGCCATTGCCTTCACCAAGTCTTCACCATTGTCCAGCAGACATTCAGACTGGCTGGCTGGCTGGCTGGCTGGGGCTTTCCATGACAAAATCCTCCTTCATCCATCAGCTTTATTTTCCAGGGCTTCATAGAGGAAAAATGTACTCAGCCCAGACTAGCTTGTCACTACCACCACCTCACTTTGTGCAAGGAAGCAAGTGGTGATCTTACCTTAGAAAAAAATAACCCCTTAGGATATCTTTCTTCACATTTTCTCCATTAAATAGTCACTTGGAATACTCATTTGGAAAATTAGAAAGTTAACTTCCTCTAGAATATTAGTTTCTCCTGCGTGGATACCCTCATTTCCTCCTCAGAGCAAGTCTAGAAAGTAGAAGTTGCACCTGAATTATACAAATGAGAAACTCAGAAGAGCCTGGCTCCCTTTCTAACCCTCGGAGTCATGCGTGGTAGAGCTGTAGTCTCTGTGCTGGCCCCTCTTCCTCTGCAGGCCAAGGTCTTCCTATATTACCTTGGTCAAATGAAGACTGCTTGCCAGAGGACACAGGATCCTTTTACTGCTTGACCACCGATGTGTGCAGTAGTGTCCTAGTCCATGCAGAAAGCTATGCCAGAATGCCATTGATAGCTGGTCAATAAGCAATGACAACTTACTATTCCCCAGTCTGGAAGCTGGGGAATTCCACAGTCAAAATGCCCATAGATCTGTTTCTAGTGAAGATCTGTTTCCTGGTTCTTAGACATCCATCTTCTGGCTGGATACTCACATGGCAGAAAGGACAGGGAGTTTTTCTAGGAGTCTGGTTTATACAGCCATTAATTCCATTCAGGAAGTGTCACCTTCAAGATCTAATCATCTCCCATCAGAGTTTAGATTTCAACATATGAATTCTGATATACCAAACATTCAGTGTATTGCAAATAGGTTACAACTATACTGCATAGCAAAGCAACACTGGGTAAAAAGTTCAAAGGAACATTCTTTTTAAAAAGAATTCTCTCTAGGATTGCTCAAATTCTGGCTTGTTCGTGGTGCTAGAGAATTGAACTTGAGGCCTTGTGCATCATAGGCAAGCACTCTATCTGAGCTATAACCCCTTCCTTCCCTTCAAAATAATTCTAAAATGAAAATCTCTGCTCCTTGGCAGATGACACAAGCACGTTCTTTCAGAAGGCATTTGATAAGGTTGAAAGGACAAAGATCCAGCAGAACCTGCCTGGAATATTCTTGCTGTGGCTGTTTTCTACAGAATGAGGCTCACAATATGTGAATGTTTGCCTGCCTGCCTGCCTGCCTTCCTTCCTTCCTTCCTTCCTTCCTTCTTTTTTCTTTTTGTCCTTGTACCTAGGCTTGAACCCCAGGCCTTACACTGGCTGGGCTGCCTTGCTCAGCTGGTGCTCTACTACTTGAGTTATACCTTCAACCTGGTTTTTTATTAGTTATTTTGGAGATAAAGATTCTCAAATCATGATCTTCTGGATCTCAGCCTCCTGAATAATTATGATTACAGGCATGAGCCACCAGCATTGGGCTGTTGCTTCTTTCTTTAGGAAAGATGTGTGATTTTACCATCAGTGAACAAAGAATCATACCTTACATTTCCCAGGATAACTTCATGAGATACACACACACACACACACACACACACACACACACACACACACACACACACACACACACACATTACAGTTTAGGATATACATCATTTCTGGCCACTTTACATCAGAAATACTGCCATTACATTGGATTGGGACATAGTCCTGTCTTCCTCCCCCATCCCTATATTCCCTATATCCCACTGCCATATGCTTATGGAGACACATAGCTAGAGAAAAGAGTATGCTCTGGTGGCTCCAGGTTTAACTAGCTAGGATGTTCACTCACATGGGCATAAGGATTATATGACACCCAATTATTTGTTTATTTATTTTGGCTGTACTGAGGTTGAACTCAAGGACTTGAGCTTAGTTAGGCAGATACTTGAGCTACATACACACAGACCTTTTCCCCTCTAAGTTATTTTCCTGATAGAGTCTCAAGCTGTTTTCCCAGGGCAAGTCTTGGACATCAATCCTTCTACCTACAACTCCTGTAAAACTGGGATTGCAGCTTGTTTGTTTGTTGAGATGAGATTTCACTATGTGTCCAGGTTAGTTTCAAATTGTAATCCTCCTGATCTCCACCTCCCTAGTAGGTTAGATTACAGGCATGAGCTGCTATGCCTGGCCCTTACCCATGAATGCTTGATGGCTGTCTTTCCTAGGCCAGGCTTCCCTCCAGGGTTCAGGTAAGCAACCATCCACCAGTACAAAAATTGCATTACCGAAGTGGAAAGAAGAGTGTGAAAGGTTCTTTTTTAAAATTACTTAATTTATTGTTATTATAAAGGTGATGTACAGAGAGATTACAATTACATGAGTCAGTAATGAGTACATTTCCTTTTGTGTCTTCTGTTCCCTCACTCTCTCATATAGTCCCTCCCTCCTGATTCCACCATCCAGTTGTATAGTTCACTTTCATCAGTGTCCAGTAAGCGCCACTGCCACACGTTTCCACCCTTTTTCCCTCGAGTTCTGTACCCACTCTCCAGACCTTCCAAAGAAATACACTTGAATATACCATACATAAAGAAAGGAAGACAGAATCATCAAAAATAGAAATTAAAAAAGAGAGATCTCTTACTTCCATATCTTGGAGTTCATTTCAATATATATTACATAATATATATTATATATATATATATATATATATGAAGAAGTACAGTCATTGTGCTTTTGTGTTTCTCTCCTAAGAGTATCCTCTTCTGGTCTCACTGTGTATGAGTATCTGGAATCCCATATAAAATCATATCCCAGTGTATTTTAGATCTAATTTCCTCATATCAGAGAGAACATGTGCCATTTGTCTCTCTGAGCTTGGCTTACCTCACCTAACATAATTGGTTCTAGTTTCATCCATTTTCCTGCAAATGATATAGTTTTATTCATTCTAATGGCTGTGTGAAATTCCATTGTGTATAGGTACCATATGTGGATCCACTCATCTATTGTGGGGCATCTGGACTGTTTCCAGATCTTGGCTGTTGTGAATAGTCCAGAAATGAACATGGATGTGCAGGTGTCTTTATCACATCCTGGCTCATGATGTTCAGGTTAGATGTGTGGGGGGTGGTTCTTTGTACGGAAGAGATAGTATTAAAGGAGTAGGAAAAATATAAGGTACTGAACAAGAAAGCTGCAAAAGGTAACCTCACTGGCCATTATCACCCAGAACATGGGGCTCAACATCTCTATCAGTAACCCTCCCCCACTGCCGCCACCAAGCCCTCCAAATCCTAATGAGGTACCTTGTTCATAGTCTACAAAACAGAGTTCAGCTTAATCCTAATCTAATTTGTTTGGGAAGCAAAGCTTTTCTCACTTTAACAAGGACAGCGTTCCACCTGCAAGTCCTGACAAGTACTTTTGTTGTTGTTACTGAATACCCAGGGCTCAGGCTCTACCATGGACACATACATCTCCTCAACCCCTACTCCCCCCCAAAAAATCTTAGAAAATGAAAGAAAAGAGAAAACATCGGAGTAAATCCAAAACAATATTCTTTTACGAACTTTTTCTTACAGATATATGTGTATGAGTCTTTATAAAGTGGATAGTAATGTAAATGGTTTTCTTACAGTGCATAGAGATTTTTTTTAAAAAGCTTAAGAAACATTGCTTTAAAAGAAAACACCCAGCTGGGTGCTGGTGGTTCATGCCTATAATCCTAGCTACTCGGGAGGCTGAATCTTGGTTCAAAGTCAACCCAGGGAGAAAAGTTCATGAGACTCTTGTCTCCAATTAACCAGCAAAAAGCCAGAAGTAGAGCTGTGGCTTGAGCGAAAAGCCAAAGGAGAATGCAAGGCCTTGAGTTTAAGCCCCAGTACTGGCACAAGAAGAATAAGAGAGGAGCAGGGAGGGAGAGAGATGAAAAAAAGGAAGGAAGAAAGCAAGGGAGGGAGGGAAAGAAGAAGGGAGGGAGAGAGAGAGAAAACACCTGACCTCAAATATTAAACAAATATGATCAGTATTTTGTATCTTGTTCTATGCTGTATCTGTAAAGAAAAGAGCAAGACTTGACTCCTGCACTTGGAAGGTTCTGAATCCTGGAATGAAAAGACAAACATACCACCAGGATAGGATGTGAAAACTGACAGGTGAGTGTCAGAGTGGGAGCCAGCACTTTCTTTGAACTCTTGTGTCTGGATCTACTGCTGGCTGGGAAGGATGGGGGAAGCCTGTTCCCAAGAAAGCAGCAGAGTTACAGGAGCCTCCCCAGCATGGCTTAGCTAGGGCAAGGGGCTGCTTGGTAAGCCCCAGGCATGGATGCTGCGGAAGAATGCAGGGGCAATGAGAACAGGTAGGGATGTCAGAATAGAAGGGACTAGATCCTGGCCTTTTCATCTGGAGAATGTGAGTTTATTTACAAATGGGGACAGCAGAAAACAGCAACTGTTGCTTCTGCCACTGCTTCAAGGATTTTTCCGAATTACCTGAGCAATGGTTAAAATTTAGGATCATTAAACCCATAGCCTGATATTGATAGGAATAATCTGTGTTTTGAATTTCTTCTTGTTTATGTCTTGCTATGCAGCTAGATCCAGTGTTGCTGTCTAGTCACCAGACTCCTCTGTGTCCTTTTCCACACAAAGCCTTCTCTTCTCATTTCTCTTGTTATCCCTTCCAAGCTCCAACGCTGGAAAGGGACAAGAAGACAGGTAAATGGTTTTTGGTAACACCTCTGCTTGCACATCTCCAGGATGACAGGCAGTCTGGAAAGAAAGCAGGGCAGCAGGACACCAGTGGCTCACCCCTGTAATCCTAGCTACTCAGGAGGCTGAGATCTAAGGATTGTGGTTCAATGCCAGCCCAAGCAAGAAAAGTCCATGAGACTCTTTTTTTTTTTTTTGGTCGGTCGTGGGGCTTGAACTCTGGGCCTGGGCACTGTCCCT
>NW_012267263.1:406183-425882 GCF_000151885.1 Dipodomys ordii
TTTGGTCGGTCGTGGGGCTTGAACTCTGGGCCTGGGCACTGTCCCTCAGCTCAAGGCTAGTGCTCTACCACTTGAGCTACAGCACCACTTCCCCATAAGACTCTTATCTCCAATAAACCACTAGAAACAGGAAGTGGCACTGTGGTTCAAGTGGTAGAGTGCCTGCCTTGAGCTGAAGAGCGCAGGGACAGTGCCCAGGCCTAGAGTTCAAGCCCCATAATAAAAAAAAAAAGAAAGAGAGAGAGAGAGAAAGGAAGGAAGGAAGGAAGGAAGGAAGGAAGAAGGAAAGAAAGAAAGAAAGAAAGAAAGAAAGAAAGAAAGAAAGAAAGAAAGAAAGAAAGAAAGAAAGAAAGAAAGAAAGAAAGAAAGAGAAAGAAAAGACAGCAGGGCTGAGAGCAAATGTGGCTTCTTTTTCTGCTTTGGAGCCTCAGTTTAGACAGGAAAAAGGTAAAAGGAAAGCAAAAACTATCAAGAAGTTCATGTTTTATTTCCCTTTATACAAAACCACTTTTTACTTATAGATCCAGAATATAATGTCTGCCTATTCGCAGGAAATCCCATTGAGCCAGTCCTTGGAAAGGAATGAGACAAATATCAAACTGTAGCTATCAAAGGACTGAAGTATGAGGAATAGACTCTATCTACTTGTCCCCAGCTGTCCTCATTGTAGAGAGCTTCCACCTATGATACTCTCCTTGACGTGGAATTCTAGGGGGCCCCTAGGAGCAATATACCAGCTCTTCTGTGTCACCCAGGCCTGTGCAAAGGTTGGTCTTCCCTTCGCTCCCCTCACACCAGGCCCCTTTCCAAGCCTTTGCTCCCAATGAGTTCCACTGTCTGGAATTTTCTCATCTTCAGAGAGAAGCCAGTACCTATCCAAATACTGCCTATAGGGTTTATCTCAAATCTCCTCTCTTCTAGGAAGTCAACTCACAAGAAGTGCTCAGAATTCCTAAAATCTTTACCTTTTTGTCCATGGTAAGGGACTAAGGCTTCCCTCATGGGTACCCTCATGATGTTAAATGTTGGTCAATGAGATCATAGATTCCTGAACTCGGGGCAGGAATCTGATCCAGGAAAAGTGAGCTTTCTGTGCCTAGCCCAGAGTTGAGTGTATAACAGGATCTCAGAATTTAGATCTATTATCAGTCTAATGAAAAGTCTGGCCTTGAGTTTTTGAAGCTTCATTAGCATCACCCAAGTGAGACACCCCATCCCCCATCCCCTCGTGAAACTAGGAGGGTCACAGTACCAATCATACAGGGATCTCACAAAGGTTAAATTAAGCTGTAGGACAATGCTTATTGCATAGCAAATGATTGTTCTTGCTAGAAAATGGTCATATAGAAGTCCAAAGGCATTCTTTTTTAAATTGTAACCTATTTTTTTTCTGAAGGTTAAAAGATTGTGTAAGTCTCCATTGCTCCCTTTTTTCTATTTGTCCACCTCCTCCCCCTCCCCCTCCCTCTTACAATCTCATTTCAGCTTCTTAACATTCATTTTGTAAAACTGTTAACAGTTTGAAAGAGTTACTCCGTGGAGATTCACTCCTCCAAATACTCTGTATTAGTCCATTAAATCATATATACAAGCATATGCCTCTATGTATGATCATATGAAGGTTGTGTTTTGAGTCTAAGATCTAGCTATGAAAGATAA
This sequence comes from Dipodomys ordii, assembly GCF_000151885.1. Classification (NCBI taxonomy): domain Eukaryota; kingdom Metazoa; phylum Chordata; class Mammalia; order Rodentia; family Heteromyidae; genus Dipodomys; species Dipodomys ordii. The sequence continues at coordinate 407,843 of NW_012267263.1, forward strand.
TAACTACCCTTTGTTTTTCCAGACCTGGCTTACTTCACTCAATAAAGTTTTCAGAGCCATTCATCTCCCTGCAAATAACATAGTTTCATTCTTCCTGATGTAGGTATAGATATATCACATTTTCATCACAACAATGAGATGTACAAGTTGTTATGTCGAAAAATGAACTTTACAACTTTGGTGCGGTTGGGGGGGGTAGCGGGGAGGATTGGGTGGGGGGGATGGGGAAGGATGGGAAGGGATGGGAAGAGGAAACAACGGAGGAGGCTACAATGCTTGATAAGAAATGTACTCATTATCTTGCCCATGTAATTGTAACCCCTCTGTACAGTATTTTCACAATAAATAAATAAATAAAAATTAAAAAAAGATATATCACATTTCTTACTATTCACCAAAAAGACATTCTTTCATTTATTTCTGTTTTTATTCAAGTTCAGGTTTCTCCCTGTACTTGTGAATTTTATTAAACTTAATTTTTTTATATAAAAAATAGTGAAATGACTCCAAAAGTCAGGCCAGAAGAAAATGCCATAGTTAGAGAAGGCCTATTCCCCATTATTCTCCTTTATCCCCCTTTATCCATTCCCTCCTGTCCCACCATGCCATCCTGTCCTACACGCCCTGCAGGAACCTTGTTTTGTGTTTTTTATGTTTTTCCCCCCACCTCTTTCTGTTTCTTTCTCCTTGAACTTCTTCCTCTCAAAGGTATTCTTGAGAAAATGTTCTTTCCAGACCAGTTTTTCAGGCCTGTGCCCCTATTATCTCCTGTACATGCTGGTTAGGAGGTTTGGACAAGCAAGAGCACCATGACAAAGGGATTAGCTATGTGCTTGTCCTCACATGGGTTAGTCATATTGAAAACTGAAATGTTTTGTTTGCTTACTGGTGAGTATGGGGGGTTGAATTCAGGTCTTTGTGTTAGTTCAACTTGTGCTCTGCCCCTTGCACCACACCTCCAGTCTTGCTTTTTGCTGGTTATTTTGGAGATGGAGTCTTGTATGCTTTTCTGCCCAGGTAGTTTTGAATGGCAATCCTCCAGATCTTAGCCTCCTAAATTACTATGATTACAAATGTAATCCACCATTATCCAACTAAGTTGACTTTCTTCATATGTTAGCTCTATTACAAATACAAGCTCCCTAGTCCCCAAAGTGTCCCTATGATTGATAAAAGAGCCACAACCTAATTCCCACTACTCAGGAAGCTGAGACCAGAGTTTTATGCCCTAATGAAGCATCTATACCAAGCTCACTAGAGCTTGCCATAATGCTCATCACAATGCCATTAAAAGACCAAGTTTCTGAAAAACCACCTACAAAACCAGTGCAGGCACCTACTGAATCTCTTTACACATTGCACAATTCATCTAATCTGTCTTTCTTTAGAAATCTGAAGAATCAAGACTTAAAAAGCTAGCCAGGTGCCAGCAATTCACATCTGTAACCCTAGCTACTCAGGGAGCTGAGATCTCAGGATCATGGGTTGAAGCCAGGCCTGGCAGAAAGGTCTGTGAGGCTCTTAGTTCCAATTAACTAGCCAGAAGTGGCTCAAGTGGTAGAGCGCTAGTCTTGAACAAAAAAGGTCAGGGAAAACACCGAGGTCCTGAGTTCAAGCCCCAGTACTAGCACATGTGTGTACATGTGTGCATGCGTGCACGCACGCGCGCGCACACATGCACACACACACACACACACACACACACACACAACTGAAAGGCTTCTGGGTCCTTCTCTGTAAGAATTCATTTTGAAAAGGATAAAATCCTACTAAATAGAAGTTTCCAGCCACAGGGAGGTGGCAGAGGAAGTGGAGAGCATAGCTGGAGGTATTTATTGGAAAAAGCAGTGGGAGGGGACAGACCCTAAATAGAGTCTATTTAGGGGATAGAGCCCAAGTGTCCACAGTGAGTTTGGAGGCTGTGACTCACTCGGAGGAAAAGGAGTACAGGCACCCTGGGGAAGGCTGCCTTCTCCAAACAGGAGATCTATGGCCAGGGAAGGAAGCTGAGCCATCCAAAACTAATCAGCAGCTCAGGACAAGCAGATCTAAATGTTCAAGTCATGTCCAACTATTGCTGCTTAATATTTGTCTGAGTCCCCAAGGTATAAACCAGACTCAAGAGCTTAGATTCTGGTGAGAAAGGAATCAGGTGTTCCTTCTCTTGGGCAAGTTGTTTACTCTCTCTTGTTTTTTTTCATCTATAAGAAGTGGTAGATTCTCCCCCACACACACATACTTTGGTTTATTCCCTGTTGTCCCTGTTGGTTTTTTTTAATTTCTGTACTCTTCATCTTATTTATGCTTATTTGAATTGAAGAAAAGAAGGAGGAATCACAGAAACAGTGGGACAAAGGGTAAACCAATTCAATAGTGATACTCACTAGACACTACACTGGAAATTAATTTTACAATTTGGGGAAGATGGGAGGGGGAGGGGTGACATTATTCAAAAGGAAATATACTCATTAGCTGACTTATGTAACTGTAACCCCTCTGTATATCACATTTACAATAAAATCTAAATTAAAAAAAAGTGATAAAGTTGGGCACCAGTGGCTGATGCCTATAACCCTATGAGATTGGAGAATCCCAGTTTGAAGACAACCTAAGCAGGAAAGTCCATGACACTCTTAACTCCAATTGACTACCAATATGCCAGAAGTGGAGCTGTGGCTAACATGGTAAAACGATAGCCTGAAGCTAAGAAAAAGCTAAGGGTCCCAGTACAGATGAGAACAGGGATCAAAACAAAACAAAAGAAGAAGTGGTAGATTGAACAGGGAGGAATATGGCAACCAGTATCTCAACTCTGCTCATGATCAGGTTTCCTTTTCCCTCCAAGTTAGAAAAACCATGAAATTGGGAGTACTTTATAGAATGCTCTTTGGTTCAGCATCCCTGCTACTATTTCCTACTGTCTTGCTCTAAGTCAGCCTCAAAAATGCAGGCTCCCCACTGGCCCTTTGGAGTTATTTGGTGTCAATTCCTGGATTAGCATCAACCAATTCGTCCCTTCCAGCTCTGGGGTTCTCAGAATCTATGCCTCAGAGAAACAGGCTCTGAGCAGTAAGTGGAAACAGGATGAGCAGCCTGCACTGGGATAAGAAGGAAATGATCCTTCATCCCAGGATGCTGGAGAGGGTTACTGTGGCAGGGTGCCAGGACTGGGCATCTGCCAGGCAGAACTGACACAGCTTAGGAAGAACTCAAAACAGCCTTTTCAGCACTACAACCTCCTGGTGCATCCTGTTTCTGTAGTGCTGCTACCACCAATAAGTGGGCACCATGCCCAACCTTCAGTGGGCAGTGAGGGGGCTAGCTGCCCATCTGCCCTGTTTCCTGAGCAAGAGGCTAGGAAAATGGTGTCCAAGCTTGGGCTGCCCTCTGCTGGGCAAATACAAAAGCTGCAGTGGCATCAAAGAGAAAGTTGCAAAGGGGAAATTAGATATCCATCTTCTGGGTTTTCCACTGCTGTGTGGTGGTGATGAAATATGGAAGGGGACTTCTGTTTTCCTGACACCTTCCAAAAAAGCCTTGGGCCTCTCCTTGTGGCTAGAGTGGGGCCTCAGGCAGGGGTAGGGAATTCAGTCAACACTGAACTTTTCTTTGAGTCTGTCTCAGATGTCCCAAACAGCCTCCCCACAAGCATCTAGCCATTCTTGGGGCAGGAATGCCCTTCTTATTATTATGCCTTATTTTCTTCTAACTTGCTTCCTTGATCAATAACATTCGGTTTGTGGTTAACTGGATAAAATTCGTGGGTAGAAAATGTTCAAAAGCTGTACACAATCAGCCACATTATACTGGCTGATTTGGAGTGTAGCTTAGTGTAGAGCACTTATCTAGCATGTGTAAGATTCTGGGTTCAATACTCATCACTGTCCCTCTCCCATAATGTATGCTGCCTCCTACTCTTTCCTATTTTCCTTGCCCAAAGAAGTCTGCTACCATTTTCATTGTGAATCCTTCTGGAAATCAGACTAGGAGTAAAACATACGAATGTATAGGCATACATTTATACAGTCCTATCTAAATACTGTTCTTGCATAAAACATACAAACTCTTTGCTCTAGGGCTGGGAGTCTGGCTTAGTGGTAGAGTGCTTGTCTGGCATGCATGAAGCTCTGGGTTCATTTCATCAGTACCATATAGACAGAAAAGGCTAGAAGTGGCGCAGTGGCTCAAGTGGTAGAATGCTAACCTTGAGCAAAAGAAGCTCAAGGACAGTGCCCAGGTCCCAAGTTCAGGCCCCAGGACTGGCAAAAAAAATCCTTGCTCTAGAGAACTTGCATTCCAAGAAGCTAGGGAACAGTCCTCAGCAGCCCCTAAGCTGCTTCAGCCCACCTTGAAAAATGTAGGGCCACACATCAGTTGGCTTCCACGTCTAGCTCCTCACATAGACAGGACTCCTGGCTTCCCTGGTGAGAAACCCCTCACTCTGCTTCCTGATGCTGGAGGACTGTGACCAGTTATAGTGTGACAATCCCAAGTATGGGCTGAAGAATCTCCCAGCAGGTATCATGGCTGCTCATCTTCAACTTCTCTCCTGAGTCAAAGTGACAGCATAGGGTTTTGGGTTTTTGTTGTTGTTTTTGCCAGTCTTGGGGCCTGAACTCTGAGCCTCGGCACTGTCTCTCAGCTCTTTAGTTCAAGGCTAGCGTTCTACCACTAGAGCCACAGCACCACTTCCAGTCTTTTCTGCTTATGTAGTGCTGAGCAATCGAACCCAGGGCCTCATGCATGCAAGGCAAGCACTCTACCACTGAGCCACCTTCCCAGCCCCGGGCATAGGGGTTTTTCTGGTTTGAATGAAGCAATACCAGACTGTTCTCTACCATTCTCCAAGTGTAGTCTATGGGTAGCAGTACCAGGGACAGCTTTTCCTGTGTCAGGAATTTACATTCCCAGCCCCTTCTCCACCCTCTCTTGCTAGAGCAGATAGTCTATTGTAACAAGCCTTGCAAGTTCTGATGCCTGGTGAAGTTTGAGATCCTCTACAGAAATACTTTTTCACCCCTCTGTACAGTATTTTCACAATAAAAAAAAAGTTAAAAAAAAAAGTCGCATGAACTTTTCTGCCATGGCTGCCTTGAAACCACAATCCTCAGTTCTTAACCTCCTGAGTAATTAGGATTATAGGCCCCATGGATAAATTTCTTAAACAGTTGTACAATGTATCAATTGGTTTATACAATGCCTCTCAGACTTTGTCACAGTTTCCATCAACTCTTCCAATCTATAAAAACTGCACCCATCCCTGCCACGCCACATACACTTGGTTGAAACTTTTGGAATGAAAGGTTCTGGACAGGAGTGGAGCCTGGCATAGACTCAAGCCCCAGGCATCCCCCAGAAGTTGGTGGAGAATTGTATTCCCTAAAAAAGACAATCTGGTCAGACTTAACCCGTTGTTCTCTGAGAAAGAGAAGTTCCAGTGTGACTGCTGCTCACCACAGTGACCCAGGGCCCAGTGGCAGGATGCCTGCCCTGTGCCCTGACAAGTCCCACCTGGGAGAGCATCTGTCCTGCCTCCAGGCCAATTCAGGCCTGCCATCGTATACAATAACTCTTGTTTCCTCCTCTAACAATCAGCTCAGTATAGAACCACCATGGGAACCCAGTCGGAGAGGCACAATGGAGAAGAAGCTGCCGAAGCAAGCGTTTGGAAAGGAGCAGAGATCACAGCAGGCAAAGCAGCCATGAAGATGTGTCTGCAAGGAGTCCTTAGCTGGGTTCAGCAAAGAGAGGCCGGTGCAGGTGGGCGGAGCACTTCCATAAAGCTGCCTGTGGTGGATAGATGGCTTCTGATTTGACATTGACAACAGAATAAGGGACTGCAAGTTCACTGAATAGTCTCTAGCCAGAGAAACAAGGTCAAACGCTTAAGTTTCTGCACTTCCAGTGGTTCCTGGTATTTCCATCTGAGTGGACATCTTTCTGTGACCAGTGGGTGCCACGCCACCTTCTGCTTTGTGTGAGAGATTGTGTTGGACAAAGAGCTTCAAGGAAGCATGCCCCCAGGAAGGGGGTGTTGGGTCAAGGTTTCCCATACACTTGGCTGCACCTTTATAGCCTCTACCTTTATTCTTACTATATTCTTCTTGGCTGTACATTTGTTTCCTTTATTCTCGTTTTGGCTATTTTTCTATTGATCCACGAACAGAGCATGTTGTATTTTTCCAGTCCAATAGAGATGGCTTCTCTAAGTAATAAAGACTAAGGCCAAAGATTAAATGTGGGCAATCCCCCAATCAATCTATCATCCTGAGTAGCTAGGATTACAGGCGTGAGCCACCAGCGCCCGGCTTTAAAGGAAATTCTTGATAAGGCATAAAACTCTAAATAATCTGCTGTACTCTGCTGTAACTTTTCCATTCCCTTTTCCAAGCCAATTAGATTATAGATATCCTATAATCTTTGAATGCATATTCTTTGATATCACAGACTTTGAAATGTTTCTAAATAAACCCTTTTCCTTTCTTTTCTTAAAAAAAAGAAATACTTTATCAAACTTATTTTAAAAAATAAAAATTAAATTAAAAAAAAAATACTTTATCAATTCACATGCCTACTCACTAGGGTCCTACAAGTGATATGCTATAAGTCACTATAAGTGATATGCTAATGAGTAAAAGATTAATCTTAAAGTGGCCATTGTAAAAGTCTGAAGTAGGAAGATCTCAGACTGGAGGTCAACCTGGTCTAAATAGCAAGACCCTGTCTCAATAATAATAATAATGATAACAACAAGGAATCAACTTTTTAGCTCAAGTTATTTGAAACGAAGAATCAAAGTAGTTCATTAGTTTTCTTTTTTTGTCAGTAGTGGGACTTGAACTCTGTCTCTGAACTATTTTGTTCAAGACTAAAACCCTACCATTTTGAGCCACAGCTCCACTTCCTGTTTTCTGGTGGCTAATTGGAGATAAGATTCTCACTACTTTCCTGCAAGGGCTGGCTTTGAACCACAATCCTCAAATCTCAGCCTCCTGACTAACTAGGAATATAGGCATCAGCCAACAGCACTCAGCTTGACTGGTTTTATCTATCTAATCCAATGTAGGTTGACCTACTTCTAAATTTTATTATTTTTCAAACAAAGGTAGGGATGTGGCGGGGGCACTAAAAAAAACTCATCTAACACGTGAGAAATAAGTTCAATTAAATGAAACAAAATTGGAGGCAGGTTCCAGTGGCTCACATTTGTAATCCTAGCTACTCAGGTGGCTGACCTCTGAGGACTGGGATTCAAAGCCAGCCCAAGCAATCAAGTCCATGAGACTCTTCCCTTCAATTAAGCAGCAAAAATCTGGAAGAGCTGTGGCTTGAGTGGTAGAGTGGTAGCCTTGAGGCAAAAAAACTCAGGGACATCATCCAGGCCCTGAGTTCAAGCCCAAGGACTGGAACAACAAAAAAAAAAAAAAGAAGTGAATGAGAACAATAAGAATGCATAAGGGACTAGATATGACACATATTCCTGCAATTCCAGCTGCTTAGAAGACATAGGTGGCATTGTGGTCTGAAACCAGCCTTGGGAAAAAGCAGGAGATGCTATTTGAAAAATAAACTAGAGCAAAAAGGGCTGAGAGTATGGCTCAGAGGGTGGATAACCTGCTATTAAGTGCAAGGCCCTAAGTTAAAACTCCAGTACCACAAGAATGTATAACATATGAATTATTTACCATAAAATGTTATTTATCATTAATGAGATATTTATCACTATTAAAATGATAAATCATTTCTGTCTTCTTTATACTTGGTAATGATACTAATGGTCATTTGACTTGCATGATCTTATTGCTTCAACATAAACAACTACCAGGAAAATGTATTTGGCACCAACTTGCTGATAAGCAAAGCAGATTAGGGAGCTTAAGGATATACACCTATCAAGGAGTCCTGTTCTTTAATCTCAGGCTGTGGCTCATTTTACTGGAAACCACATTTCTAGATAAAGGTACTTATTTGAGCTTAGTCCCTGTAATGTCTGTAGTCCCCTAGACAGAGAGATTTTGGAAATTCTGTAAGTAAATAAACCTTGGCCAGAATCTCTCTCAGTGGACCAAAACAACTCCCATATGCAGGTCTGGTTGTTTTGCTAGTCTCACTCTCCTTCCCAGAGGAATGGGGACTAGTGTAGTAGGAATTGCTAATCTGTGTCCTTGAAAGGGCCACCTACAGCCCGGACAACCCCTCAATTCAGTTCTGTGGCTCTAGCAACATTGTGATGGCTCACACCTGTAATCCCGTCTACTCAAGAGGTAAGATCTGAGGATCCCTGTTTGAAGCCAGACCAAGCAAAAAAGTCCATGAGTTTCTTCTCTCCCATGAACCAGTTAAAACAAAGAAGTGGAACTGTGCCACCCTTGAGCAAAAAAGCCAAGGCAGAGCTCAAGGGTTTGACTTCAAGCCCCAATACTAGCAGAAAGAAAAGAAAAGGAAAGATAAAGGAGGGGGAAGAAGAGAGGGAGAAAAAGAAAGAAATTTTATAAAGATTTGAAAGATGCCAGGCTAGTAAACTCCTTAGTATCCTTTAGAAGAATACCTACAGCCAAAACAATAACCGTAAAGCAATTCTATGCCTCTGAGGACACTACAGAGGTAAGTTCCAAAAAAGATTTGAAAGAATCAGGGCTAGTTCATTTATCTGTCTTTGGAAAGATAAAGTGGAGGTGGTACAAAAATGGGGGGACAAAGGGTGAACAAATGTAGCAGTAGTACTCACTAGATACTATGTTGAAAATGAACTACTTATACAACTTTTGGGTGGGGATGGGAAGGAAAAACTGGGAGAGAGAAAGGGAAGGGGTGACATTGTCCAAAAAGAAATGTACTCTTTACCTGATTTGTGTAACATAACCCCATTGTATATCACCTTTATAATAACAATAAAAATTTTAAAAAACAGGGTTGGGATCTCTTTCATATTTGTATGCATTGCACTAAAAGGTAGTAAAAAGGCCAATGAGGAGGGGAGAGAAAAGGTAGACTAACATCTGCATATTCTGAATATGTATTGGCTTCCATGGTATCCTAAAGAAACTATTTTGCTGGGGATCATACAATAACAAATGATATTGGCAATGAGTTAGGCCATGGCATTCCCTAGCCCTATCAGCCGACAGGTTCAGACTCAATTATGTTAGCATAATTGACTTGACACCTGGATCTTTAGTGGGCCTGGTGCACTATCCAGAATCTCCCATCAGGACCAAAACAGTCATACCTTGAGCTGCTGGGGCTTTGATTGCTAGAGACTCACAGTGAAATCCCCTCCCAATGATGACCTTGGTCTTACCAAGGCCATGTGATGGTGCAGTTTGTCTTAAGCATAAATATAAGGAAGGGATCCATACAAAAAAAAAAACACCATAGTGCATATCTAGGAGCTGACCTGTCATCCCCAGACCTGCCACATGATATGGGTGAAACAGAATGGAGCTAATGAAATCACAGCAAGTCAAAACAGTTACTAGGCAGGTGTGCTCAAGAATGCCATCCAGCAAGCTGTATCAACCGGCTATGAAGACTGTCCTCCCCCTCTGACCAGTTGACCCTAATGAGCCTTTTTAAGCTCCAGCTGCCAGTGACTGGCTACAGTGCAGAATGAAGTCACCATAGTACATCGTGTTGCTACATAAAAGGCAGCCAGCCATGACTCCAGATCATGGGAACAGTGACACATCATGACTCCTAAGAGTGCTGGAGCTTGATTCACAGAGGAATCCAGATAAGTTAAACAATGATAGAATGTATTTGACCCCTGCAGCTATACAGCTACAGAAAGAAAAACTATTCAAAATGTTGCAGGCAGAGGGAAGGGAAGGGAAGAGGGAGAGTCAGAGAGGGACAAGGAGGGAAGGAAGGAAGAAACAAAAAAGAAACAAAGAATATGAAAGTGGAAAAAAGAGAAGGAAGGAAGAAAAAGAAAGAAAGAGAGAAAGAAAGAAAGAAAGAAAGAAAGAGAGAAAGAAAGAAAGAAAGAGTGAAAGAGAGAGAGAAAGAAAGAAAGAAAGAAAGAAAGAAAGAAAGAAAGAAAGAAAGAAAGAAATTTCCCAGTGGATCTTTTGCCAAAAAATAATTCCAAAATCCACCTTGATACATGTTCCCTGATAGACTAATGTGTCTACTCCTGGACACTAGACACGCCTATGGATGGTGGTGAACATTATGGCATTAGATGTCACAAAACTCATGGCCTCCATTTGACTCTGATGTGGATGTCCTTAAAAATAAGTATGCTTATTTTTAAGGACACGCCTGGAATCCTAGCTACTCAGGAGGCTAAGATCTGAGGATCACAGTTCAAAGCCAACTCAGGCAGGTGAGGCTCTTATCTCCAATAAACTACTCAGAAAAAGCTAGAAGTGGTTCTGTAACTCAAGTGGTAGAGCACTAATCTTGAGCACAAAGAGGCTCAGTGACAGCACCCAGACCCAGAGTTTAAGCCCCAAGACTGGCAAAAAAAAAAAAAGCATGAGTGAGCTAGTCTTGGTGGTACACACCTACCATTCTAATAACTAGGAGGCTGAAGCAAGAAAATGATTCATGGGCTGGGAAGGTGGCTCAGTGGTAGAGTGCTTGCCTCACATGCATGAGGCTCTGGGTTCGATTCCTCAGCACTATATGAGTAGAAAAGGCCAGAAGTGGCACTGTGCCTCAAGTGGTAGAGCACTAACCTTGAGCTGAAGAGCTGAGGGACAGCGCCCACGCCCAGAGTTCAGGCCCCACGACCGACCAAAAAAAAAAAAAGAAGATGATTTGTCTTGGGCCAACCTGGGCTATACAGCAAAACCTTATCTCAAAAACAACCAACCAGGTGCTAGTGGCTCCCACCTATCATCCTAGCTACTCAGAAGGCTGAGATCTGAGGATGTGGCTTGAAGCCAACTTAGGCAAGAAAGTCTGTAAGTGGCAGGGGAGGGTAAGTGGGAGAAAAATGAGGCGGGGAGGGGGGGTTCAACAAGAAATGTACTCACTACCTTACTTACGTAACCCCTCTGTACATCACCTTGACAATAAAATTAAATTAAAAAAAAGAAAGTCGTAAGACTCTACTATCCAATTAACCTCCAAAAATCCAGCTGTAGCTTAAGTGATAGAGTTGCTAGCCTGAAGAAAAAAAAAGCTCAGGGATGAAGGGAACCTTCACATCCATCCCAGGGGACCACGCAGAGATAGGCAGGCATAGGAGAAAGATTATTATAAGGTTTATTAGATGAGCCATTGTGATGGGGAGGGGCAGTGAGACCACTCAGTCCACAGTGAAAATGTAAAAGATTTTATTGTGCAAAAAGTGCTGACGTGCCAGGACCGCACCTGGGGTCAGGATCCCAGGAAAAAGGGCCCCAAGTGCCAGCCCACATTGACTTTTAAGCATTTTGGGCTAGGGCAGGGAAAGGGGGAGGTCAGGTGTTGGTTTTAGCCAATGATTGTTTTTTGGTTTTTTTTTGGTCCAGTCATGGGGCCTGAACTCTGGGCCTGGGCGCTGTCCCTCAGCTCTTCAGCTCAAGGCTAGCGCTCTACCACTTGAGCCACAGCGCCACTTCTGGCTTTTTTTCTTTTTGCTTATGTGGTGCTGAGGAATCGAACCCAGGGCCTCAGGCATGCAAGGCAAGCGCTCTACCACTGAGCCACCTTCCCAGCCCTTAGCCAATGATTGTTACAAGAAATTCACACCTTAAGTTTAAGTTTCCCGCCAAGGTTTTGCTGGTGGGAAGCAAGGGAATAGAACAAAGGGTGGTGATGGTTCCGCTGGGTTAGGGCTCTCATTGTTCAGAAAACAGCAGAAGCAGGGTTACTGAGTTACAATTACAGTTACTAGCTAAAATAGCTAGTTACCAGGGAAGCTTTATCCACAGCATACATATATTTATATCTTAAAATCATTCATTATCCATTTTAGACAATCCAAGCCAAATATTTATTTCCTCCACATCACCATATTTACCCGGAGAGAGAGCACATGGTGTCTGCCCCTATCCCAGAGTCTGGGGCAGGAAGTGAGATAGGTGGGAGCTCACAAGGTTCTCAGCACTGAGAGAGGGAGGGGCCAACTGTATGGCAGGAACTCCAGGGCTGGGAGGAGCTCAGGTCTGGGTGGAGCTGAAGACCAAAGGTGGGCATAATGCTTATAAGGGACAGTAACTAGGCCTTGAGTTCCCCAGGACCATCACAAAAACAAAACAAACCAAAACAAAAAACAGAAAACAATAAACAACCTACTGATCAGGCTTGTGCCATTCAAATAAGAACATCTGGACATCCCATTCCACAAACAGTGGTATTCCAGGACTAGGATTCAAAACAAAGCATAAGTATTCCAGCACAGAAATCTTCAAAAGTCTGGTAAATGTGCCTACTAATGGAGTGGCAAAGAAAACTCCAGGACATGTCTATCTGAAACCCTAGATTCTATATAATTCTAGAAAATAAGAGTATGTTCTCTCCTGTACTTCCCTCCTTTTGGGAATACAAGTAAGCATTGCTCACAGTAGGTACCTTCCCAGATAGGTACTGCAATTTACATCTGAGCTAAGGAGAAAACTGGGTCTATGCTTTCCTTAGATAATTGGCCCTTGATTTCCCTGATTGTTTCCCAAGATGATTTGCTTTGCTATTAGTTTTAAGTGTCCTCATCTGGTTAGCTTTGCTTATGTATAACACTTTTGTTAGGTTTAATTCCAAATATCTTATGTGGTTTTGGCTTCTAGCTTTGTGCAGCTAGCATAAAGCTACTGGTCTTTCAGACAAGACATAGCTGCTGGTCTTCGAGACAAGAGTCCACCAGCAGTCCTCTGGCTCTCCAATAAAGACTCATAATTTGACCTTTTAAGTGGTGGTTTCTGTGTTTCTCATGACTAAGTTTCCTTATAACACATCCTCACAGCAGACATTAATGGTTAGTGATAGCCAGCAATGGGCACTACCCTGGACTTTAATGGGGCAACTCAGGCCCTTATTACCCACAGATAGTAGATGTCATTGAAAGAAGAAATAGATGGTTAAAGGAGAAATTTAGAATGACACCAGACAACCAAATCTCAAAGTCTGATAAGAATACACACTTAAGACAAACATAGGGGGGCTGGGAAGGTGGCTTAGTGGTAGAGCGCTTGCCTTGCATGCCTGAGGCTCTGGGTTCGATTCCTCAGCACCACATAAGCAAAAAGAAAAAAGCTGGAAGTGGCGCTGTGGCTCAAGAGGTAGAGTGCTAGCCTTGAGCTGAAGAGCTGAGGGACAGCGCCCAGGCCCAGAGTTCAGGCCCCACGACCGGACCCAAAAAAAAAAAGACAAACATAGGCGTTAAATGAGCACATTCTTGGAAAGAACTTCCTGTTTCAATAGGACATCCAAGAATGAGTTTAAAGAACAGTGAAGAAGGCCCAGCCTGACTATAAAAAATTCAACCCACAAAATTAAGTCTTCTTCTTTTGTTCCCTCCTATGCTAAGGCCTGAGGAAACCAAGTGACCAAGAACGAGGGAAATGCTTCATTTCTTCTCTCTTACCTTTCCTTTCCTTTCCCTCTTTGTGTGTGTGTGTGTGTGTGTGTGTGTGTGTGTGTGTGTGTGTGTGTGTGTGCTGGTACTAGGGCTTGAGCTCAAGGCTTTGAGTACCCATTCAGCTTTTCTGATCACAGTTGGCACTCTACCACATGAGCCACACATCCAGTTCTGGCATTTTTTTTGCTAGTTAATTAGAGATAAGAGTCTCACAGACTTTCCTGCCTGGACTGGCTCCAAACCTCAATCCTCAGATCTCAGCCTCTTGTATAGCTAGGATTACAGGGATAAGCCATTGGTGCCCAGCTTCTAGTGTTTGTTTGAACCCTCTATCTCCACTTACTGATCAGGGTAACTATGGAAATTATTGATAACAATCATGAGTTTGAGGAGGCATGTTCCACAGTGGACCTAATTGGCCCACTATATTAAGGAAAGAGACTCCAAAATGGTATATTCTATAACGCACAAAATAAAAAATAAAAAACCAGTAAGTTCCTCATTATGTATACAGGTCTGGTCTAGTGAGGATTGCAGGGATTGGCTATGACAACCATGAGCCAGGATAGGACAGTGGTGATCCAAGCTGGTAGTGAAGGAATTCCTGAAATGTTTTCTGGTTCTTATCTGAAAGTCATCGAACAGCCTATCATCTTGAAATCCTTTGGAAACCTTGTCTTATATTTTTCACCACTTCCCTCAGTACACCTGTTAGGTACCTATTCTATCCAAATAATTAATTAGGTTTCTTTTAGTCTTTTTCATTATTTTTAGACCTGGTCTTAAAAAATGAATCCAAGACTCCCTTGATCCTTCTGCCTCAGCCTCTGATGCTGGGGTTACATGCATGTATCACCACACCTGGCTCTACTTGATCTTACTGCTGACCTTGATCTTATTACTTGATCTTGTCTCCCTCTACCACCTAAAAGAAAAAAAAAAAAACCTTACAAAACTTCCTTATGTTCCCAAATCATTTACCTCTCCTAACCCTGCTGAAGCTATTAATAGCTTCTCTTTTGAATACTTTGGAAGTCTTCCAGCTTACAGATTTTGGTATTTAAGTTCCACTTATGTGGTTAATTCCAACATCCATTTTGTAAGAATTGGACCTCACATCAGTACTATGTTGCTGTTGAGGTGACTCAACACTATTAGCAGAATCCAGTTCACACAGTATTTTTAAGGTTATAGCAGGATATTTACATATCTACTATAGTTTTACCCAAATAAATAATACCTATGGTGGATATCAGGTGTGTGATTATTTATCATATAAATACTAGTCTTGGGCTGGGAAGGTGGCTCAGTGGTAGAGCGCTTGCCTTGCGTGCATGAGGCCCTGGGTTTGATTCCTCAGTACCACATAAGAAAAAAGAAAAAAGCCGGAAGTGGCGCTGTGGCTCAAGTGGTAGAGCGCTAACCTAGAGCTTAGGGACAGCACCCAGGCCCAGAGTTCAGGCTCCAGGACCAGACCCCCCCAAAAAAAATACTAGTCTTGACTAGTATGAGTGATGATGGATGACTACATTTCCCTGGATTTTCTGCTAGCCAGACAAGCAGAGCTCCTTCATTAATGATGTATCAATTAACATCTACATCTACCATTTGGTTGGGGAGGAAGTCTTTTTGCAGTCTATCTGCCTCCAAGTAGGTCTGTTCATCTTATTGAGAGTCAGAATCATGGCTGCTTTCATGTTGCCCAAGGGGAAAAAAAAGGATTAAATTCAAATCCCTAGTACTACAACTAATTAGGGTGTTTGATAAAGTGGACTATATAGCTATGAAGAAATCATAGCAGGGTATGTGGAAGTTCCTGTGTGTTAACAAGGAGCACTTTTACATAGGCCATGTTGGCCAGACTCAATAGTATCCTGGCTCTTCTCAGAGGAATGCCTGCTAACCCCCCTGAAACAAGGCAAGATGGACAGTCCCTAGGGGAAGTCATGAGCCAGTGTATTGCTGCCTGGCTTTAGTGAGTATGGGACTTTATGTTTTGAATAGATCTGAGACTAGAAACAGTTGGCTAGAGTCTAGAGTTGACACCAAATTCCTATATTATTATATAGGTCTTCCTCCCCCACCCCACCCCTGCCACCACTATAGGGAATAAGAGTTGGAGGATCATTTTAGAAATCTGCCTAACTACACACCCTTGCAACATAGCTGTCAGCTACAAAAATCACTCAACTACAGTGTAGCCTATAACCAGTAACCATGTTACTGTCATTGGGCCCATTTTGTTTTTATTTGTGTTTGTGTATGTATGTCTATACTGGGACTTGGACTCAGGGCCTGAGCATTGTCCCTTACTTTTTCTGCTCAAGTCTGGTGCTCTACCACTTGAGCCAAAGCTGAACTTCCAGATTTTTGATGGTCAATTGGAGATAAGAGTCTCATGGACTTTCTTACCTGGGTTGGCTTCAAACCACAATTCTCACATCTCAGCTTCCTGAGTAGAGAGATTATAGGCATAAACCACCAGCACCTAGCCTCTCTTTTGTTTTGGTGATGCCCTGTGCAAAGGCTACTGACTCTGGTACCTCTGCTTACCTGGACTTTTTCTGTTTGTAAAAGAATAAGCTGTCCACTCTTAAAAGGCCTCATTGTCTCTTTCTTGGCTGGACATACCATCCAGGTCTCCTGTGTGAGTGATACGTGTCAGCTGTAGGTGCCATGCATGTCCAGCAATATAAGGGGTTACACATGGGTCCAAATAATCTCAGGCTGCATCAAATGACACAAACATAAAGTGGAATAAAGGAGAATTTTCCTACATAGGATTGCTGTGCTATAGCACCTGTAAATAGTGTTAACACTGGCTTGGCTCACAGAAGCTATAAGCTTTGTATAATAAAGCAGAAGCCCACACTAAGTGAACTAGAACCATCCAAACTGTCAAATGGCTCTAGGAAATGGGCATGTCAGTATGTATGTATATACTATTGTGGCCAGAACACCTTGCAGGCCACTGTGAACCACAGGAGATTGGGAAATATTCTGTTCACTCAAGTGATGAAGAGCCACTAGCCACAGAAACTCAGCCAGGGGTGGTAGTGGAGATGCTTCACAGAACCCTGCATCTAGTGTTAATGGGGATGACAGAATTCTGAAATAATAGAGGCCACGTGACAACCCTCCTCTGCCAGAATTAAGGTGGATGCAACCACTGTAATCTATGCCAAGAATAGGTGGGATATGTAAAGGAAGCACCCAAGATGGACCAAAAATATCAAGGTCCAGGTGGAATGTACGTGAGCCAAGGCCTTGAAATGGTGGAATGAAGAAGTTGGTCAAGTCTGAGAAATGGGCCAGATGGAATGTAGATAGGAAAACCTAGCCCTGATCCAGTACACACAAAATCTGAACTATAGGCTTAGAAAGAGACAACCAATCAATTGATTCTACATAATAACCAAACCAAAGTACCCTAAGCAAAGGTAGAAATCATACTCATTACATACACCTCCAGCTAGCTGCTTGGTGTGTCTCTTCTAGTACTGATGTCCTAATAAACCTTTGTTTTTCCTAATCTCCTATCTTGGTCAATTCTTTTACCAACTCAGGGCTCCAAATATCCAGGACAGAATACTTGGCAGCTAGGGGAATCTTCTCCCACAAGAATGATAGAGCTAGTGGGGCTGGGAAGGTGGCTCAGTGGTAGAGCGCTTGCCTTGCATGCATGAGGCCCTGGGTTTGATTCCTCAGCACCACATAAGCAAAAAGAAAAAAAAAGCCAGAAGTGGCGCTGTGGCTCATATGGTTGAGCACTAGCCTTGAGCTAAGGAGCTGAGGGACAGCGCCCAGGCCCAGAATTCAGGCCCCATGACCAGACCCCCCCAAAAAAAGTCAGTAAGATTCTTATCTCCAACAAACCACCAAAAAGGTGGAAGTGGTGGTATGGCTTAAGTAGTAGAATCCAGCCTTGCGTGGAAAAAGCCAAACCAAGGCCCTGAATTCAAGCCTCTGTACTATAGTTGCATGAAAGTTTTTTTTTAAAAATAAATATACTGTTTACTGGTCAATCATATCATGGCAAAAAGCACAATTACTGTTTCTGAAAAGTGATCCAAATGCTATGCACAGAAATGAAGAGAAATGCTTACACTTTTCTAATATATATTGAGTTAAAGAAATCTCATAGTTGTTGGAGTGCCATAAAACTAATAACTGCAATTCAGCTTGCTGAGTTTACATTTTTTTTCTATATGTTTCAAATCAGGTGTATACCATTTGTACTCAGAACCACAGAGTGAACCATCCAAAATCTATAGGTTTTAATTATGTGTTTTGGTTTGTAGAAAAATTATAGTAATTTTTTACACACTTTGGAAAATGAATTGTATAAGATTTAGAATCTGCTTTTAGATACAGTATGTAATTAGATTTTGTTGTCAGGAAATGAATGTCAAGAAAAAAGTCTATACATGTTCAGTACAAATGCAATTGTTTTCAAGTAATTTTGTTCTGTGGCTACCTGAATCCACAGATGTAGAACCTTGATTATGTGAGGCCAATTGTAATATACTGCTC
>NW_012267263.1:425932-436696 GCF_000151885.1 Dipodomys ordii
AAAAAAAAAAAAAAAAGAATGATAGAGCTAGTAATAGAAGATAGCATTCCTAGAAGCAAAATATAGTTTAACTTACACAACCAACTGAAATCAGGAAAAATGATGAAGCCTTAAGGCAACCATCTCAAAAAAAGAAAGAAAGAACTCCAAACCCTTGCTGGAGTTACAGACCTGAGCCAGTCCTCTTTGGCTGAAAGGGACCAGACCTCAAAAGTAAAGATCCTACTATCTCATGGCAAGTGAGCCTTCTCCAAAGGGATGAGCCTGAGTAATGTATCCAGGTACTATATGTTGAACATTACTATATACTTGAGAGGTTGCAAGGCCTGTTGGACACAGGATCTGAGTTAACATTGAAGTCACATTGTTAGATTATTTGGACTTCGCCAAAAAATCACACAGACATCCAGATACAGAAAAATGTTAATTGCCAAGAAAGGGGCCAGTAAGACCCCTTCTCACAAGGAGAAATGAGTAGAAGCTATGGCTAGTGTCTGAAGTGGCCTATAGAACCTAGGAGGTTTAGGAGGGGCTAGAAGGGGCTAGGAGGCAGAGACTTTGGTATGGACATGAAGGACAGGGACTTCATCATGGCAGACTAGGATTTATGGCTGTTGCCCAAATAGTAGATAAGAGGCCTTGCAGCTGCCCAGACCAGAAGGTCATACTAAGGAGCTCTTGTTGCTTTATATGGTGGTAGTTGCCCCAAAGGAATGCCATCTCAAGGGAAAGGTTGGAGGCTGATTATTTACTACCTTTACTAAATGGGCCTAGTGTTGCCTAGGAAGGGAACATGCTGAGCTGTGGAGAAGGGAAGAAGTGGACTAAGCTATGGGAAGGGAGCTCATTTCATTAACACATATATTCAAACATCATTACTGGGGCCAGGCTATTAGTGGGATCCTGGACCAGGAGGAAAGGCTTTTAGTGGGTGCACTGTGCTCATAGGACCAAAAGATGGTCATTTCACTGTCCACAGGATGGACATACTTGAGAGTTGGAACAACCCCCAGGCTAAGTGGTTCACAGTAGGAAATGTCAAGTGGAAACCTGTGAAACAATTTCTCCTAACAAAAATAATATCACATTGGGGCAGATAGCATAGAGTGCGGCTTCTGAAGGATGATGCCTTTAAATGATAACTTCATTTAAATCATGTGTGTCTTTTGCACAAACCACATGTATCCTATCAGAAGACTACAAGCTAATCACTACAGGTAAAATTGCTTTGCCTAAAGAAGTATCCAGCTATATTCCTGAAAGGATATCAAGTATATCTGTATCAACCAGGACTTAGCAAAATATTTTTTGGTATTGGGACTTGAACTCAGGCTCTTGGACTTGCTAGGCAATTAATAGGAAAGTGTTCTATGTACTTGAGCCATGACCCTGCAAATTAACTCTTTGGCATCCCTTCAGGAAGCAGAAATGAAACAGTTATATTTATAGTCTTGCTCCAGGGCCTGACTCTCCCATCCTTCAGTCTTGGTCAGAGAGGGCAAAGGAGCTGGACACTGGTGGTTCACACCTGTAATCCTAACTACTCAGGAGGCTAGGATCTGAGGAACACAGTTCAAAGCCAGCTTGGGCAGGAATGTCAGTAAGACTCTTAGCACCAATAAACTGAAGCTGTAACTTAAGTGGTAAAGCACTAGCCTTGAGCAAAAGAAGTTCAGGGACATTGTCCCAGGCCCTGAGTTCAAGCCCTAGGACTGGCTTGAAACAAAGGGGGGCTGAGAATGTGGCTTAGTGGTAGAGTGCTTTCCTAGCATTCCTGAAGCCCTGGGTTCGATTTCTCAGTAACACATAAAAAGGAAAGGTTGGAAGTGGCGCTGTGGCTCAAGTGGTAGAGTGCTAACCTTGAGCAAAGGAGGCTCAGGGATAGTGTCCAGTCCCTGAGTTCAAGTCCTAGGACTGAGAGAGAAAGAAAAGAAAGAAAGAAACAAAGAGAGAGAGGAGAGAGAGAGAGAGAGGAAGGAAGGAAGGAAGGAAGGAAGGAAGGAAAGGAGGAAGGAAGGAAGGAAGGAAGGAAGGAAGGAAGGAGGGGGGGAGGGAAGGAGGGAGGAAGGGAAGGAGGGAAGGAAGGAGGAAGGAAAAAGAAAGAAAGGAAGAAAGAAAGAAAAGAAGCAAGGGATTTAGAGTGAAATTAGGACTCCTGAAAGTAAGACTCAGTTAGGTTAAAAAAATAGCTTGCAATCATGAGCAAGAGTAGATCAACTAAATGTGTTTCTAAGGAATTGAATTAATATTCAATATAATGAGCTCTGACATCCTTTTTAGAACACAAGCCCTGGGATATTATATTTGCTGTGGGTACCTGTTCCCTCTGGCCCCCCACCCTTGCTCTCCTCTCTCAGGATGGACAGGGACAGGACAACAAGAAAGTAAGGCAAGGGTTACATCGACAAGCGTTTCCAGACTCACATGACCCAATCGTCCCTACCTGGGTCCTGATGTCAACTGTTACCTACTTGCTTTCAGGGTAGACCTTCTTCCCAAGATATTGAAAAGCTTTTCATTCTTCTGTAAAACAAAGCAAAGACCGTTAGGACAGTCTCTGCATTCCCACTTTGGAACCTCCTTATCTCTCTTCCCCATCTCTAGCATGCCAGGAATCTTTGGCCTTCAGCTGGTAAGGCCTCCCACATTTAACTCTCTCTGAGGCATTAGGGTGAATCCTGCAAATCCACTCAATTGCTTCATAATTGCCCAACTGCTTAATTTTGTTTCACCTTTCTTCCTGGGGTAATTTTCTTCTTTAGGTAGACCTTGGCTTTAGAAATAGCTTCTGGCTCATTTTCAGGCCTGAGTAAGCCTTGAGGCAGCCCCCAACCAAAAAGTCATAAATAGAAAAGTCTCTGGCTATTTATCAACCTTCGTCCTATATATTCTCTTTCTCCATGTTTGGACAAATATTTGAATTCATACCATATGCCAACTGCTGTCTTGTGCTAAGAATATAAGGATGATATTAGGACCCAAATATAACTTCTTACCAGCAAGATTAGAACAGAGATGATGGCAAAGCTTCCATGTTATATAACACAATAGCTGTGTGTCAGAGATCTTCAAGACCAGGCCCAGCTCAGTGATTCACAATGAGATTCAATATGTAGCCATACTTAGCAAGATGGCTAACATAGTAAAAAGATACAAAGAAAAATCAAGTCAGATAAGAAACCCTATAGGGGACGGTCCAGAGGAGATTAAGAGCAAGTTTCCCAGAGTTCTTTTCCAGTAAATCAGACAAAATGCTAGTCATGACAAGAGGTGAAATGTTGCCTAGCAAAAAGCTAATTGGAGACTCACAGCGAAAAGTTTTTATTGGGGGACTAGTCATGTAGACACCTACTGTCTAGCACATGCCAAAATTCTAGAATCTCAGAAGGAAAGCAGACAAACTGCTAAACCTCTTCCTTGCCCCTAGGGACAAACAGTTTAGGCAGTTATGGAAATGCTCCTAAATCCAAGTGCCCTGATGCCAGGCAAGGGCTAACCTTGCAAACAGACTTTTCCAAGTATAGCCCTCTCAACTCTGCTGTTTTTTTCTTTCTACACATTTCCCACTGTGAGTTCTCTAACCAAATACAAATATATATTTTAAAGTAAGGGCAAAAATAAGACATTTGCAGCAAGATTTGTGCAACAGAGCTTGGCAAATTCTAAAGTGTTATGCAGAAGGAGTATAATTCAGAAGATCAAGATACAGAAAAGAATGAGGAACAAGTACCATAGCAAACATGTCTATTTGGCTTCAAGAGCAAGATGAACACAAAAGGGGAAGCAACGTGAGCTTAGTGAATTCACATATCCTTGAAGAAGAGTTAAAGCTAGTAATTGTAGGTATTAATGAGTTGATTTTGAGGGTTAAAATAAAAACATATTAGACTAGAAATACAAATTCTACACTTATGTAAAGAAAAAGGAATGACAAAAATGTATTCAATACAAAAAAAGCTAGAGAGGAATAAAAATAGTAGAAAAAAACTCAAAAGCACAAAAAATGTCCAAAATATTCCAGACCACTGATTATTATAACAGAAACATTACAGATTACTATTTATATAGATTATAGTAGGATATGTAAAACATAACTGAAATTTTAATGTAAAACACAAAGATTATTACAATGTATTATAGAAGATACAACTTCATGCTGTTGATTTTTTTTTAATCGTCATGGGACCTGAATTCTGGGCCTGGGCACTGTCCCTCAGCTCTTCAGCTCAAGGCTAGTGCTCTACCACTTGAGCCACAGTGCCACTTCCAGCTTTTTCGCCTTATGTGGTGCTGAGGAATCGAACCCAGGGTCTCATGCATGCGAGGCAAGCATTTTACCACTGAGCCATCTTCCCAGCACTGAATATCCTTTTATCTTTCCTTATTTTAAATCTTCCTGGAAATTAAATATTTAGTTTTTTTTGTTTTTTTTTTTTTTTAATCAACAGGGCCTCGGAAGGTGGCTCAGGGGTAGAGTGCTTGTGTTGCCTTCAGGGGGCCCTGGATTTGATTCCTCAGCACCACATAAACCGAAAAAAACAGAAGTGGTTCTGTGGCTCAAGTGGTAGAGTGCTAGCCTTGAGCTGAAGAGCTGAGGAACAGCGCCTAGGCTGACCAAAAAAAAAGGGTATTTAGATAAACCAAGGAATAAAACGAAATTGGGAAGGTGGCTCAGTGGTAGAGTGCTTGCCTTGCATGCATGAGGCCCTGGGTTCAATTCCTCAGCACCACATAAGCAGAAAAGAAAAAAGCCAGAAGTGGCACTGTGGCTCAAGTGGTAGAGCGCTAGCCTTGAGCTGAAGAGCTGAGGGACAGTGCCGAGGCCCAGAGTTCAGGCCCCACGACCGGACCCTCCCAAAAAAATACCTACATATAATTTTTTAAACTTTCAACATAATTTAGATGTTTAGGAACATTATATGTAGCCCATAAGTAATATGGGTATTAAACTCCTAATATTTTTTACAACTGGAAATAGATTCTGATACTTTATCTACTACAATAATTTTTGTTTTCTATAAAATCAGAACATATGTAAATGGTAATTTGCAATGAAACCTGAATTATTTAAGTTCATCCAAATTCTCATTATCAACCAAAGCAAACCCTCTACCAAAGATGATACACATGTTTTTCAATTTACATTTGCCAACAAAAGCTAAAATTGTCTTCTTTTCTGCCTGCCTTCATGCTTATCCTAAGAACTAGGATCCCAGTGTGCCCAGCCATTGGTGGGAATGGAGTCTCTGGAGATTTTATGTCAGGGCTAACCTTAAACTATGATGCACCACCCCACAGATCTCTGCCTCCCAAGTAGCTAGGATTACAGGAGTGAGCCTCTGCACCTAGCCATGTTTAACTGCCAGATTGATTTCCAAACTAGCTGTACCATTTTATATTTTATCCAGAAAGGTATAAAATCACAAAGTCCATAGATTTTTGAATAATTTCCAATTACCAATAGTGCAAAGCACTCACTCTCTTTTGCTTCTTCACAAATTACTTTAAAATCTTTATTTATTTATTTTTATTTTTATTTTTTTGTCAGTTGTGGGGCTTGAACTCTGGGCCTGAGCACTGTCCCTCAGCTCTTCAGCTCAAGGAGAGCACTCTACCACTTGAACTACAGCGCCACTTCCGGTTTTCTGGTGGTTTATTGGAGAGAAGAGTTTCATAGACTTTCCTGCCTGGGCTGGCTTTGAACTGCGATCCTCAGATATCAGCCTCCTGAGTAGCTAGGATTACAGGCATGAACCAACGGTGCCCAGCTTATTTATTATTTTTGACAGTCCTGAGGCTTGAACTCAGAGCCAGTGCACTGCCCCTGAGCTTCTATGCTTAAGGCTAGCACTCAGCCACTTGAGCCATACCTCTACTTCTGGATTTTTGGTAATTTATTGGAGATAAGAGTCTCCTGGACCTTCCTACTGGGGCTGGCTTCAAACTGCAATCCCCAGACCTCAGCCTCCTGAGTAGCTCAGATTACAAGTGTAAGCCACTGGCAACCAGCTAACATATTTATTTTTAAATGTTAATGATTCTTCAGAAATGAAAACAAAATAAAATCTAATGAAACAAATATTTAGTCACTATGAATTCTGTTGGCTCAGTTTTATTTTCCAGCTAACCATCACAAACCTTTCAAAAACATGAATGTAATCATTCTTAATATGTTAGCAACTTTTCTCTTATAAAAGCTGTTAGTTTATATATTTTTATTTTGTTCATGTAAAGTTATATTTATCATGGCAGGAGAATAGCACATATTTAGTTTAACAGCTTGTTGATTTATTTTTGGCATAGATAGCTCTTGTCTGAGTTTATTTTTCTTTCACATAAAATTCACATATCTACTACTTAGAAGGCTGAGATCTGAGGATTGAGGTTTAAAGACAGCCTGGGCAGGAAAACTCGTGAGACTCCTACCTTCAATCAACCACCAAAAAGCCAAAGTGGAGTAGTAGAGCACTAGCCTTATGAAAAAAAGCCCAAGGGGCTGGGAAGATGGCTCAGTGGTAGAGAGCTTGCCTTGCATGCCTGAGGCCCTGGATTTGATTCCTCAGCAGCACATAAGCAAAAAGAAAAAAGCCGGAAGTGGTGCTGTGGCTCAAGTGGTAGAGCGCTAGCCTTGAGCTGAAGAGCTGAGGGACAGTGCCCAAGCCCAGAGTTCAGGCCCCACAACTGGACCCCCCCCAAAAAAAAGCCCAAGGAGAGTGGGCGCAGGCCCTGAGTTCAAGCTCTAGGACTGGCACACATAAGAAAATTCACGTTTATAATGTCTGTGGAAAGGTGTCACTGCAGACAGGTAAGTTGGGAGGTATATGTTACAACATCACACTGGGCAGACCATGAGGGAACAGGGGTTAGCTTATCGTGTGTGTGTGTGTGTGTGTGTGTGCGTGCGTGCGCGCTGTTCCTAGGGGACTAGGAACCTGAGCCTTGAGCCCTGTCCCTTAGTTCCTTTGCTCAAGACTAGCATTCTATCACTTGAGCCACAACTCCACTATCAGCTTTTTGTGGTTGACTGGAGATAAGGCTCATGGGTTTTCCTGCATGAACTGACTTTGAACTGTAAGCCTGGGATCTTAGCCTCCTGAGTAGCTAGGATTACAGGTGAGGGCCTCTAGTGCCAGATAACTTACCACTTTTGAATATTGGGTTTTGCTTTGATTACAAAAAAAATTGGTGCCCAGTTGAGAGCTGCTGTCTCTGCTTAGACAATAAATCTCTTTTTCTTTCCTTACAAAATCTGGTAGATATTGAAAAAAATATGCAAGCAACAGGCAGGAGAAGGTTCTAGAATTAAGGTGGGAAACAAGAGAGTACCTCTCCCAACTGAAACTAAATCACTATTTGATTAAGATGAGGTAGCACAAGGACAATGCTTTAACATGCTTAAAAGCAATAGGGAAGCTTACTCTTCTGGAAATCTGCTGTTTTGTGGAAGGAGCACAGGCCTTGAGGTGATTCCATTTGGTATCCTTCCCTTCCATAAATACAGATTATAAAGGGTCTCTGTGAACTCAGATTCTCTCAGGGACTCTGAGAATTGGAGACCAAAAGAATGAAAATAGATCTTGTTGATGCTTTCTTTCCAATCCACTTTTGTTCCCAATTTTTCAAAGGAATTGTTTTTAAAATTGAGATCCATAAAATGTGTACACTTAGAATTGAATAGAAGAAAAGAATCTGATAAGAAAAAGGAGAGCATGTAAATATTTAATTTAATGGGTATAAAGCTTTGGCATTTGGTTTCTCTTTTTATCATGCTTGTGTTCTTTCCGGCATTGATGCGAAGAATGTCTCAGGGGTTGCAAGATTTCAGCAGTGGGAATTAATTCATTGAACACAAACATGCGTACTAATTCAGAATATCACAGATGTAATGGTAATTTGCAAGAAATCAGAAACATGAAGGATAGCCAAGAACTGGTAGCACATGACTATAATCTTAGCTACTCTGAGTAACTAGGAGAGGATCTGAGGATTGAGGTTTAAAGCCAGATAGACAAAGCCATCTTTCTTTCATGAGCTATTTAAGAATAAGATACATTTGTTGTGAGATTACCTCTGAGTACTTCAATGTGTATCCCCCAACAGCAAATACATTAATTATTACCTCAATATTATCAATTCAAGATATTTAGCACTGCACATTACTACTGCCTAATATACAATCCAAATTCCAACTTCCCCACTAGTCCCAGTAATGGGTTTTAGACCTGGCCCAGGCAAGAGCATGTGTCTTAGTCTTCTTTCATTGAGTACTGTTTTCCAGTTCTTTCTGTCCCTCATGATAATGAAAATATTGAAGAATCCAGGATATTCATGGATTGGCTCTCTTATTTGAACCTGATATTTCTCATTGGACTGCGACCAGGAGTGAGGAGGTTATGGTGCCCATGCGAACATACACAGCAGTGGAAGCTAGTCCTCAGAGGAAGGCAGGACACATAGGCTGTCCAAGGATTTGCCTGGTCTCAAGACCTAACTAAGCACCCTGGGATGTAGAGAGCTGCAGAATTCCAGGCTAAAATACTGTCGAGACAATAGAAATGATAAGGAGTGGAGATAGACAGCTTTCTCTTTGGACATCTTGAGTCAGAGAACTTTCCCTTAGAGAAAACTAAGTAGTGAATCATATAGGCAAGTGAAGCCCAAGACAGAGGCCTAAGTTAGAGTAACCATCTGTGGTCCAATCACTTGTTTGATGTTCTCTGTACAGTGAGAACAAGAGTCCTGGCTTAAGCTTCAAAGAATCTCCTTATGTAATGGCTGAGTGGGAGGCAGTAGAGGAACAGGTAGATAGGAGGAAGCCTGAAGAGTGTATGCAAAGAAACACAAGGGCAGAAAAGTTTCAGAAAGCAAGAAGGGAAAAAATATTCTCATACTTGTTCAAATGCTAAAGAAAGGCTTGGAGGCATGGCTAGCCAATGTGAGAGTGTCAGAGCGTGGTCTTAGGGAAAAAAGAAAATCAAATGCGAAGACTTTTATTCAGGACTAGTGCAGTAGGGATATTACAGCAGGAGAGATTAGGCTCAACTCCAAATATAAGGAAAAGTTGGGATCTACAGTCAATGTGTTGAGTGGTGAGAAGTTACTACTACAAGGAGATCTCAAGGGTAGCAAAGTCCTTGCTAAATTCTGGTAACAAGGTAAATCAAGAGCATAAACATTTGAGGAAGAGGAAGAAGAACGTGATCAGGTATCAATTGTCAGGATGTTCTCACTAAACTGACTTGACAACAGTCTTTGCTAAGCTTGGATAGGCTAAAAGATGGAAGTAGAGTCTGAAGTCTAGTCAAGAAAAGGGCTGGGGGGAGGGGGAGGGAGGGAGGGAGATGGGAAGGGATGGGAAGGGGAAACAAAGGAGGAGGCAACAATGCTTGAGAAGAAATATACTCATTATCTTGCCCATGTACCTCTGTACGGTATTTTCACAATTTAAAAAAGAAAAGAAAAGGGCTCAGAGGATCTGACTAAAGTTTGGTCACTCAGTCTTTGTCACTGGTTGATCCCTCCAGAGCTGCAGAGAAGAGAACTGAAAGGTACAGCCACATAGAAGTTGCTGGTGGCCTTAGCAGGAACTATGTCCTATGTATATTTGAGAAATACTTAATGTTAGATATAATTCCTTTTGTATATCCATATAGCCATAAAAGAGTGAAAGTGTTATTTATGTATAAATTTATGGTTACCGAGTTAAATTTTTAGGTGAAGAAAGGAAGGGCTGGCATGATATGTATAGTAAGTTAGCATTTTAATAAAAATAAATCAGGGACTAAATATGCATATATACATATGTGAGCATGCCTGAATATTTATGCATTTGCTGAATTTTGCAAGTGTTTCCAAAAACTGGTAATATTGGTTGCCTGAAAAAAGAGGAACTTAGACCCAGCAGGGGGTGAAAGGCTGTCTTTCCAATGCATAGACTTTTGTACTTTTACACCACGTGAAAGTAGTACTTATTTTTAAACTTAAAAACTAACATACAGCCAGGTACTAGTAATTCACACCTATAATCAATCAGGAAGCTGAGATCCAATGATCATGGTTTGAAACCAGGAAAGTCCATGAAACTTTTATTTCCAATTAACCATGAAAAGGCTAGAAGCAGAACTGTGGCTTAAGTGTCAGAGCACTAACCTTGAGCAAAAAAGGTTAGGGACAGTGCCCAGGCTCTGAATTCAAGCCCCAGGCCTGGTATGCACATGCGTGCACATGAGCGCACGCGCGTGCGCACAAACACACACACGCGTGAGGCCCTGAGCTCAAGACTTAGTACAGACACACAAAACAAACACACACAAACACACAGAAAACTGAAAGTAGAGATTTTAATGATTGTAAAGCTGACTATTGTAAAATTTCCATAATTATGTAAATCCTGTATATTTACATGTGTATGTCTTAAAATTATTTGTGCACATGTGCATACAAAGACACACCAAGAAGGTGAGGTAATGTATGTTCATTTATAAGTCTTTGGGAGGGTAGGGGGACACAGAAATGGAGGGACAAAGGGTAAAGAATGAAGCAGTGATACTCACTAGACACTATGCTGAAAATGAACTATACAACCTGTAGGTGGGATGGGAGGGAAAAACTGGCAGAGAGCAAAGGAAAGGGTGATATTGTCCAAAAAGAAATGTACTCATGACTTGGGGCTGGGAAGGTGGCTCAGTGGTAGAGCGCTTGACTTGCATGCCTGAGGCCCTGGGTTCCATTCCTCAGCACCACATAAGCAAAAAGAAAAAAGCC
>NW_012267263.1:436746-454709 GCF_000151885.1 Dipodomys ordii
CTTATGTGGTGCTGAGGAATCGAACCCAGGGCCTCATGCATGCAAGGCAAGCGCTCTACCACTGAGCCACCTTCCTAGCCCCAGATGTTTGTTTCTTATACATTGTTATACATGCTACCTCCTAGTTAATACCCTGTTTTGTGAACTTGTCAATGGCTTGTTTGCTATGTTAGTGTTTTAAATTTTGGTGAAAGCAACTTTATCTTTTTCTGTTTCATTATATATCTGTATAAAAGTACACTTTCTTGTCTTAATGAAATAAACAACTCCCTTGTGTTTTCTATTTAGCTCTTTAATCTATCTAGATTATTTTTCTAGATTATTCTTTTTTAAATATGATTCTTCCAACTTCTTATTGAAGAGTTAGTTCCTTTACTACTGATTTAAAATTTCTCTGTCTCATAGGTAAATCTGCCTATATAAGTGTCACCACCTTCTGCTCTTTCTCACCCCACAAGAACGACATTTGTTCTACCTGGCTGATCTGTTTTCTGGTTCTGTGATGATGCCCCTATTCTAATGACTGTGTTCCACAAAATGTTCTGATACCAGAATGGCAGGGGCTCTTCCTTCATTGTTCTTCTTTATCAAAAATGTCTTGGCTTTTCATACATATTACAAACAAATCTAAATGGCACCAGACACTGGTGGCTCAGATCCACAATTGTGCTACCAGGAGGCTGAGATCCAAGGATCACTATTTGAAGCCAGATAGGCAGAAGAGTCCATGGGACACTTATCTCAAATTACCCAGCAAAAAGCTGAAAAGGAGGTATGACTCAAGTTTGCTCAGTCTTGAGAAAAAAATTGTTTGAGGCCCTGAGTTCTACAATCCCCCCCCAAAAAAATCTAAATCTAAATGAAATTGAGACTGGCTATTACATTATTTGTCTGCGGCTGATCATGGTCCTTATATAAAATGACATGATACTAACATACAACCTCACATGTCTCTCATATATCTTAAATCATCTCTAGATGACTTATAGTATCTAATACAATATAAATGTTGTGTGAATAGTTGTCATACTGTGTGGTTTGGGGAATAGTGGCAAAAGGAGTCTCCAGAAGCTTTCACATGTCTTCCAGCTATGGGACACAGAGGGAGGTTTCTGGTTGGCCACCAGCCTTTCTCGTATGGTTATAACCTGTCCCTGCATTTCTCACAATACCCTATGTTTAAGATCTACCCATTTCTCCAGAGGGCAAGTCTTGATATCGTCCTAATTCTGAAAGCCAGTTTTTATATTTTTTTGTATTTATAATATGAAATAACAATAAGCAAAAGCCAGAGGCAGAGGTGTGGCTCCAGCCTTGAATGGAAAAAGCCAAGTGAGAACACAAATCCCTGAGTTCAAGCCCCAGTACTAGCAAAAATACATATATACAGTAATTTCTGAACCAGTATTAACTGAAACAAAGTCAGAGGCCTTGAAATCTTAGAGGTTTCTGTAATATTCTACTAGGGTTATGAGTCTATCTTAATACTTTCAGGTGTGCATTTTAATTATTGGACATTTCATAAGAGAGATACTGTGTATTTAAAAATATTTAAGAGCCAGGCACCAGTGGCTCGTACCTGTAATCCTAGCTACTCAGGAGGCTGAAATTGGAGGATCATGGTTCAAAGCCAGCCCATGCAGAAAAGTCTGTGAGACTTATCTCCAATAAACTACTCAGAAAAAGCCAGAAGTGGCACTGTAGGCTCAAGTGGAAGAGCACTAGCTTTGAGTACAAAGAACCCCAGAGACAGTACCCAGGTTCTGAGTTCAAGCCACAGAATCCAAAAGAAAAAAAATATTTAAAAATAATTTAAGACCAGGTGCCGGTGGCTCACGAGTCTGAGAACTGAGGATCGTGGTTCAATGCCAGCCCAGGCAGGAAACTTTGTGAGACTCTTATCTCCAATTAACCACCAGAAAACTGGAAGTGGTGCTGTGGCTCAAGTGGTAGAGCACTAGCCTTGAGCTGAAGAGCTCAGGGATAGCACCCAGGCCCAGAGATCAAGCCCTGTGACTGCCCCCCTCAAAAGATAATAATTTAAGAGATATATAAGAATAATTCAAGTATATTAAAGAGATATTTAAAAATGATTCAGAATAATGCAATTTGATTTCAATCTTAACTGAATATGAAGTGTTAATTTGAAAATGCAGTCATACTGCCAGCAATAGACAGTTTTATTGAATACTCTAATGAAGAACAATAGCTAGTTACACAAATAATATTACAATTCTAAAGGCACTGTTACATTAGTAATCACAAATTTGGTTTCTTTTCATGCTTTTTCAGTCCTATAAAGGAAGGTTGTTTTTTGTTGTTATTGTTGTTTTTAATAATTTGGGTACTGGTGGCTCATACCTGTAATCGTAGCTACTCAGGAAATTGAGATCTGAGGATTAAGGTTTGAAGCTAGCTAAAACAAAAAAGTCAGTAAGAGGGGCTGGGAAGGTGGCTCAGTGGTAGAGCGCTTGCCTTGCATGCCTGAGGCCCTGGGTTCGATTCCTCAGCACCACATAAGCAAAAAGAAAAAAGCCGGAGGTGGCGCTGTGGCTCAAGTGGTAGAGCACTAGCCTTGAGCTGAAGAGCTGAGGGACAGCACCCAGGCCCAGAGTTCAGGCCCCACAACCGGACCCCCCCCAAAAAAAGAAATGTACTCATGACTTGAATTATGTAACTGTAATCCCTCTATATATCACCTTTATAACTATAATAAAAATTTTAAAGAAAACTAAAATAAATATTATTTTCCCCATAATTGTAAATAAAAATTTTATTTAATAAAAAAGAATATAGTAAAGTAATTCTACTCCAATAATAAAATTGTTTTACATGTATTTTGCTATGAGTCATTTATCATCCAAAAAATATCTTATTTTAAGGTGTCAAAAACACATAGCTAATAAACAACAAAAGCTTTACTCAATTAAAAAGTAAAAGCCAAGGCTGGGAAGGTGGCTCAGTGGTAGAGTGTTTGCCTTGCATGCATGAAGCCCTATGTTCAATTCCTCAGCACCACATAAACAGAAAAAGCCCGAAGTGGCGCTGTGGCTCAAGTGGTAGAACGCTAGCCTTGAGCTGAAGAGCTGAGGGACAGCGCCCAGGCCCAGGGTTCAGGCCCCACAACCGACAAAAACAAACAAACAAACAAAACAAAAAATCTGAAAACCAGGTCCTGGTGGCTCACACTTGTAATCTTAGTTAGTCAGGAGGCTGAGACTCCTGGAGGATCATGATTTGAGGTCAGCCTAGGCAGAAACGCCCATGAGACTCTTATCTCCAATTAACCAGCAAAGTGCTGGACTAGAGTGGTTCAGTGAGAGAGCATCCAAACAAGCAAGCTGAACAAGAAGAGGAGGCACTGGGGGAAGAGGGTTATACAGGTATTATCCAGCCATCCTTTATTGTGATTCCTTTAGTCTGACCTTGATGCCTACTGGTATTTCACTAATGCAGACACAAGTGTTTGTCCTTGAAGGAATCCAACAATACATGCCCTCCCAAACAATATAAAACCACAAATCTCTCAAAGTTGAGGAATGCACAAGAAAACATCCTTGGACTATTTAACCTTGGATGACTAGAACTTTGTGATGGTTGAGAGATGGAAAGATGTAGTTTGAAAGCCAGCATTATCTTGGGCTGCCTTAGGCCCTTTAATAGACATTTCTTTTAACTGGTATCTGGTCTAACATTCTCATGCCTTCAGGTAAAACTCTGTGAAGGTATTAACCAAACTCACAGGCCTTTAGCTTCCACCCCGCTAAGAATGCTACGTGATAACATTGCTAATCTAAAGAGAGGGTCCCCTGCATTATGGAGTCTAACCACCAGCTGCATCCACCAACATAATTGACAAAGGTATTGATTCATGTCTCTCTTTTGTTCTGTGAAGTTCATATAAACACTTCTATCGGGAAACATATCATTCAGGGAAATTTGCCTGTTCCTGAGTGTTCCATGGTTATTCATATTTTGGTATAGAATAATCACAAAAATTTCTCTCTCTCTCTCTCTCTCTCTCTCTCTCTCTGATACACACACACACACACACACACACACACGTGTGTGTGTGTGCATGTGCTGGCTTGAACCCAGAGCCTTGTACTCTCCCTTAGCTTTTTCACTCAAGGAAGTCTGGGACTCTACCACTTGAGCCACACTTCCACTTCTGGCTTTTTGCTGCTTCATTGGAGATGAAAGATTCTCAGATTTGTCTGCCTGGGCTGGCTTTAAACTGAGATTCTCAGATCTCAGCCTCCCTAGGATTATTGGTATGAGCCATCAGTACCCTGCAGACTAAATTATTTTCTTATTCTGTTTTTGTGTGATACTTCCACACTGCCTTCCAGAAAGACTGTTCCAGGCTATACTCCACCACCTCATCCACACCAGAATTTACCTGCTTCTCCAGGTAGTCTACAACAGTGAGTATTCTTTCCAAATGGTGAGGAGTATGTAGACTGGCAGGGATGATGCTGAGTGTTAATTTGCTTTTCCTAGGTGCACACAGGGGGATTACCTTTCCCAGCAAGCTTTGCAGTGAGGTAAGGATGAGTTGTGGTGATGACACTTCTGGAACTAGCCTCTGTGACCCCTGAACTCTACATCTTCTTTTATCTGTTTGATGTGAGCAGAAGGTCAAGTGGAGGACTTTGAGCTTTAGAACATTACTGGCTTGAGCAGAGAAATGGGGTGAACAACCTTGAAGGATCTGGCTGCTTTGGATTGACTGGCAATGACTTGCATTTTCTATTACTCTTCCTCCCCAGACAATGAGTACAGCCTTAAATGATCTGGTTAGTGCCACTTAAGATAGGAAGTGAGGGAAAGCAGTTGACCCCTAGGCCCAGGCTTCCAGCCCACCATCCCATCACTATACCAAGTCCTTTTAACCCACCACAATAGCTACAGACCAATTCCTAGGTTGGGATCCCCAAAGATCATGGTAACAACTTCCTACTCTCACTCAAAACATACTGAACACTTACTGTATGCCTGAAACTATTGTAAATGTGTAATGTATACAGGGAATAAATAAGACAAAGATTCTAGCCCTGATGAAGCTCTCATTCTAGTGGGATGGGGAGACAGATAGTAAAGCTGCTAGACAGGTGTCTTGCATGTATGTGAAGACACAATGATGGACACAGACAACTATAACTTTCAGAGTTAGAGGTAAGTGGCTGTGATCAACACAAAGTACAAAGACAGAGTTGAGAGAGTTAAACACCTAGGAGAAGAGAGTAACTAGTGGAACTATAATGCAAAGGATCAGAGGCAGGGCCAATCCTAGAGGGTTCAAAGGGTAGGAAGGGCAGATGCTTAAGAGCTTAGAAGGAAATAAAATCTAAGAATTAATGAGGAGGCCAGGTGCTGGTTGCTCATGCTTGTAATTCTAGCTACTTAGGATGCTAAGATCTGAGGATCACAGTTCAAAGCCAGCCTAGGCATGAAAGTCCCTGAGACTGATCTCCAATAAACTACTCAGAAAAAGCTGAAAGTAGCATGGTGGCTCAAGTGGTAGAGCACAAGCCTTGACCAAAAAGAATTTCAGACACAACGCCCAGGCCCTGAGTTCAAGCCCCAGGACCAGAACCAAAAAAAAAAAAAAAAGGCGGGGAGGACTGGGAAGGTAGAGTGCTTACCTCCAATGCATGAGGCTCTGGGTTCAATTCCTTAGCACCACATACTCAGAAAAAGCCAGAAGTGGGCACTGTGGCTCAAGTGGTAGAGTGCTCACTTTGAGCTGAAGAGCTCAGGGACAGCACCCAGGACCATAGTTCAAGCTCCACAACCAACAACAACAACAACAACAACAAAAGTGAGGGAGAAGGAGGATTCCCAGATGCATAAGGCTTTTGAAGCCACCATTAGGAGTTTGGCTTTTGCTCTGAGTGTGTGTGTGTGTGTGTGTGTGTGTGTGTGTGTGTGTGTGTGTGTGTGTGTGTAAGAGAGAGAGAGAATATGAAAGAGAAAGAGAGTATGTGTGTTCTAGGAATTTGACTCCAGGCCTGGGTACTGTCTCTTAGCTTATTTGTTTAAGACTAATGTTCTACCATTTGAGCCACAGCTCTACTTCCAGCTTTTTTAAGTAAAAAAAAAAAGCCTGGCTGGCTTTGAACCATGATCCTCAGATCTCAGCCTACTGAGTAGCTAGGATTATAAGTGTGAGCCTGAGCCACCAGCACATCCCTTAGCTTTTTTGCTCAAGGCTAGAACTCTACCACTTGAGCCACTGATCTACATCTGGCTTTCTGTGTTTGATTAGATATAAGAGTCTCATGGACCTTCCTGCCTGAGCTGGCTTTGAAACTGCATTTTCAGATCTCAGCTCTTCTTCTCTTCCTCCTCCTCCTCCTCTGCCTCTTCTTCTTCCTCCCCACCCCCTTTCTCTTTTGTCAGTCATGAGGCCTTGGCACTGTCCCTGAGCTTTTCTGCTCAGGGCTAGTGCTCTGCCACTTTGACATACAGCACCACTTCTGGTTTTCTGATGGTTGATTGGAGATACGAATCACACAGACTTTCCTGCCCAGGCTGGCTTCAAACCATGATCTTCAGATCTCAGCCTAGCCTAGGGTAACAGGTGTGAGCCAACAGCACCCAGCATCAGCCGTCTGAATAGCTAGGAACACAGGTACAAGCCACTGGCATCCAAATCTTTTATACATTTTCTGAGTAGGAGAAGTGGTATATATTCTGACCTTTGTATCTTTAAATAAAAACAAGTCTCTGGCTATTGTATAAAGGAGAACTAAGGAAGTCAGGGCAAAATAAAATCTGGGAAATCTGGGAGGAAGCTGCCCCAAAAGCTCAGATGATGGTCACAGGGCAATAATGAGAAGTAGCTGGATTACAGGTGCATTTTTGAAAGTAGAGCTGAATGGATTTCCCTAATGCTAAGTAATGGGTATAAGAAAGAAAAGGGATCAATGATCTCCAACCTGAGCAGCTGGAAGAATGGAACTGCCTGACTCAGGGACAGCTGAACATGGAGCTCAGCTCTGTGGAGCTCAGTTCTAAACGTAGCAAGATTGACTGAGATGCTTTCAGACATCAAAACAGAGGTGTTGAGTTGGTGGTTGACATGAAAGTTAGGGTTGGATACTGGATGCTGAGTGGGTATCAAGTTTAGAGCTGAACTGACTATCTTCCATAAGTCACTGTTGCTGATTTTCTTCTTAGCCACACTCTGTGACTCACACAATGAATCAGCCATCTCCACATCATTTTGAATGATGTGCCACTCATATGCCACTTAACTACATTGTGGCTGTGTATTCACAGTCATCTCTGAGGATTAACTGTTGTGCTTTGTATTGAGACAATGCTAGTTTATTTTTTAACATTGTGAATCTCTTGACCATGTTTTTTAAGATCGCACAGTGAAAACGAGAATGTTAACAAGACCAGAGTCAAAATGACCCAGACATCACTGGAAACAAAGTCTAAGCAATTATGTTGTTTTAGTAACAAAAGGAAGGACTCACACAAATAAAGCAGAAAATACCCAGAGCAGTTCAGACTGCACAATATGTAGAAAAAATGCCTGGGGTTTGCCAGTGAAAGGGGCAGATGATGTTAACACAGGATTTCTGGTTTTTCTAAAGATTTCCTGAAAACTTCAGGTAGTTTTGAGAAGTATTACTAGAAAAACAGAAAAACAATAAAATCCTTCTGAATCACAGGACAGAAAAACTGTAACATTGTTGCTTTTTTAAAAATTAAAGATGGGCTGGGAAGGTGGCTTAATGGAAGAGTGCTTGCCTCCCATACATGAGGCCCTGGGTTCCATTCTTCAGCACTACATAAACAGAAAAGGCTGGAAGTGGCACTGTGGCTCAAGTGGTAGAGCACTCACCTTGAGCTGAAGAGCTCAGGGACAGCACCCAGGCCCAGAGTTCAAGCCCCATGACCAATCAAAAAAAAGAAAAAAAATCAAAGATAATATCCAGTTTACTTAGAACTGTTGTATTTACATTCTTCTCTACATACATACATATAGATTATCACTAAATATTATATATATCACTATATATAAAATACTATAGATCACTATATATTGATGTTTTATATGTATCATCATTATATATATAATATGTATTATATATCATCAATTACATACATTTCCTTTCGTACAGTGTCATCTGTTCCCTCATTCTCTCCCATTCCCTCCCTCTTATCTCCATCCATGAGTTGTATAGTTCACTTTTGTTAATGTCCAGTGTGTTCCACTACTGCACTTTTTTTTTTCAGTCTGTTCTTGGGCTTGAACTCTGGGCCTGGGCACTGTCCCTCAGCTCAAGGCTGGCACTCTACCACTTGAGCCGCAGTGCCATTTCCGGTTTTCTGGTGGTTAATTGGAGACAAGAGTCTCATGGACTTTCCTGCCCGGGCTGGCTTTGAACCTCGATCCTCAGATCTCAGCCTCCTTAGTAGCTAGGATTACAGGGGTGAGCCACCAGTGCCTGACGATTGCTGTACTTTCCCCCTTTTCCTCAGATTCTGTGCCCTCTCACCACCCTCCCACAGATGTGCACATGAATACACCATATATGGTAAAGAATACAGAGTCTTCAGAAAAAGAAAAATAACAAATTAAGAAAAAAGTCCTTTGTTTCCATATCTTTGAAGTTCGTCTATTGAACAATTTCTTGTGATGTTATTATAACATGGTGCTGATATAACCTGAGTCACAGTGGGATGGGATAACAGTGGCAACAGTGGCAACCAGGAGAGATGGTTGAGAAGATGGAAGCTTCCCTGAGGCAGCTATGACAGACTTGAACAAAGCCCATTGTGTCAGTGGGTGGGGGCAATAACTGGGCTACCAGTGAAGTGAATCCAGTGGGTAAGTGCAGCTGAGGCAGCTTCTCTTTGCTGCAGAGCTTCCTCTCCATCAGAGCCCACTCTGCCCATCTGTGTAGCAAGCAGCAACTGTCTGGGATGGGGGTGGGGGTGAAATTCAGCCTCCAAACAGTCCAGGAACAATTGACTGATGGGGTAACAGCAATCACGCCTTGGGGGAATCTTATGTCTCCACTGCTTCCCAGAGTCCCCCAGAGAACTAAGCTGTTGTCCACCATGATAATCTGCTTGATGATGGAAATGTTATATGTACTGCTTTTTTATCCTGCCTCACTTCTCACTGCCCTACCAGGGCTTTCTGGGATCAGCTCCCAAATCCTCATCTTAGGATCCCAAGCTAAGACAGTACATCATGAGCCAAGGATTATGACTCAGATCCATATGGCACATTAACAAAACCTGAGCATATGCCAAGCCATAAAGCCTCAACAAATTTCAAAAGATTGAAATCATATAAAATATGCTCCCATACCAATTTCAATTAGGCAAGGTAACCTGGAAAATTCCCATATGTTAAGAAATAAAGAAATATAATTCTAAACTTTGAAAACATCTGATATCAATGAAGAAATCAAAACAGAAAGCTATGCTTCATGAAAAATGTAATACATACATCAGAAAAGAAAGAAGACTGAAAACCAATAAAGCAAACATTCACTTTAATAAAGCACAAAATAGAACACTAAAATCAGAGGAAAAGCCTGTTACACTGGTAAATGCCTACGATCCCTACCAGGCTAAGGAAAGAGGATTGTGAGTTCAAGGCCAGCCTTAGATTTATAATGAGATTCTGTCTCAAAATAAATAACAAACAATAAAAAATTAATATACAAAATTAAAAGTACAAGCTGGGTACCAGTGGCTCACTCCTGTAATCCTAGCTACTCAAGAGGCTGAGATTTAGGATGTGTGAGTTCAAAGCTAGCCTAGGCAAGAAAGTCCATGAGACTCTTACCTTCAAGTAACAGCCAAAAAACAAACAAACAAAAAAAAGAAATGGAGCTGTGACTAAAGTGGTAGAGTAGTAGCCTTCAGCAAAAAACTCAGGGACAAGCTAGACACCAGTGACTCACACCTGTAATCTTAGCCACTCAGGAGGCTGAGATCTGAGGATCACAGTTCAAAGACAGTCCAAGCAGGAAATTCCATGAGACTGTTATCTCCAATAAACTACTCAAAAAAGCTAGAAGTGGTGCTATGGCTCAAGTGGTAGAGTGTTCACCTTGAGCAAAAGCAGCTTAGGGAAAGCACCCAAGCCCAGAGTTCAAGCCCCAGCACTGGCACCAAATAGACAAGCAGACAGATAGTACAGCAAAACAAGATTAACAATTACTGCTTACATTGATCAAGAAAAAAAGGGATACAAATACCAGTGTCAGAAGAGAAAATTTACCACACTCTAGTGACTCACACTTGTACTTTGGAGTCTGAGGATATAGTTCATATATATCTGAGGTTATAGTTCAAAGCTAGCCTGGACAGAAAAGTTCATGATACTCTTGTTTACAGTTAACCAAAAGTCCAGACATGGGGGTATAGCTCAAGTGGTTGTGGGCTAGCCTTGAGCAAAAATGCCAAGCAGGAGCACAGGCCCTGAGTTCAAACTCCAATTCTGGCACACACGCACACACACAAACACACAAACACACACACACACACACACACACACACGGTAATGTGAATATTATGAATTATTCAAATTTGTGGTTATTCAAAACCATAGGTAATATGAAGAACTCTAAGAAAAATACAACTTACCAAAACAGACAGAAAAATAAAAACTATGCATTTGTTGTGTTAGTTCACATGTGGGCATAAATTCTTTGCAGCCAAATGCCAGCCAGCAAGTAGTGGTCTCCAACCTCTGTAAAGTGTGTGACCCATGACTGCTTAAACCAATAGAATGTGGGAAAAGTGATCTTTGAGGTTTCCATTTTCATTCTCTTGGACCCCAGAGACCACCATCTAAGGAGGCTGTTCTAGCTTATTGAAAGAGAGGCCATAAAGAGATGCTCTCGGGGAAGTGGCGCTGTAGCTCAAGTGGTAGAGCGCTCGCCTTGAGTTGAAGAGCTGAGGGACAACGCCCAGGCCCAGAGTTCAAGCCCCATAACCGACAAAAAAAAACAACAAAAACTATATAGAGCACTCAGAACCTCGGCGATTTTAAACATTATTGTATAAAAAAAAAAAAAAAGAGATGCTTTCGGATGTAGGCTGGATCTCCATTTTGTCTTCTAGTTGCATTCGAGCTCACTCATGCAAGCATCCTCTCAAATCTGAGGGCTTTAATGTATAACCCAGGAAAACGAGCAGGTAGGAAAAAACCACGGGAACCAAGGCAGCCTTTTCTAGACCATAGATGCTGATCACAGCCCTCTCCACTCCACTCTCCTGTCTCAACCACATAGCATCTGGTGGCTTCTGCAAACTTAACTGGCTCCTAGACCA
The DNA here is from genome assembly GCF_000151885.1 of Dipodomys ordii. Classification (NCBI taxonomy): domain Eukaryota; kingdom Metazoa; phylum Chordata; class Mammalia; order Rodentia; family Heteromyidae; genus Dipodomys; species Dipodomys ordii. The sequence goes on from NW_012267263.1 coordinate 448,063, forward strand.
AAAAACCACTGCTTTTGTCTTAGAGAGTAAACCCTAGGACAGACTCCCAAGAGGTGGGATCATTTTTCCAAGCAGAACACAAGTGTTAGGGGTTTTTTTTCTCCTCCTTTTTTCTCCCCCTTTGTTATTTTATTTCAGTTGTTTGAACTCAGGGCCTAGTGTTTGCTAGACTAGTTGTCTGCTATTTGAGCCATATTCCCCAGCTCGTTTTAGGTTTTTAAATGTTTCCTTATTCTAATTTCCAAAGGTTGAGAGGCACCTAAAAGCAGGAGCAACAAAAAGTCTGTGTGGAGGTCATAGGCATTGTTAAACTAAAACTCCACTAGACAAAGGAATTCCTGAAATAAAGGGGTTTATTGAATCATTAGCAATGGTAGGATCAGGGACTGGGACAAGCTCCTGCAAAGCCCAGCAGCAGGATTAAGTAGCACTTGGACAATGTCAGCTGACCCAGAATTAGAATTTTTTTGTGTGTTTGGGAAGGAACGCACTGTCACTTCTGTTGCCATAGGGTTAGAGAGGTGTGATAACACATAAAACTTGGGGAAAACTCATCTGGTCGAACCACTACTAAATAATCCCATGCTGCTGATCACATGTATGGTGTATATGTGTACACCGTTATATGTTATAGACTGTGATAGACAATTTGCTCCAGGAAAGTTAGAATGAACTTGTGACTTTAAATGAGCATCATTATTCCACAATACTGTGAAATTTGGGAAATTATGTAATCACTTAATCACAATTTAAAAAAAAAGAACCTCGGGGAAGGTAGGGAGGGAAGGGATGGTAGGGGGAAAACAATGGAGGGGTAACAATGCTCAACAGGAAGTGTACTCATTACCTTGCTCATGTAACTGTAACCCTCTGTATAGTATCTTTACAATAAAAAATTAAAATTAAAAAAAAAACATTGGGAGAAGCCTTGGGATAGGGCAGAAAGAAGTTATTGCCGGCACTGGTGGCTCACACCTGTAATCCTAACTACTAAGGAGGCTGAGTTCAAAGCCAGCCTGGGCAGGAAAGTCTGTGAGACTCTTATCTCCAATGAACCACCAGAAAACCAGAAGTGGCGCTGTGGCTCAAGTGGTAGAGTGCTAGTCTTGAGCTGAAGAGCTGAGGGACAGCATCAGACCCAGAGTTTGAGCCCCATGAACAGCAAAAATAAATAAAAATCTAAAAAGTTCATGAATAGCCCTAGTGGTCTGATAAAATGCAATTTGAAGTTCAAATGTAAATTTTTCCCCCTACCCAGCTTGTACTTGTTAAGCTCTCCCTATCTGTCCCTGCATTCTAGGCAGTTAAATTCAGGACATTTTGTTTTTTTCCAGTGCCATTCCTAGGGTGTTGTCCCTGCGCTTTTTTGCTTGAGAATAGGGCTCTATGACTTGAGCCATAGTTCCACTTTGGGCTTCCTGGCAGTTAACTGGAGATAGGAGTCTCATGGACTTTTGCCAGGCTGGCTTTGAACTACCACACTCTGATCCCCACCTCCTGTGTAGCCAGGATTACAGGCATGAGCCACCAGTGCCTGGCAACATCTTGGGTTTTTTTCTTATCTGCATACTCAACTCAGTGCTCTGGAGTCTCTCCTACATACTTTTCTGTGTTCTGCTTTTTGTGACCTGTACCTACTGAAGGAGCCAGCAATCAGTGAGCTGGGTCTGAGTAGCTTGAGAAAAAAATAGTAAGCCAGAGCTGCTCAAATACCCTCAGCATCTCTTCTGTATGCTAAAGTCTACTTGTCTGATCCTAAAACTAAGTTAGCCCTCTTCTGCTGGCAGTAGCACTCTGGCTCAGACTGGCCAAAAGTGCCAGGTCAGTGAGCATGAAATGTCTTTAATAATAGATGTAAAGTTGGCAGATAAGCACCCCAATTTCTTCAACCTTTGGCCATGTAAATTCTATGAAGTTTCCTAAAGGTCCCCAATGGAACTGAGCCCATAACTCCTAAAACAAACTAGTTTTAACAATGTTTTTTGTTTGTTTATCAGTCATGGGGCTTGCACTCTGGGCCTGGGCACTGTCCCTCAGCTCTACAGCTCAAGACAAGCGCTCTACCACTTAAGCCACAGCGCCACTTCGGGCTTACTGGTGGTTTATTGAAGAGTTTCATGGCCTTTCCTGCCCAGGCTGGCTTTGAACCGTGATCCTCAGATCTCAGGCTCCTGAGTAGCTAGGATTACAGGTGTGAGCCATGGGTGCCCAGTAATAATGTACTTTTTATTGGCTGTCTTGTCTCCTTTCTCCAGGGATATTTCTGGGTTCAAATTACAGTCAAATTACAAATAGACTATCTTCAACCCAATTGTCAGAATTGGTTTTCTGGGGGGAATGAAAACCTAGACAGAAGTATAGTATAGTGTGTGTGTGTGAGACAGAGAGAGAGAGAGAGAGAGAGAGAGAGACAGACAGACAGACAGACAGACAGACAGAGTGCCAGTACTGAGGCTCCAACTCCTAGCCTAAATTCTTGTCTAGCTTTTTGGTTCAAGGCTGGCATTCTACCACCTGATCCACACTACCACTTCTGGATTTTTGTTGGTTAATTGGATGAGTCTCTTAGATTTGTTTGCACATGCTGGCTTCTAATCAGGATCCTCAGATCTTGTGCTCCTGATGAACTAAGATTACAGCTGTGAGACACTGGCACCCAGTTGCAGACTTCTAAGCCACATCCTTCCATGCAATTGTTTTCAATATGACCAATATTTTCATCTCTATTGGCCAAGTCCTGTTTCTGTTGCTCAATGGTTGTCAACTGAGCAAGGCTATTTATTACCACACTCCCTACAAGGAAACTCTGTGAAGATTTGGTGGAGTCAAACTGAGAAAGGAGGCAAGGAATAATCTTTTGGCAGTGTTAATGAGGAAGGAAGTCTGTTGTGGAAACTCTTGAGAGGCCAGATACTAGGGGATCACAGTTTGAAATATAAAAGTTCATAAGACTCTATCTGAACCAATGGCTGAATGTGATGGCATGTTATGTTTATGGGGAAAACAAAAATGGTTGGATGTGGTAGTGAGCTTGTTATCTATACCCAGCAATACAGGGAAACACAAGGAGGCTCACAGTCCAGGCAAGAGTCTAGCTTGAAAATAACCACAAAAAGGGGATGGAGGCATGGCTCAACTGGTAGAGTACCTGCCTAGCATGACACAAGGCCTTGAGGAGGAATAATTTTAACTCGGTGAACAGGAGAACAGATGGAACATCATGCTTCTCCTGGGCTTTTCCTTGGCAGACCAGGTGAAACTGTTAGTGGACCAATGAGCACGGTTTCTGCCCAATCAGCTTTCCTAGAGCCCCTCAGGTGCTAAAGGCAGGAGTCAAAGCTCAATAGTCTTTATTTTTTGGGAATCCTGATGTCCAGGGAAGCCAACCACCAGGGACTCCAAACAGCCACTCTGCAGAGGGTAGGTGCATCAAAGGGCCAGTGAATCTCATTCCGTTTTTCTGAAGTCAAGAGACCTTCACGAGGCAGGAAGTGGCTGAGCCTGTGGAGAAAACACAATGGTATCTACTGGTACCTCCTCTGTGCTTGGCCTTGGGACCACTGCTGGAGAGATGCTGTAGACACTGCAAAGGCTGACCTTGCAGAGCCCAGTCTGGAGGAAAAGGGTATCTGGCAATGACCTTAGTGATTTGCCACCAGAATAAATCAGCCATGCTAAGTTATTAATGGGAACAGGGCTTTTTTTTTTTTTTTTTTGGTCAGTCATAGGGCTTGAACTCTGGGCCTGGGAACTGTCCCTCAGCTCTTCAGCTCAAGGCAAGCACTCTAACATTTGAGCCATCGCACCACTTCTGGTTTTCTGGTGGTTTATTGGAGATAAAAAGTTTTGGCCTTTTCTGTCTGGGCTGGCTTTGAACCATGATCCTCAGATCTCAGCCTCCTGAGTAGCTAGGATTACAGGCGTGAGCCACCGGTGCCCAGCTTATACATGGGAACAGGAAAGGCAATACGGACATTTAATGAACCACACTGGGTACCAACATTGTTACAGGTGCTGGGGAAGCAGCAGGCAGAAACAGGAAAGACGCAGACTTAAGTATGTTTACTAGGGAGCTGGGAAGTTGGCTCAGTGGTAGAGTGCTTGCCTCGAATGCATGAGGCCCTGTGTGGGTTCAATTCCTCAGTATTGCATAAGCAGAAAAAGCCAGAAGTGGCACTGTGGCTCAAGTTGGTAGGGCGCTAGCCTTGAGCTGAAGAGCTGAGGGTCAGCACCTAGGCCGAGAGTTCACGTCCCACAACCGACAAAAAAGAAAAAAAAAGTATGTTTACTGGGGCCAGAAGAGAGATCAGACTGAAACATAGAGGTGGGGTGGGTCAGAGATGATAGGTGATCCAGGTTTGCTGAATTTGAGAGCTGGCTTGAGAGCTGTGGAGAAGTTTCCAAGCAGAAATAGAGTAATTCCAGATTCACTCTAATCATTTTGGGACAATCAGGGAAAGGATTAAAAAGGATAAGACAGAACATGGAAGCCCAAGAGAAACCTAGTCTAGTGGTATGAGGAAACAGTGTTGCAGGGACAGAGAGGGTTCCATGGAAAGATGTTCCAGAGAGCTGGTTAAAGGTATTAATTTTCTTATGGATGATAGTCCATAGGGAAAAGTAGGAAATATCTAAAGAACCATTTATCACTTTTTTCCAGTATTGCCTTCCAAGGTGACAATAATTAATTCTTCATCAAGAAAATTGTAATTCTCTCAGATATGCTGCCTGCTTATGTGCTGTGTGCATTAAAAGGAATGAGGTGGAAGCTATCAGCTTAGGGAAGAACATGGGGCACCCAGTAGGACCTGCGATTTCATTTTCAATGTGAGTGAAAAGCCACTGGACTAGATTACACACCACTGTGGGTGGGGGTGGGGGGGTGGGGGCGGGTAAAGAGAATTCGCACAAAGTAGGGAGAATACAAAGGCAGATATTCTCTGCCAGGATATCTGCCCATGTGGGAAAGGCTAAAATTGGAGCTAGGAGGTATGGAAGAAGAGACTATGTTGTGGTTTTTGGATGCAGAGGGAAGGCATGTTTGGAGTAGGTGGAGCTAAATACTTAAAGATCTTTACCATGAAAAACTAGAAATAAGACAGAAGCTGTGAGGGATAAACAGTTGATAACAATCTGGCAAGCCTCTTTTACCTCTACAGTTGTGGGGGAAGGTGGCAGCTGCACCTGTTCAGCACACTGCAGGAAGCGGTGTATATGTTCAGCACAATTACCAACTGCTGCTTCATTCTGCCGAAGACACTCTTCAAAGGCCTCAAAAGGTTCAGCACAGGCCTGGCGGATCTGCCGGATGATTGGGCTGCGGAAATAAGGTATTTCAGACCCCAGACCACTTTGATTCCATTGTCCAGACCTTTCCCCTATACTTGACCATACTCACTGGGAAGATGTGCACCGAGCAATGCTCATCTTAAGATGATGACAGTCCCTCTGCCATGATTCCGGCTTGGCTGCCACGCATTGGCCATACTGATCCAGCTCACGGCCACAGTACCGAGCAGTGATTTCCAGGGCTGCCTGCCTGTGGTACAGAATAGGTGGAGGATAATTTCATTCACTAGGCAAGAAAGGTTCTAATCTGGCTAGGCAGATCTGGGGATCTTAAGAATCCTAGGGACAGAAAGGAGCAGAGATGAGACTTGGGTCTTAGGAGTTGTCCTAAAACTAGATCTGGTTATTCCAAGGCGGGTTTCTTAGAAGAGGCTTGGGGTTCATAATGTTTAAGGGACCTAAGAGGTAGAGGGTCTGTGGACCTACGGGTTTCTTGGCCAGGAAGTTTGAAATGGAAGGAAAATACAAGAGATGAGACTTTGGGCTGTGTTGGATTTGGCGGAAAGCGACTTGGGGGTCCTGGAAGTATGTTCTGGAAGCTTTGGATGTAGGACCTCTGGAGTCGTACTAGAGAATCCTCCAAGTGAGATTTTGAGGTTTTGGGGGACAAGGTTTGGGGGTCCGAAGCAAAGTCCTCCAGACCTAACAACACAACGGTGAGTACAGGGTCCTGGGCATTTCTGGAAAACACAAAGGTTAAGGTTTGGTGATCCGGAGACAGGAACCCAGATCACTACGCTAAGGCTTCGGAGTTTCGGAGGTTCTTGGACAAAGTCGGAGGACCAAGGTAATGGTTTTAGGAAGCAGCGGGGTGCGCGGCCGTGGAGACCGAGCGGACGGGAGGAAAGGCGAGGAGGGGAGACGCTGCCCGGGGGGCCTGAGTGCGAGCTCCGGGTCCTTAGGGCAGGTCTGGGGCGCAAGGCCAGTCCTGGGGCTCCGGGCCAGGTCCTGGGGCTGGGGAACGGAGAGACGGCGCCAGCGAACGCGGGAAGCGCCCAGCTACTCACATCTCCAGGCCAGAAGCCGGCGTGCGGCCGGTCCCTCAGGGAAGAACGGCCCGCCCCTTCCGGCTGTCATGGCGGCGCCCAGCCCCGTCCCCACGGATGCGCCTTTCCGGTCGCAGAGCAGACAGGCAGTCCCTTCCATTTAGGGTCAACGCGTCATGGCGGCGCCAGTGAAGCTACTTCCGGCCAGGCCGACTGTTTTATCCACTTTTACTTCCGCCTTGCGGAAGCGCCGGGAGTACTGAGTCGGAAGTGCTCCGCTGTCTCGCTTCCGCTGCAGGGACGGTCTCCGTA
>NW_012267263.1:455198-501425 GCF_000151885.1 Dipodomys ordii
CCACCCTCCCACCCCAGCCACGCGGCCCAGGGGGTGCGGGGCCCTGGCTCCCTCCCCGCGCTTCCACGCGGCCCGGTGGGTGCGGGGCCCTGGCTCCCCTCCCCACCCTCCCACCCCAGCCACGCGGCCTGGGGGGTGAGGGGCCCTGACTCCCCCTCACCACCCTCCCACCCCCGGCACGCGGCCCGGGGGATACAGGGGCCTTGACTTCCCTTCCTACTTCCCCACGCCCGCCATGGGCCCCGGGAGTATGGCGCTGCTTTCCACTTCTGCGTTGCCGCCCTGGCTAATGCGGGCCCTAGGACCAGGGGTGACCTCTGGCCAGACCAGCCCAACTTGGACCTCTCATGTGCTCAACCTAGGCTGTCCACCCACACATGCCTCCTACTCCTTGGCCTAGGCTCTAAGGGGCAGAAGAACGGATGTGAATGTTAATACTGGCCCTCGGGGACCATGATGGAGTTACTTTCTCAGCCCTATACATCCCTGAAGTAGCATTTGATGTTTCAAAAAAAAAAATTATTCCATTTTATGTCAAGTTTTTGAAATTTGTGAAATAACCAATGAAATTTTTGTTTGCTCTGATTCTTAAGCCCATTTTCTTTTCCTTTCTCCTTTCTCTGTCATTTATAAACTAACCATCTTCACGTTTTCATTAAACTGGAACCTACGTGGGGGAAAAATGTCACCAGACTTAAGAGAAAAAGGTAGTTGTGGAAAGACATGTAAAGCCTACCCAACAGTAGGACTCAGCAGATTACCTTTGTCTCTAAAATGAACAAATGGCCATTAGGGACAACTCAAATGCCCTCCAAGTGTACAGTGAGAGAAAATTTGCTTCTAATATATCCTTTTTTTTCTTTTCTGTTTACCAGTTTCCAACAAACACCATAATTAGTACATAGTTTGATTACTGTTTAGTTTTTTTTTATTGTAAAGGTGATATACAAAGGGGTTAATTACATGTCAGGTAATGAGTACATTTCTTTTTGAGCAGAGTCTCTCCTCTCATTTTCTCCCAATATTTCTCCTTCCCAACCTTCCTTCCAAGTTGTATAGTTCATTCTAGTGAGAATCACTGCTAAATTAGTTTGCCCTTTATCTCACCATTTCTGTTTCCTCTCTCCCTCCCCATATCAGATAAACTTACAAGACAAAGGGGGAAAAAAAGCAAGAAAAAAAGAAAAACCACTAACAGTACAATAAAAAAGCCTGTTTCTATTTCTTGGGGTTCATTTCAATAAGGATCATTTAAAATGATCATATGTACATAGCTATTGAGCCCTTGTGATCTGCTGAGATCCTCCTTTGGTCTCACTGTGAGAATGTTTAAAGTCCTATTTAATCATGTCAAAGTGTAACTTTTTTGTCTTTTACTATGCATTGGGTTTACTTGTAGATTTACAGGCACATTTTAATTATTACAAATGAGGGAAACCATGCACCAGTTTCTTTGGGTCTGACTTACTTTGCTTAATGTAATTTGATAACTGTGTTTTAAAAAACGGAATTCCTCTCCTCTTCTTCCCTCCCCCTCCTGCCAGTCCTGAGGCTTGAACATTGTCCCTGAGTGTCTTTTAAAAGCTCAAGGCTAGCTCTCTTACCACTTGAGCCACAGTATCACTCTGGCTTTTTCTGTTTATATGATACTAAGAAAACAAACCCAGGGCTTCCTGCATGCTAGGCAAGCACCCTACCACTCACTAAGTCACAGCATGCTAGGCAAGCACCCTACCACTAAGTCACATTCCCAGCCTAAGCACTAAATTTTTACCATCTACTAAGCCCAATTCAATTTTCATTTTTTACATTGCAGACTTTATATGCTTTACTGGAAAGCATGTAGTACAATGATACCCAAGGTGAAGTAAACACATGAGATGACACTAAAACCCAGCTTATTTATGCCTGTTATTTCCAGGCCACACAACATAGAACTAAAATACTGTGTATCTCAGTGATCTCCCTAAGTTGAAACAAAGTTGAACAGTTGGGGAGGTCAAGGCCCCTAGAATGCAAAGGGTGGAATACAAGAAAGTAGAGAGCTGCACAGACCTGCCAGGAGTTGCCATCTTCAGCTCACAGCATACCTGTGATCATACTGCTGGAGGCCAGGGAAAGACCCAAGAAGGAAGCAGAACAATTCCTGGGCCTTCCAGTTGTCATGTTCTCACCAGCCTTAATGAAGAACCACACTACACATGTGTACCAAGTATTCAGATATTCTCTAGTGGGGGAAATTTGCCTTACTGGCTACTTTGGTCTTATCTAAGAAAGCTAAGAAACACTGAAGCAAGCCATTCATATTGAAGGATGATACTAGATGGAAATCTGGCATCTAAAATAAAGACTTCCAGACATGGCAACACTTAGTGCCAAGTATTAAATAACTTTTGTTTTATAAATCTCTCAAACGGTAACTGACTACTTAACAGAGGCAGTAGCATTGCATATTGGGATCATAACAATCATGAAAGATAATGGCATCAAAAGCCAAGAGATGGAGAACGTGTACTACCAAGGTTCTTACATTGTATATAAGATGATACAATATATAGCAACTTTTTTTATGGCAAGGAAGGAACAATTCAAATATCCAGTAATAGGCACTGAACAGCTATGAATTAAGATAGTATACACTCTGGGTACCATTGCTTATGTCTGTAATTCTAGCTACTTGGGAGGTGAAGATCAGGACTGTGGTCAAATCTAGACAAGGTCATAAAGTTTGAGACCCTATCTCAGTCAAAAACTGGGCTTGGTGACACATGCCTATCTTTCAAACACCTGTCACTCCAGCTTCAAGGTAAGTATAAATAAGACTGCAGTCTAGGCTAGCCTGGGTGGGCTGCAAGACTCTTATCCCTAAAATACCTACAGCAAAAAGGACCTGAGCCATGGCTTAATCAATGGAGCACCTGCTCAGCAAATACAAAACCCTAAGTTCAAACCTCAGGACTGAAAAAAAAGAAAAAAGGATGTAAAAAAGAAACAGTGAACAAATAGATGTGAAGTCAGCTCAATATAAATAATGTAACAGACTAAATATTAAATATTCACTGAATTTTAGAGGCATAGTCTGAAAAAAATTCTCATTTTTTTTAATGTTCTTTACATGTTGAAGCAAAATTCTGGGTAAAGATACATGCAGCCTTAAAGGAGAAATCCTTCTAATTCTACATGGTTGACTCTTAATGAATTAGGTAAGCTAGTCACAGTACACATGCTGCATGATCCCACTATATAAATTATCTGAAATAGTCTCAACTCACAGACAGTAGAATGGTGGCTGCCAGGAGCCAGGGAAATGGAAAGTTGTTCAACAGGTACAAAGATGAGTATAAGTTGCCACAGTTGACAGTCTTCTATTACACATTTGAAAACTGGTCAAGAGGGTAGATCTTGAACTAACTATTCACAAATACATACACAGAAAGCACAACCTCCAAAGGGACATGAAACTGGATTTGACATTTTTATATTTACCTTGATCATGGTGATTGCATCATAATGAATTATGCACATGCTCAAAGCCATCAAACCGTATATATTAGATATATAGTTTTTCACATACAATTATACTTCAATAACATTGTTAAAATACTTCTATTATTTTATGTGACACTAAAAAAATTACCTGTATGGCTTGTGTTTTAAATTTATCACACTCTCCCAACTATAGATAAGGGAAGGGAACAGGGAACCTGGGAGACTTCCCTGTATGACTTCCTATTTACCAATAACTTTTGTTTGTTTCTTTTGCCAGTCTTGGAGCAGGGCCTTGGGCACTGTCCCTGAGCTGCTTTTGCTCACAGCTAGCACTCTACCACTTGAGCCACAGCACTACTTCTGGCTTTTTCTGTTTATGTGGTACTGAGGAATCGAATCCAGAGTTTCATGCATGCTAGGCAAGCACTCTACCACTAAGCCACATTCCCAGTCCCACTAACTTTTTTTTTAATGCTAATCCTGGGGCTTGAACTCAGGGCCTGGGTGCTGTCTCAGCTTTTTTGCTCAAGGCGAGTGCTCTACCACTTGAGCCATAGCTCCATTTCCAGCTTTTTAGAAGGGTAGGTTATTGGAGAAAAGTCTCACAGACTTTCCTGAACTGGCTTTGAACTGCGATCATCAGATTTCAGCCTGCTGAGTAGTTAGGATTATAGGTATGAACCACCAGTGGCCAGCTTCCCAATACTTCATTTTAAAGAGGGTACACACAGAATTTTTTTTTAACAAACATACCAACAAAAAACTTTAGCACTTTCTACACCAGAGACTCAGAAACTTTCATTTCTTGATTATATGGTCTTCATTTAAAGTATGAACACCCTTGAAAAATTAAGAGTGACCAAGTAATAGTATCCTTATTGAAAATTATATTTTATTATTTTGTGTGTGTATGTGCGTGTGTGTGTGTGTGTATGCGCGCGCGCATGCACGTGCATGCACACGTGTGCGCTTTGCACCCTGGTCCTGGTACTTGAACTAAGGACCTAGGTTCTGTCCCTGAGTTTTTCTGCTCAATATTAGCCCTTTTGCCACTTGAGCCTTCCACTTCTGGCTTTTTCTTATGGGAGACAAGAGTCTCATGGACTCTGCTGCCTGAGGTGGCTTCAAACTGTGACCCTTAACTCGGCTTCCTATGAGTAGCCAAGATTACAGGTATGAGCCACCATCACCTGGCTTTTTTAGATCTTCTAATCAAACTAAGCGACATCCAATTTCACTTTGATGTTCATGGCTGCCAGTTCAGCTACAAAATACCGGAAAACGTAAGGCACAGAAACAGTGTCAATGGTGTCACTGCGATTACACAGGGTGCAATTGTACTTTCGGTTACGCATGGCAGACCAAGAAGGGGGTGGCTTCTCCAACAAAGGAGAGAGCAGACTGCCACATCTGACACACACATGAGCTACCGAGCCGTCAGAGCAGTTGAAGAGGCGGTCATGCAGAAGAAAAGATGTCCCATGAGCCAAAAGAGCATCCCGTTCCATCTCCCCAAAACGGATTCCACCCTGGACATTTCTTCCCCCAACAGGCTGGTTGGTGACTTTGTCCCTAGCTCCAGTTGTCCTAACCTGAAATTTGTCAGATACCATGTGGCGTAAACGTTGATAATAAACTACACCTATGAAAATGTCTGCTTCCAATTCCACCCCACTGATGCCACTATACAACCTCTCAGTGCCATAGTAGTTATAGCCGGCAGCCTTCAACATCTCACCAAAGTATTCTAAGGCTGAGTTCTCTTCAGAGAAGATGAAGGGTGTGGCATCATGGCAGAGACCATGCAGAGCTGCAGACTTTCCAGCCATACTTTCGATTAGCATGCCAATGGTCATGCGGGATGGAAAACCGTGAGGATTGAACAGAATGTCAGGCACCATCCCACTCTCAGTGAAAGGCATGTCCTCAGCTGGCCACAATCTGCTCAAGATGCCCTTCTGCCCATGACGACTGGCAAATTTATCTCCAATAGTTGGGTTCCGGGGGACTCGCATGGTGATACAGATACACTTGAACTTCCCACTCCCAGAATCGTTGCTGCACACTTTGATATTATCCACTACACAATTTTCTTTACTCCTAGTGAAAAATAAAAACAAACATGTAGCAATTATGCTATTTGCTTAAAATTACTGACTGTCTTAAGTTTCATTAATGTAATTAGGACTCATAAAAGGTATTCATAAAACTTAATTGTCACTTCGGCCCACCAACAGGAATAGAGTTGATATCCCTCTAAATCAATAACCCTATTGTTTATCTGAAAGATCACCAGAAGCAAATCAGATGAAACATTATTATGAAGGCCTACTAAAATCATTTACATTATCTTATGTTGTAAAAGCCAAAATAAAATTTTATTTTCATCCACTCATGATTCATTCTTGTAATCCTGCCTATGTAGGAGGCTGAGGATTGTGGTTCAAAGCCCATTAACTTAAAACAAAACAGGAAGTGGAGCTGTGGCTTAAGTGGCACAGTGCTAACCTTGAGCAAAAAGGCTGAGACAACACCCAGGACTGCACAAAAATATGTATTTTTTTTTTGGTAGGTTGTGGGGCTTGAACTCTGGGCTTGGGTGCTGTCCTTGCACTCTTCAGTTCAAGGCAAGCACTCTACCACTTGAGCTACAGCGCCACTTCCGGTTGCTCTAGTGGTTTATTGGAGATAAGAGTCTCACGGTCTTTCCTGCCCAGGCTGGCTTTGAACCATGATCCTCATATCTCAGCTTCCTGAGTAGCTAGGATTACAGGCATGAACCACCAGACCCTGTCTTTAAATAAATAATTTTTAATGAGGCATAATGAACTTAGTATTTTATCTCTAGGAAATAACCGCTAACACTATGAAAACTCACATATCAGACTGTTCAGAAAAGCAGATAGAACTTTGTTTTTTTTTGTTTTTGTTTTTTTTTTTTTGTCGGTCATGGGGCTTGAACTCTGGGCCTGGGCGCTGTCCCTCAGCTCTTCAGCTCAAGGCAAGCGCTCTACCACTTGAGCTACAGCGCCACTTCCGGTTTTCTGGTGGTTTATTGGAGATAGGAGTCTCACGGTCTTTCCTGCCCGGGCTGGCTTTGAACCGCGATCCTCAGATCTCAGCCTCCTGAGTAGCTAGGATTACAGACGTGAGCCACCAGCGCCTGGCTGCAGATAGAACTTTGGACCATTTAAGCAATGCCAGTTTAGCTCTGACTGAAACCCTAATTGCCATGGTTTGAATGTCCGTGTCCCCTCCAAAGCTCATCTGAAACCTAATCACCACTGTGGTGCAACGAAGAGTCAAAGCCTTTATCTGTACCAAATCATGAGAATGGGACTCTCAGGAATACACAGTGACCTAGGAGTCATCCACTCAGCTGTGTCCTTCTACCTTCTCCTATGTGAGACAGTGCCCCAAGAGGAGTAAGTCCTCATCAGGCAGTCAATTCCCAGCCTCCAGATCTGTGAGAAATAAATTTACTTTCTATTACTCAGTCTTAATTTTGTGATGGTAACAGGCATAAAAGACCGTAACTGAATTACTACTTAATAATTTTTTCAAAACTTCTGTAGTTAAAATATAACTAAGTGTGCGCACGTGCGCGCTTGCACACACACGCACGCGCGCGCACACACACACACACACACACACACACACACACGATACCTGAAATAGCACAGAACTGGGCAAGGTGACTCAAGCCTATAATCCTACCTACCTGGGAGACAGAGATTGGGGAATTACAATTGGAGGCTAGCCAGGACATGGAAATTCACAAAACTCCATCTCCATCAATGGCTAGGTGTGATGGGGTACACATGTAATTTCAGTAACATGAGGAAGTACCATTAAGGGAGATCTCAATCCTGTTGGACTCAGGCATAGTGAGATCCTATCTTGAAAATAATCAATGTAAAAAGGGACTGGTGGAGTAGCTTAAGTAGTAGAGTGCCTGTTCAGCAATCAAAAGGAACTTAGTTCAAACTCCAGTACTGTCAAAAAACAAAATCCCAGGGCGGGGAAGGTGGCTCAGTGGTAGAATGCTTGCCTTGATGCAGGGAGCCCTAGGGTCGATTCCTCAGCATTACATAAGCAGAAAAAGCCAGAAGTGGCACTGTGACTCAAGTGGTAGAGTGCTAGCCTTGAGATGAAGAGCTGAGGGACAGCGCCCAGGCCAAGTTCAGGCCCCAGGACTGACCAAAAAAAAAGAAAAGAAAAAAACAAGGCAGCGCTGGTGGCTCACACCTGTAATTCTAGCTGCTCAGGAGGCTGAGATCTGAGGATTGTGGTTCAAAGCCAGCCCGGGCAGGAAAGTCCGTGAGACTTTTATCGCCAATAAACCACCAGAAAACTGGAAGTGGCGCTGTGACTCATGTGGTAGAGTGCTAGCCTTGAGCTGAAGACCTGAGGGACAGTGCCCAGGGCCAGAGTTCAAGCCCCACAACCGACAAAAAAAGAAAAAGAAACCCAGCATAGAACCCCAAACTTACTTATAGTAAACCACGAAGTTCTCCCCAGTATTGAGGTTTAGGTAGCTGTAATAGGGGTCTCCATGTTGCAGCTTTGCTCCTATGAATGGCAATCCATCATCATCTAACTTTTGCGCAATCCGTGAGTCACCAGGTTTGACCCCAAACACAAGACTATCATCTCCTTGTTTGATCTTTTCAGAGAGGTCTATGAACTCAGACTTGTAGACAGTTCCATGCGCAAAGCCTCGCTCCCAAGAAGCCTTGTTCACAATCTATGAGATCAGAGAATATCAAAGAATGAGGACAAACAGGATTTAATTTTTTTTTAAAAAGTCAGTCAGGTGGTAGTCTACTAAAATTTGATTTAGGAAAACTGGTGCTTAATTTTAAAACTCTTTATTTTTCAAATTAACCAATACTATTAAAACCGAGACACATTAATAGCTAATGATACATAAATGTAAAAGATAGAATCAAGACCATACTCATTCAATATCTGCTAATAATATGTACTGAAATACGGAGGAGATATGCATGCCTGACTGTTCAGTAAATCTCCCTCAAGGTCTACCACTTTCATTTAGACCAAGAATTAACTAGTCAATGGAACAGTTGTGTGCCCAATACTAGGTACTTGGGGACAGATAAATATTCTTTCAGTGATCACACACACACACACACACAAAGGACTGGAATTATACCTGGTAAAACTTACCATGGCATCTTCCATATCATAGCCAGTATAAGAAATCACAGCAACGATAGCATTTGTCCCTATCGGATAGTTATCCATGTCATAATAGTCATACATGAATGGTCTTACTAAAGGACTTTGTGGAGTCTGAAGACGGTAGAGTTTATTATCAGATCTGTCTTGGTAAGTGAGAAGTGGAAAGCCCATAGTCTGTTTACCTACAGAAAAAAAATTAAAAGAAAAAAATCTGTGCATTTTTGTGGTGTTTAGTGTTCTGTTATAAAGGTGTCATATCAGACCAGAAACAACTAACCATTCACCATTGAAGGTGGTTATGTTTACTACAGATTAATACCGTGAAGTATCTGCATGAACCATCATGCCCAGACCCTGAAAACCATGCCACTGCGAAGAAACACAAAATGACCTTTAATGCTATTATGTCTATTTGTGACACATTCCAAATAATTCTGTATTTACAGGCACAAGAACAGAAACAGTAAAGGGACATATAAAGGCTATCCACAGGCTACAGGGTATTTCTGAGAGAAAGGGGCAATTAAAAGAGGATAACAACTATTCTCAAAATACTTGAGTTAATAAAAATGTTAAAAATGTGTAAATTTTGGGTTGTAGGATACAGGAGTATAAGTAAGTTTCTTTGTACTACTTTATAGACAATCATTTCAGAACAAAATGACTTTAGAAATTAAAATATATAAAACTAAATATATACCCATAATGGAGCTTTAACAAGTTAGGAAACAGGATTTCAGCAATAAAGGACTACCTTATATGCATTTCCCCACAGCCTGAACCACTGAGGACTAACCAGAAAATGAAAGGAATTTATATCTGAGCAAAAAGAACTGTCATAAGTGAACTTGTTTTTCATTTTCCAGTTACTTTACCTTTCTTTTGCCTCCTGGTGCAGTGTAACAACTGTAACTGAGAAACTCACAGCCTTACTGCTCACAGAGCCTGACAGCAACTAACAGCAACTATAGATTTCAAAACCAAGAGAACTATAGAGAGCCTTAAATTCTGCACATAAACTGAGTCCAAACTTTTGGTGGATTCCTGAACTATGTGTGCATGAGACATGGCCAACCAGCCCACCCAAGACTAAAAGCCTGTGCTTCACCTGCTGTGTTCAGCCAAGGGAACAATCCATTAAAAGTAAGCAACTAATCCTCTTCAGTAAAACCATCATGCAGCTTACTGGTTCTAAAAACATTATTTACAATGTCCTTGATACATTGTTACTGGCCCTACAGAACAGTAAAACATGATCTAAATGCAAGAAAAAAATCTGAACCAGGTATAGGAGTTGATACTTGTAATTCTAACTACTAGGAAGGAGAAAATGAGAAGGACCATGGTTTGGGGTGAGCCAAGGTAAAAACTTTGAGACACCGTCTCAATCAATAAGCTGGAGGTGGTAGCATGTGTCTGCCATCCCAGCTACACAGAAAGTATAATTAGGAAGATCAAAGTTCAGCCTAGACTGGCCTAAGTGTGGGTTCCTATCTGAAAAATAACTGAAATAAAAAGGGCTGCAGGCCTAGCTCAAAGTGGTAGTATGCCTGACTGGCGAGCTGGAGGCCTGAATTCAAACCCTGATATGCATTGTTTTTTAAACTGCAACAAAGGATGAACAAATGCAGTAATAGTACTCATTACACACTATGCTCAAAATGAACTATACAACTTGTGGATGGTGATAGAAGGGAAAAACTAGAAGAGGATGGGGGAGGGAGGCCATAGCCTAAAAAGAAATGTACTCATTACCTGACTTATATAACTGTAACCTGTAACCCCTCTATACATCACCTTTATAATAACAATTTTAAAATGAAAAATTCAAAACAGTTAAAAAAATTGCAGCCAGGCACCAGTGTCTGATACCTATAGTCATAGTTACTTGGAAGGCTAAGACTGGGAGGACTGCAGTTCAAGGCCAGCTCAAGTACCAGAGTTCATCAGACCCTGTTCTCAACTGAATGTTGGGCATGATGTCATGTGCTTGTCACTTTATCTGTGATAGGAAGCATAAAACAGAAATAAAAATAGAAATAAAGTAAAATAAAATGAGAAGAGATGGGAGGGAGGGAGGGAGAGAGAGAAAAAAAAGGGAAGAAGGAAGGGAAGAAGGGAAAGGAAGGAAGGAAGGAAGGAAGGAAGGAAGGAAGGAAGGAAGGAAAGATGAGAGAGAGAGGGAAGAAAGGAGGAGGACAAGAAGGAGACAGGGAGGCAGGGAGGAAGGGAAGAAAGGAGGGGGAGGGCAGGAAGAAAGAAGGGAGGAAGGGAGGAAAGGAGGAAGAGAGGGGGAGGGAGGGAGGAAGGCAAGGAGGGAGGGAAGGAAATGCCATACTCAATGGTTTATGGGACAATGTCAAATGGTTTACCATAAATGATACATAATGGAATATTTGAAGAGAAAGAAAAGGCAGAAACAATAGTTTTAGCAATAATCATAGTTAATCTCCTAAAAAAGAAACAAAACAGAAAATCTTAAGGACAGAGGGAAAATGGCACACTGTACACAAGAAAACATAACTACTCCCTTCGAATTAGAAATAACAGAACAAGAAGAGACAATATAGCAACTTTCAAGTGCAAAAAAAAGGAACTGTCAACCAAAATGGCATAGGCTGTGAAAATTTCAGCAAAGTGCAAAACAAAGGAACGTATAGCCAACAACCTGCATGAGAAATGCAAGGGGTGCCAGGTGTGGAGGTGGCACCTACACTTGGGAGGCAGAGGCAGTCTGAGACAGGAGTTCAAGGGTAACCTGAGCTACAAAGTGAGATCCTGCCCCCCAAACAAAAAACAAACAAAAATGAAAATTTTTCAGGTGTAAAGGAATTTGTGTGTGGCAAAAACTTGAATCTCCACAAGATATAAGGAACATAAAATGGTAATTATTCGAGTGACTCTAATGTCTGTATCCTCCAAAAATCCAGCCAACAGGATCTCAGGGGAATTCAAAAGTTATGTACCATCTATAAGGCAAATGATTTTCTTTTCTGTAAAATTGTCAACATTAGCCAGGTGCTAGGGAATCACACTGGATTCCCACCTATATTCATAGGTAGGCTGGGATCTGAGGATCACAGTTCAAAGCCAGCTTGGGCAGAAAAGTCTGTGAGACACTAAGTTCCAATTAACCATCACAAAGTAGGAAGTAGAGCTGTGTTTCAAATGGTAGAGTGACATAGCCTTGAGCAGGAAAAAAAAAGTCAACATTTAAAAAGCCCCACACAAGCTAGATAATTATTCTACATTTAAAAAGACTAAGACAATTAAATGTATGATCTTCAGCTGGATGCTTGCTGCATAGAACAAAACCGTCATAAACCGGACTAGTCTAAATTTGGGTAAGGCCTAAAGTAAGAGTATCAATGTTAAGTGTTCTGATTTTGACAATTACCCTTAGCTACGCAAGTGTAGGCCTTTGTTGGGGATAAATACTGAACTGTGCAAGGAAAGAACCACTGTTCCAGTAACTTATCTTCATAGAAAACCAGTGTAAACTGAGAAACAGCTGTCTGGGGGTTTCTCAGCCCTACTCTTTGCCACTTTTTTCTAGGTTTGAAAACACTTTATTTTTGTTTGTTTGCCAGTCTTGTGGCTCCTCTACCACTTGAGCCACAGAACCACTTCTGGCTTTTTCTATTTATGTGGTACTGAGGAATCAAACCCAGTGCTTCATGCATGCTAGGCAAGCACTCTACCTCTAAGCCACATTCCCAGCCGTTTGAAAACACTTCATAATAAATTCCAAGTGCTTTTCTTCTGTCCATGTACTTTCCCATTACCTCCCTTGGCCCACCTTACCCATCTGGCACTGGTACATGTTGCGGGGACTCTGATTGTGATCAGAGAATGGGATGAAGTTGGCGATCACACTCAGCAGGCTATGGGGGAAGAGCTCCTGGTGAGTGGTAATTCCTTCAAGAATCTCATCTTCAAAGATAGCAATGTTCATGAAGAGCTGCAGGAAAGATGAAGTAGTTCAAGGCATGATATAACCAGGACTGCCACCATCTTAACTCTTCCAGTGTCTCAGATTTAAGCACTGGAAGACTGCAAGGATACTCTCCTTCCCCAGCACCATGAACCCTAAAGAGATTCCTGTGAAGCACAGCACAGGAAGTTCCCACAGGCTGGAAGGGAGTGGGAGGGAGAGATAGAGTGAGTGTAACAGTGTTTGTCCCCAGAAGGGATAGGGCCAGGAACAAAGGAGTTCTGGAAATTGGGTAGAATGGGAAGGGTAGGCAATGAAACCACCAAGTCTCCCTCAGGTTCCATGGAATGAGGCAAGACAAAAAATGCTTAATGCTACTCACAGAGCAGGGAAACAAAGTTTGGCTTTCCCTCAATCCCTTTAAAAGAAAGGGCTAAACCCCTGACAGTTGTATATGATCAAGCACTCAACCATTCATCTCACATTCTAGGTACCTGTTCCATAGTTCCAATCAGTTCTTCTTTGCCTAGCTCCAGGTTCTGCACAGGCCGTACCAGTCTGCAAGGAGTGGTGAAGAGAAACAGCCCAGGGTACAGACTTGGCTTTCCTGTCATAGGAATAAGGACCACCTCCATCCAGGGAGAAATCTTTTTCTCTCTCAATACCTGTTTTCAACAAAAAGAATTCAATGAAGAATAAATAGTATGCTTCACGTGCCACCGTCCCCTGCCCCCCCCACCCCCCCTCCCACTACAGCAACCAGAAGGCAGGTTAAACCAGGGGGCCAAGCAGTATCTTAAGAAATTAAATCAGGCCTGTGCTCCAAAAACATGGCTGTCCATGACATTCCCATCCCCACATCCAAGGTCATCCACCCCACATTCAAGAGATGGCACTTTGGGGACTCAACCATTATCAGCCAAGCAGTTAGACTGGAAAACAAATAAGCCAAATCTATCCTCAGATGTATGAAATACAGATTACTGACTTCACTTTTAATGTATCATAGGAGAAGACCTTAAACGATGTCAGGTGGCCTTGTGGCCACCTGATTAACTAGAAAAACTCAAAACTAAAGGCCAGAGGTACAACAAATCACAAAGACTCAAGATCACCTTAAAACGCCGGAGAGAATCTTCAATGCCAGGAGCAAGCTCCTTATCCACCCAGCCCACCATGACACCATCCAGCAGAACTGGGTAGCACTTGCCATAGGGTTGGTGTGGTGTCCCATCAACTGGAGTGACTCCTAGCAAAGGGAACACACAGAATGATCACATCAGGTTTTATCCAACATTTCCAATGCCCTCTAGGTAAGTTTAACAATTGCTTCATTGATTCCCTAGGACAAGCATACTTTTTTTTTTGGTTGGTCGTGGCGTTTGAACTCTGGGCCTGGGTGCTGTCCCTCAGCTCTTCAGCTCAGGGCTAGCGCTCTACCACTTGAGCCACAGTGCCACTTCCGATTTTCTGGTGGTTTATTGGAGATAAGATTCTTACAGACTTTCCTGCCCAGGCTGGCTTTGAACCGTGGTCCTCAGACCTCAGCCTCCTGAGTAGTTAGGATTACAGGCGTAAGCCACGGGCACCCAGCACAAGCATATTTTTGCACTGCTGCCCAAGTACAGATCACTGTGGTGAAGACCCAAGCTGGGGACACAGGGAGGCTTTGCATTGTCTACCTTTCTGCATTTTGATTTCTGATCCACATAAACTTATTATTAGCCTCTTTAAAAAAAAACGTAATTGCAGTTGATCATTACTTGCAAATTTGCCTACTAGGTATATTTGTAACCACAAAATTAACAAATGGGCACTTTAAGGTCCTGAGGTAAAAATACTTGGGTTGCCTGGAGCGTATACTCTGCCTTCTGGTCTCAGCTCTCCCACAGTAAACGAAGATCTTTTTAGAGATCTGTTCAATGCCACAATTTTTGCTTTTTAGAATATGTTTACAATGGCCCTCAAGTGCAGTGGCTAGTGTTCCTAAGTATAGGGTAGTTGTAATGTATTTTACAGAGGAAATATGTGTGCTAGGTAAGCTTATAGTTATGGATACTGTTGGCCTAGAGGTTAATGTTAGATGCACAGACACTGGGCCCTAGGGGATCCCCTAGGAACAGCCGTTCAGTACTCATTAATCCCGCACTGGTGATGACTTCATAGAATATAAGGACTGAACACTGGGCTGATAGAGTGAAGCAAGTGGTAGACTGTCAGCATAGTAAGTGGAAGGCCATGAGGTAAAAAAAATAAAATAGGGGCTGGAAAGGTGGCGCAGTGGTAGAGCGCTTGCCTTGCATGCATGAGGCCCTGGGTTCGATTCCTCAGCACCACATAAGCAAAAGAAAAAAGCCACAAGTGGCGCTGTGGCTCAAGTGGTAGAGCACTAGCCTTGAGCTGAAGAGCTGCGGGACAGCGCCCAGGCCCAGAGTTCAGGCCCCACGACTGGACCAAAAAAATAAAATCAACACCAAAACAACCAATCCAAGGACTACAAATAACAAGAATTGACTATAGTCAAGATAAAAAGCACAATTTCTCACAGACCATAGCTACTTTCTGAAGAGAGTCAAGTGTTTTCCTGAGTGTTACAGGGTACCCAGTGTTTCATCTGTCACCCTATATGGCCAGGTCTAGTTAGTCTTTTCTGTCTTCCTCTTTAGTGTCAGAGCAAATAACCTTTCCCATCTGTTCTTCTGTAATAGAATCTGCTTCTTATCACTCCATTTTTTTGTGTTTTACCCTTTTACCCTCTCGTAGACTGATTTTTTTAAATGTTTTTTATTGTAAAAATACTGTACAGAGGGGTTACAGTTACATGAGTAAGGTAATGAGTACATTTCCTATCGAGCATTGTTGCCTCTTCCTGTTTTTCCCCTACCATCCCTTCCTTCCTCACCTACCCAACTACCCCCCACCCACCGAAGTTGTAAAGTTCGTTTTCAACATAGTGTCATTACATCTCATTGTTACAATGGGTCAACCTGTATCCCTTTGTTTTTTCCCTTCCCTTCCCCAAATTAGAAAAGTGTATATACAAGATGCAGGGCATGGGAATCAAATACAGTGAATACGAGTTATACTGTGGGGGAGGAACATACAAAAGAAACAAAAAAATCACATAGTACATGATAAGTACATTAATTTTGCCAATCCTGGGGCTTGAAATCTGGGCCTGCACACTGTCCTTGAGCTTTTTCACTCAAGGTTAGCACTCTATCACTTTGAGCCACAGCACCACTTTCGGCTTTTTCTGTGTATGTGATACTGAGGAATCAAACCCAGGGCTTCATACATGCCCTCTACCACATGCAAGCACTCTACTACTAAGCCACATTCCCAGTCCCTGATATTTCGGGGGGTGGGGGTTGTTTTTGTTTTTGTCAGTACTGGCTGGGATTTGTATTCAGAGCCTTGCATTGATAGGCAGGTGCTTTAACACTTGGGGCCAGGTCCTTTGCTGACAGGCATTTTAAATCACTAGTAGAAAACAAGATTATTCTTTTCCTTATAGAGTGAATGGACAAGTTATACTGACTCTTACTTATTGTGTCTGGGGGGCCCCTTCTCACAGATGACTCTAACTGGAGAAATACTTTTTACACAGAAATTTCTTGACCCCAGACTCAAAGTTCATCTGGTTGCTTGAGAATAGCTACCAACTGATCCCTATGAGCTGGAAGTTTTCTTTACAAACATGAATCCCACTGGAAACCCCATACATAGACTATCAAAGACAAAGATTCCTGGATTCTTTTTTTTTTTTTTTGGGTCCAGTCGTGGGGCCTGAACTCTGGGCCTGGGTGCTGTCCCTCGGCTCTTCAGCTCAAGGCTAGCGCTCTACCACTTGAGCCACAGAGCCACTTCCGGCTTTTTTCTTTTTGCTTATGTGGTGCTGAGGAATGGAACCCAGGGCCTCATGCATGCAAGGCAAGCGCTCTACCACTAAGCCACCTTCCCAGCCCCAAGATTCCTGGATTCTAAGTAACTAGAAGCCCCCAGGACTAAAACACTGATATCTCAAGTATTTTCTAAGTGACAACCAGAAACCCCTAGGAATAGAAAAGGCTGATTATCTTCAACTGGAAGGTGACATCAAGCCAAATATCAAGCCTGAGAAAAAAGAAGAGTTTCCAGTCAAAGCAGAGATAGCAGCTGAATGGCCACCAACAGCAAAGGTTACTTACTATCTGATGAAAACAGGACACATACAGTAGACAAGTACATTCTTACCTCTTCTCTAGACCAGAACTGTTTTCTACTTAGAGATGCAGGGGTCTAACAAATGATCAGGGAGAGTGATTCCCAAAGATATACAAAACCCTCTACTCTCTTCAATCTAACTGCTAGTCTGTTTCATGTGCTAGTCTGTTTCATGTTTTAACATATTTGTTTTAAGGTAGAGAAGTAAATACCAACAACATTTCCTCATTTTTCAAATGAGAAGTTAAGAAAGTAGCTTAACTCCTCAATGGAGGAGTAAGAATCCTTTCAAGACTTGAGGCGGTAAATGACATACCCAAGCTGCAGAGCAAGGCTGGAATAGACGTTGTATACACAGATTGTGTAACGACCTCACATATGGCAGTTAAATGGTTCATCAGTCCACAGGGCTCCCCATCTGGGGTGTGCACAGGACAAAGGAAGCCCCAGGACTCTGGCAGCAGTCTGCGGACTGTGGTGGTCCTCATCTTCGCAAAAGCAGCTCCTCTGTGCACACAGCGGAAATGGGAGAGATAGCGTATGAAGTTCAGCTTGTCAGCCACAACACACAGTCCTGAATCTTGCAGGAAGCCAAGACCTTAATAAAATAAAAACTTATTCAAAACCAGGCCAAATTTAACACAAAAAAACACAAAACTGTTTGAGATGACAAAACCCCAGAGCACTTTACAGATCGAGTGGGTTACTGAAATATGTTCTATATTAGTTCTGATAAGTGCAAATAAACAATAAAAAATGCATTTTTAGGGCCGGGAGTATGACTTAGTGGTAGAGAGCTTGCCTGGCATCCATGAAGCCTTAGGTTCAATTCTTCACAACCACATAAACAGAAAAGGCCAGAAGTGGTGCAGTGGCTCAAGTGGTAGAGAACTAGCCTTGAGGGGCTGGGAAGGTGGCTCAGTTGGTAGTGAGCTTGCCTTGCATGCCTGAGGCCCTGGGTTCGATTCCTCAGCACCACATAAGCAAAAAAAAAGCTCGAAGTGGCGCTGTGGCTCAAGTGGTAGAGCGCTCGCCTTGAGCTGAAAAGCTGAGGGACAGCGCCCAGGCCCAGAGTTCAGGCCCCACAACCGGACCCAAAAAAAACCCAATAACTAGCTTTGAGCAAAAGAAGCTCAGGGACAGTGCCCAGGCCCTAAGTTCAATTCCCAGGACTGGGAAAAGAAAAAAAATGTATTTTTAAGATTTACAAACTGTATCACTGACCCTAACAGTCTCCTCTAGCGCAACTTTCACCCTTTTAAGAGAAAATTACACAGTTGATAAATAGCAATTAAATTCATCTCAGATGTCTGGGAATGTGACTCAATGGTAGAATACTTGCATGTGGTAGAGTACCATGCATGAAGCCCTGGATTCGATTCCTCAGCACCACATAAAGCAGCAAAAGCCAGAAGTGGTGCTGTGGCTCAAGTGGCAGAACATTAGCTTTGAGCAAAAGACACTCAGGGTCAGCCCAGGCCTTGAGTTCAAGCCTCAGTACTGGCAAAAAAGTAAAAATTTGAACATTAAATTCATCTGAGAGAAACCAATTATGCACAAGCATTAACTAACATGCTAACAATAGACTGTATTTTCATGAGAATTAGATTTAAGGGTATGGGAACAGAAACCCTGTCTAAAACCCTTCAAAGATACAGATATTTAACATAAAATTTGTCTTTACCAAAAGTAACTTTACCATTAAACCAGACATATTATATAAATAATTAGAAAAAAAGTAAAATTATCTATTAAATTTCACCTGTTTTTGAACGCAGATTCCCAGTAGCAAGGAGATATTCAAATGGTCTTGTAAGGTCTGCTCCCATACTAAAAATCTTCATCAAATTTTCACTGTTTATGGACACATTGGTTTTCTGAGCCCTTTTATCTAAAGCTATCTTAATAGACACTAACCAAGTTTCCATTTTTTCCTAAAAAAAAAATTAAATTTGAAACAGTACTTGTTTTAATTTTCACGAATTTCATTTACTCACACATAATTAAAGCCACTAATACATCTGATTGGAAAACATTTAAACCACAAACCTCAAAAAATAGTTGTGTGTGCATGTGTGTGTGTGTGTGTGTGTGTAGTTGTCCTGTGTACCTCAAGAGGTTTAGCAGCATCCCTGGCGTGCGTGCGTGCGTGCGTGCGTGCGTGCGTGTGTGTGTCTGTCTGTAAGTCTGTCTGCCTGGAATGGGACTTGTTTGTGCTGACTACACACCTTAGTACAAGTAGCAGAAGGAGCAGGACTGTCTACTAAAAAGCCTCCCTTGGTGTGCAACAGTCTTTGAAGAAGCCAGTGACACTTAAGGAAACAAGAAGCCACGCCTACCTTGTCAGAGAAAGGCAAAGGGGGCTCATCCATGTCTCTCACTGTCTCCCCTTTCCCCTTCCTTGACAGTACCAGAGTTTGAACTCAGGGCTTTGAGCTTTCTAGGCAAGCACTCTATCACTTGAGCCCTTTTGCTTTATTTACTTTTCAAATGAGAATTCGATTTTGCTCACAGCTGATCTCAATGGCTTCCCACAAACTGAGACCACATGTGTCACTAATTTTTTTGGCCAAGCTGGCCTTAAACCAAGATCCTCTCCATCTCTGCCTTCTACTAACGGATTACAGGTGGCTCCATCCAGCCTTCCCTCAGCATCAATCACATGAATCACATGGAAAAACTGAATGTCTACTGACTACATGCTAGATAGGCTACAGATGATTCATGTGATATCTCTCTGTCATGTACCTTCTGAAGATTTTCTTCAAGTCTCAAAATCAGAGGTTTACAAGGTTAAATATAGCTGGTGAAATCAGATCTGTTAAACAATAAATTATCTGAAATGATAACCCAATTTTCACTTTATTGCCCACGCTGATGACACAGGTAACCTCAGTAACAGCTTGCCTCAGATGATACATTGCTAAAAGGTAGAATCAAAGGAAACACCATGCTACCCTATATGAACAGGATGAATGGGTACAGTTATGAAACATAATGTCTTTATTTGAAAGGCCAGAGATAACAAAAAACTTCTACTAGGAGCCGGGCACCAGTGGCTCACACCTGTAATCCTAGCTACTCAGGAGGCTGAGATCTGAGGGTCACATTTCAAAGACCATGTGGGCAGGAAAGTCCATGAGACTGTTATCTCCAATTAACCACCAGAAAACTAGAAGTGTGGCTATGGCTCAAGTGTTAAAGTACTCGCCTTGAGCTAAGGAGCTGAGGGACAGCACCTAGGCCCCAAGTTCAGGCCCCATGATGGACCCCAAAAACAAACAAACAAAAAAAAACCTGAGTTCCTTTTTTTTTTGGAGGTGGGGGGGCCGTCGTGGGGCTTGAACTCTGGGCGTTGGCCTTGTCCCTCAGCTCTTCAGCTCAAGGTGAGCACTCTACCACTTGAGCCATAGCCCCACTTCCAGCTTTTTCTGCTTATGTGGTGTAGAGGAATCGAGCCTAGGGCCTCATGTGTACAAGGCAAGCACTCTTCCACTGAGCTACCTCTCCATCCAGAACTCAGTTTTTACTTCAACATTTTCTGTCATCCATCCTGCTACTTATCTCTTCAATCTCATCTTTTAAAGGGATGATATGTGAAAGGCCATCAAATTAACTTCCTATGACATCATGTTCGAGCCATTCCAATTCTGTACACAGACTTACACTCTGTTCACAGCACAGCTGTCCTGTGCTACCACTGCGAATGCCAAACCACTGTTCCTAGGGAAACATGAGGCTTGTTCTTGCATGTCTTGGGTCAGCTTTTTTTTTTTTTGCAGGCACTAGGGTTTGAGTTCAGGGCTTGAGCGCTGTCCCTGAGCTTCTTTTGCTCAAGGCTAGCACTCTGCCATTTGAACCAGTGTCATTTACAGCTTTTCCCTAGTTTATTGGAGATAAGAGTCTTAGACTGTCCTGGGTTGTTTTTGAACCATGATCCTCAGCTCTCAGCCTCCTGAGTAGTGAGGACTATAGGTGTCCAGCTCTGTCATAATATTCTTAACCGATCAACACATAAAACCTTTTGTGTGTTTTTGTTGAAAGACATCTTATTTAATATGTAACTGCTTTATTAACATTGAACTCACAGTTACAACTCAGCTTTCTTGCATTCAGGAACAGCAGCTAGCATATCAGTAACAGGGGCCCATTTGAACAGTAAAAATAAAAAGAATAAAGATGCAAAATATATGGCACTAAGTAAAGCTCAACAGAGACCTGTGCTTTTAGTTAGCTGGGGGAAGGCAAGGGCATCGCTGTGCTCATCCTCAAGGGAACACATGCTTTAAGAGACTCAAATTTCACCTCTCTGCCCATGTTTGTGAGTAGCTGAAAAAGTACTGGGTATTGATAATGAATGGCCTTAAGTAAATTTTAGTAAGTACATTTGAAAACATACAGTGAGGATTAATTGACTATACATACATAAGTAAGCTATGTATACTTTAACGACCAAGATTGCATGTCATCTTTAGATTACATAATATTAAGCAAAATTGGGTATTGGTGGTACTCAGCACATGGGAGGCTGAGGTAGGAGAACAGCCAGGGCTATAGGAGACCTTGTTGAAAAATATTTCTGAACCTTGGTAGCTAGGTGGGGGGGGGAGGGGGAGGGAGAGTGGTAGGCAGGGAGGAGTGGGAGGAACAGACGCACGGCATGTGCATGCACACACATGCATGCACGTGCACACTTGCACGCGCGTTCACACACACGTTTCTGAATCTTGGTAGCTAGCTAGGCATGTGGAGGAGAAGGGTGGGCAGGGAGGAGTGGGAGGAACACACACTCACACACACACACCCCAGTCCTGTGGCTTGGACTCAGGAGCATTTTGTTCAAGGCTAGAATTCTACCACTTGAGCCACAGCTCCACAGGCATTTTGCTAGTTAACTGAAAATAAGAATCTCATGGGCTTTCCCGTCTGAACTGGCTTCAAACCATGATTCTTAGAGTTCAGCTTCCTAAGTAACGCAGCTTCCTAAGTAACTAGGATTATAAACATTAGCAAATGGCACCATTAACAAACTAAAAAGGCTGAAAAATGCCCAAACTAGAAATTATTACCATTCAGACAATACTATACGGCATGAGTAATAAGGTGGCCTAGGGTGAAGCATACAGTTACCTTGAGAAACCTAAGGAAGAGCTGGCCAGGCGTAAGGACTTCTTGATTCACTAAACTATCAGGATTGTCCTCCATGCACTCTCCTCTGGCTAAAGCAAAGAGCTTCCGGGTCATGAAACAGAGCTTATAAAACTTTTCAGTATTGGTGCTCAAGTGGATGCAGATGCACTGGCTGCAAAACAGAAGAAAAACCTTTAAAGTAACTTAAGCTGTCAATCCTACATAATTTTCTTTTCTTTCTCTCTTTCTTTCTCTTTCTTTCTTTCCTTTTCTTTTCTTTGCTTTTCTCTTCTTTTCTCTTTCTTTCTTTCTTTCCTTGTCGGTCCTGGGGCTTGAACTCGGCCTGGGCGCTGTCCCTTAGCTTTTCAGCTCAAGGCAAGTCCTCTACCACTTGAGCCACAGTGCCACTTCCCCTTTTCTGAGTGGTTTATTGGAGATGAGTCTCATGGACTTTTCCTGCCCAAGCTGGCTTTGAACCGGGATCCTCAGATCTCAACTTCTTAAGTAGCTAGGATTATAGGTATGAGCACCAGCACCTGGTTTACATAATTTTCTTAATGACCAAGGTGTCAAATTCATGTTTACTTTTCATTTTTACGGGCAGCATTGCCAAAACAACAAAATAATATCACAAAGCCTAGAGCTGTGTTGGAATATGTAAGCAAGTGGCCATGGCAGTCATTTCTTACTAAAATTATGTAAAATTAGGACCTCAGTTTCTCAGCTACACTGGCCATTATTTAAATGCTCAGCACAAGTTGGGCAGCACCAGCAGGATTCCTTTCATAATTTTTTTTAATATAGTGATTATGCATGACAAAGTCCTTGTTTTGGGGAAATGAAGTGGCATGATACCTGCAACTTTTAAACAATACAGAAAGAATCAAACAACACAAAGGAATAAAGTAAATGTAATAAAAGAGAGAACTTTAGTTACTGTAAGTGGTCAATCACCTATCTGGATGTTGTTCTGGAAGTCTGAAATTATTTCAAAATAAAAGAAGCAAAATAAAATAAACTAGCATAACAAGAAAGGTAAACATGGCCTCAGAGAAAAAAGTAGACCGTGCCGACAGAGATCAGGTATACGCTGAGTTCTAGATGATGCATCAACACAAACTACAATCCATGCAAAGGACCACTGACAACCCTCAACCCAAACCCTAACTCAAACCCAGGCCCGGCACACATACTTAAATAGAAACTCGGCAGCTTGTTCATTAGGGTACCAGTCAGGAAGATTGAGTTTTACTCTGAAGCATTCTCCTAGATAGTTAAGGACTTGTTTTTGTGTGGAACAACCCTCTTCCATCACAATCCTTAACATCTGAGAAACAGAATTCCTAAAGAAAGAGTCATCCTCTTTTCCTTTGATGAGCTCCTGGAAAATCTGATAATCAGAAAAGCTGACAAGTGCCTAGAACAGAGAGAAAAAAAAGCTTTCTTTTAAATTGTCTGTAAATAATCACTAAATATACTATTCACTTAGTTACCATTCTCTCCTCTAATAATTTTTAAATCCCACCAAAATTAGCTTCCATTATTGCCAAATTTAACTCTCCAAAATATATGACAGCCAGACACTAGGATGACCCTACTGATCCTTGCCTCCTGATATTCAATTTGGTTTTTTTTTGTTTGTTTTGTTTTTTGCCAGTTCTGGGGCCTGAACTCAGGACCTGGGCACTGTCCCCGAGCTTCTTTTGCTCCAGGCTAACACGCTACCACTTGAGTCACAGCGCCACGTGTGGCTTTTTCTGTGTATGTAGTACTGAGGAATCGAACCCAGGGCTTCATGCATGCTAGGCAAGCACTCTACCACTAAGCCACCTTCCCAGCCCTGATATTCAATTTGTATAGTCTCTTCCCACACCAAATTACACATGGCCTGAGACCCAAAAATATAATGGAAAAGGTAATGTGAGATTCTCAGGCCTATTTCATTAAGGGCCCTGTGGCTTCTACCTTGTTTGTTGGCCAGAGATGGCTGAAAGAAACAAAGACCTCCTACCAAAACCCAGCAATGAGTTACCAGTCAGGTGACCACTGTCTGGTCAAGTCTTCAGTCACCAACATCATCTCACTGTGACTTTCTGAAATTCCATGCCACAAGTCTAAATAAAATGAAGTCATGCTGGGTGCCGGTGACTCACACCTATAATCCTAGCCACTCAGGAGGCTGAGATCTGAGGATCGTGGTTCAAAGCCAGGCTGGGCAAGAAAATCTGTGAGGCCTTTATCTCCACTTAACCATGAGAAAACTGGAAGTGGCACTGTGGCTCAAGTGGTAGAGCACTCACCTTGAGCTGAAGAGCTCAGGGAGAGTGCCCAGGCCCAGAGTTCAAGCCCCAGGACCGACAAAAAAAAAAAAAAAAAAATCAAGTCACTCCCCGACAAAAAAAAAAATCAAGTCACTCCCCAATTAGTCACTAACAGAAACTGTGGTGATTGATTGGCTGACTGATTCAAATTGATACTTTAAGCCAATGACTTTCAAGGCAATTTGTTATGAAGCAGTAGACAATTAGAATGGATACTTTTAATTATTTGTTTATTCAAGGCAGGTCCTTCCTATATTAATTACCCAGGCTGTCCTCAAATTTCACTATCCTCCATCCTCAGCCTGAGTATCTGGAGTTACAGGAATTATTACCACAGGCCAACCAGCATGCATTAAACAGAAAACCCATCCCATTTGCAACAATACTGTCCGCAATTAATCTCTTCATAACATAAAAAATATCACAAGTCATACCTTAAGTGCAAATCCCAAAGGAAGAAAAAACAGTTCTTTCCGGTAAATAAAGTTCAATGTAACAGTGCCATTTTCCACATAGTGAAGATTCATATTGACAGCTGAATGCTCCTCCTTTACACAGTACATAGAGACTCCTACCAAAACAAACAGCAAAAAGAGAGAAACTACAATTATTTACTCTCCTAAACATAACTCATGTCAAATCAGTATGTGTAGTCAAAATGGCAACCAAAAGTCTCTATACTATACCAAATACCCCTCTCCTGTTATAAAACTAAAACAGAACCACCAAAGCTATCGATTTAACCAAGCTACCAAGTTTCCTCCAGGCCAAGTTCCATGGCTCATAGCCCTTTATATTCCCAGCATCTTTGCAAAGTGGTTGGTATAGTACATCATAGTCTCACTCCCACCCCCTTGGAGTCTGTCAAGATTCAAATGAAGAATGGCAAAACTTCAGGTATAAAGACTGCTAAGACACACTGTATCAATTGAAGCAAAAGAATAAATAAGTAGTTATTTTTACATGTTGCCATATCATTTTTCTTTTTTTTTTTTAATTGTTGGTCGTGAGGCCTGAACTCTGGACCTGGGTGCTGTCCCTCAGCTCTTCAGCTCAAGGCTAGTGCTCAACCACTTGAGCCACAGCACCACTTCTGGTTTTCTGGTGGTTTATTGGAGATAAGAGTCTCACAGACCCATCAGCACCTGGCTAAACAATTCTTAATATTGAGATAAGAATTTCACCATTAGTTATAGACAAACATGACACCTAGAAAAATGGTATGGCAGCCAGGCACCTATGGCTCATGCCTGTAATCCTAGCTACTGAGGAGGCTGATATCTGAGGATTGTGGTTCAAAGCCAGCCCAGGCAGGAAAGTCTGTGAGACTCTTATCTCCAATAAACCATTAGAAAACCAGAAGTGGCACTGTGGCTCAATTGGTAGAGCACTCACTTTGAAATGAAGAGCTCGGGGACAACACCACCCAGGTCCAGAGCTTAAGACCCTTGACCAACCAAAAAAAAAGAATAGTTTAAATGTCAAGAGTTAGGAAAGAATGCCATATGCTGTCTTTGTGAAGTCAGGCACAGGCCTGAAGCAGAGGCTGGATCCTTCAAGGGCATGTCAAGAGAGTTGGTTTTGTGGTACCAGGGATTGAGCCTATGGTTTGTATATATTAGGCAAGTACTCCACCACTAAGCTATATTCCCAGCTTCTAAAGCATCTTCAACATATGGTACTTTCAACTCACTATGGTTTTACTACAGCAAAACCTGTGTAAGTGCACATGTGAGATCTCGGCACTTAAAATCTACTCTTAATAAATTCCAAAAAACAATAGTCTTATTAACAATGTGACCATATTGTACACTGTAACACAGAATACACCCATCCTACAACTAGAAATTTGGCTCTTTTTCCCAACATCTCTTCATTTCTTCCCCTACTTCTATAATCAATCCTATAAACAAAAATATTAATTTGAGAAAAACACAAAAATTACGTAAGAGAAAAATATTAAAGATTCTCTATAGATACCATCTCCTTTAAGAAAAAAAAAAAAGGTTCTCAATTTTTCTAAAAGAATCTCAAATGGTCACTGATGCTTACCAAAGTGAGTATAACCAGGGCCTCTGCTTTTCCATTTTGGTCTTACCAGTGCAAGGGGAAAATTCCTCCGAGGCATAATCAACATTCGGATAACTTTTTCAATGCCATTGATAATAAAATAGCCTCCCATTTCCTGCCAAAGAGATGGATAATGTGTTAGACGAAAGCACCTGAGTAACAGTACACATGGGTGAAAAGGACTACTGATCCCTTCTTAGAAAAGAGTACAGAGGTATATGGATCAGCAGCTTTCTTAAACACAAAAGCCAGGCCCTTGCATCGTAGGAGGGAAGCACTCTTTAAAGAGTACTTCCATCTACCAGAAGGCTCAAATTAACTGGTCTCCTGAGCCCCTGAAGTGATTCCTATCTTCCAGTGACAACAAAAAGACTTCCTCTAAAGAGAAGTCTAAAGATGAAAATGATAACCATTTTGTTCCTATATGGTTTCTCAAACAAGTTAAAAAAACCTGACTGTATGAAAGCTTTGCACACCAGAAATTTAGAATCACTAAATAAAGAAAAATCTCTTCAACAGTTTCTGGCCAGTCATATTTCTTTAATAAATGGAGTTTCTCTTTATTAACTGCCTGTTACAGAATTTAATCCTTGTAAGATTGAAGAGGAAGGGCTGGGAATGTGGCTTTCAGGTAGAGTGCTTGCCTAGCATGCATGAAGTCCTGGGTTCAGTTCTTCAGTACCACATAAACAGAAAAAGTTGGAAATGGCAGTGGGGCTCAAGTGGTAGATTGCTAGCCTTGAGCAAAAGAAGCTCAGGGACATATCTAAGCTGAGTTCAAGCCCCAAACAAATAACAGGGCTGGGATGTAGCTCAGTGGCAAAGCATTTACCTACCAAATACAACACCCTGGGTTCAATCCCCAGTAAAAAAAAAAAAAAAAAAAAAAAAAAAAAAAAAGCCCAGGAGTGACAAAGAAAAAAAAGAGGAAGACAGCCATTAGGCCTTTTTTTTTGGTCAGTCGTGGGGCTTGAACTCTGGGCCCGGATGCTGCCCCTCAGCTCTTCAGCTCAAGGGTAGCTCTCTACCCCTTGAGCCACAGAACCACTTCTGGCCTATTCTGTTTATGTGTGTTGAGGAATCAAACCTAGGGCCTCATGCATGCCAGGCAAGCAATCTACCACTCTTCCCAGCCCTGTTAGGTCTATTTTCAGCAGAGGGAAACTTAGGCTTGGGGAGATTAAACTTTGCAAAGCCACACAACTTGAAAGTGGAAGGGCTGAGTTGTTACATCTATTTCTGACACCAAACTGTCTTCCCAAGGCATCACAGTCTTCCTGTGACTGACAAGGGCTGGACATCCTGATTACTTCAACTCAACATTCCAAAGTACCCAGCACTGAAAGAAACAAGGGGAAAAGAAGATGCTCACCGCATCTACTGTTGAAAGACATGCACTCCTGACAATAGTTTGAAGGTTAAAAACAAAACCAAAACGCACACACATACAAGACTTTCGTTTCCCTTAGGAGTATGTTTCTTATTTTATAATTTGGAAAATTAGGGCTTTGAGTAGAGCTTGGTTGAGTCAGACTTAGCATTTTCAAGGCCCTGAGTTCAATCTCTACGAGGAGAAAGGAAATCAAAAGCAAATCTACCAGTTCTTCCTCTAAAACAACATTCTCTAGAAACTTACAGCCACTTTTTTCATTTTGCTGCCTCAGCCATGTGCAGTATGCAGACAAGATGTTAACACCTCATACAACCTATGCAGAAATACCAGCCTGCCAGATGAGCTTCTGGCTTTCTTGTTCCCACCCCAAGCCTTCACTACTGTTTCCCAGCCCAATCTCTGCCCTTACCTCTGCTTCCTCATGATGCTCAATGAGGGCTTGTGGAGAAAGGCCATGTAAGTTGCAAACCTTAGACTTCACCATAATGGGAACATAGCCAAGAAACTGTTTAATGACTCCTTTTGTGATTCCATTCACTGCCCAGCTGATATCAGCCTACATAAAAGGAAAAAGAAAAAAATTACTTAAAGTATCTGAACCTGCAAAAACAAATGAGTATTTTACTTATTTTAAATTGTGATTGTTGGCATTACTGGGGCTCGAACTCAGGGCTGCTAGGCAGGTGCTCTACCCCTTGAGTAATGCCCCCATTAAGCCTTCTGCACAGCTGAGATGACAGGCATGTGCAACCACATCCAGCTTATTTGACTAGACAGGTTCTGTGGATATATTACTTGGGCTGGCCTCAAATCACAGTCCTCTTGATTTCTTGCTAGGGCTAATGAGTATTTTAAAGTGAGGACTAGCAAAAATTTAGAAGGTGGGGTCTCTTAGATGACAGCATTAAGAAAGCAGAATTCGCAGATATGCCTTATTAGGCCTCATGTCAAAAGTGTACAGCCATGTACTGTGACAGGTACTTACTGTCAGCTTCCCACGGTAGGTACTCCTCCGGCCTCGACATTCTGCTGGATAAACGTTGAGTTCTTTGCAGATGGTACCTTTTGGAACCGTTGGTGGACTGATGACAGCATCCACAATAGTAAGAGAGATCCGTTCATCTTTGAAAGCAAATTCAAAGGGAGGGATAGCCTGAAATAAGATTCACATTATTTAACAGCTTGCATGGCCAAGGTACTTTTTCTCTAAGACTCTTACAAATCCCATGTGTTATACAGCACTAGTCACTATGCTGGTGCTGTGTGCATCCAAAACGGACAGTTTAGGTTACATCTAATCCCCTCCTAACTTCAGCAAGCACTTAACTACTCTAATGTTAACTATTCAACTGTACACTATATGTCAGATTCTATGTTAAGCTGTGAAGAAGTGCCATCTCTAAACCAAGTACTGATCCTCTGCAGAGCAAAGCAAACAGACTGCTACTAATACAGAAAGAATTGGGAAACATCCTTCTCATTTAGTAACAGTCTAAAGCTATTGTCTGTGCACGTACATGAGCGTGTACATGTGTATGTGTATATGTGTATGTGGGGAGGGGGGTTGGGGGCTTGCTTTTTTTTTTTTTTTTGCCAGTCCTGGCGCTTGAACTCAGGCCTGGACACTGTCCCTAAGGTTCTTTCACTCAACACTAGCACTCTACCACTTGAGCCACAGTGCTGCTTCTGGCTTTTTGTTTATGTGGTACTGAGGAATTGAACACAGGGCTTCATACATGCTAAGGCAAGCACTCTACCACTAAGCCACATTCCCAGTCCTCTTGCTCAGCTTTCTCACTTATGGCTGGTACTGTACCACTTGAACCCTACCTCTGCTTTAGTCTTGTTGCTGGTTAAATGGTGATGAGTCTTTGCTTGGACTAACTTTTAAACTTGATTCTCAGATCTCATCCTCCTGAGTAACTAGGATTTAGGTGTGAGCAAGTAGCATTCAGCTCCAAGGCTTGTTTAAAACATTTTTTTAGCCGGGTACCGGTGGCTCACGCCTGTAATCCTAGCTACTCAGGAGGCTGAGATCTGAGGATTGCAGTTCAAAGCCAGCCCAGGCAAGAAAGTCCGTGAAACTCTTATCTCCAATAAACCACCAGAAAACCAGAAGTGGCGCTGTAGCTCAAGTGGTAGAGTGCTAGCCTTGAGCTGAAGAACTGAGGGACAGTGCTCAGGCCCAGAGTTTAAGCCCCACGACCGACAAAAAAAATAAAATAAATAAAATAAAA
This sequence comes from Dipodomys ordii, assembly GCF_000151885.1. Taxonomy (NCBI): domain Eukaryota; kingdom Metazoa; phylum Chordata; class Mammalia; order Rodentia; family Heteromyidae; genus Dipodomys; species Dipodomys ordii. The sequence continues at coordinate 485,184 of NW_012267263.1, forward strand.
TAAAACAAAACATTTGGGGGGGGGCAGTACTAGAATTTGAATTCAGAGTTTTGAGCTTGCTAGACAGGTGCCACCGTGCTACCAACCTTTTGTGCTCTCTGTTTTTTATTTATTTTTGTGCCAGTCAACTGTCCCTGAGCTTTTGTGCTGGAGGCGAATGCTCTACCACTTGATCCATAAGCTCTATTTCCATCTTTTTTGGTGGTTAACTGGATGTAAGAGTCTCACGGACTTTCCTGCCCAGGCTGGCTTCAAACCATGATCCTCAGATCTCAGCAATCTGAAAATCTAGGATTACAGGCATGAACTACTAGTTCCTAGTGATTTTCTTTTGTACATTGTAAAGCAATCTTTCTTTGACCGTCTCCCAAAGCTAGATTCTTCTGTCCTTATGTTGATAAACCACAGCACTAATTAACTTTGTGTGTGTGTTTGTGTGTGTGTGTGTGTGTGTGCGCGCACACTGCCAGTACTGGGGTTAAACTCAGGGCCTGGACACTGTCCCTCAGCTTCTTTTGCTCAAGGCTAGCATTCTATCACTTGAGCCATAGCACCATTTCCGGCTTTTTCTGTTTATGTGGTACTGAGAAATTCAATTCATTGGCAAACACTCCACCACTAAGCCATATTCCCAGCCCCTAACTAACTTTTAATTGTACATAGTTTTTCTTATAGACATAATCCCAAAAGACTCCAGAGACCATATAGAAAGTCCTCATAACTCTTTTTTTTTCCTATCCTAGGGCTTGAATTCAGGGCCTGGTCACTGTCCCCAAGCTTCTTTTGCTCACTGCTAGCACTCTACCTCTTAAGTGACAGTGCCACTTCTGGCTTTTTCTGTTTATGTATGTGGTACTGAGGAATTGAATTCAGCACTTCATACATGCCAGGCAAGCACTCTATCACTAAGCCACATTCCCAGCCCATGCCCCCATAACTCTTGCCTTTCTCAAAAAACGTATTGATCTTCAAAGAAATCTAATAACTCCAATATATGCAGGTGTTACACTAGCACTGAAATTCCTCCACATTATCTGTATTCCTCATAACACAAAGTTTACTCAATTAAGCCACAGGGAGGAATACACTCTTAAACTCTTCTAATTTTACATTTTCTTTTCTCTTCTTTCTTTTTTTTTTTTTTTGCTGGTCCTGGGGCTTCAACTCAGGGCTTGGGTACTATCCCTGATCATCTTTGTGCTCAAGGCTAGTGCTCTACTACTTGAGCCACAGTGCCATTTCTGGCTTTTTCTGGAGATAAGTCTCACAGACAGTGGCGCTGTGGCTCAAGTGGTAAAGCGTTAGCCTTGAGCTGAAGAGCTGAGGAACAGTACCTAGGCTCAGAGTTCAAGCCCCAAAAATGACAAAAATAAATAAATAATAAAAAATAAATAAAAATAAAGAGTCTCACAGACTTTCTTGCACAAGTAGCTTTTGAAAAGCAATCCTAAAATCCCAGCCTCTTAAGTAGCTAGGATTATAGGTATGAGCCACCAACGCCTGTCCAATTTTACATTTTCTAAACACTCAGGTTAGCTGTTCTTCCCAGGAGCTCCCTCAGTAGACTATACAACTCTTGGCAAAGCAATTCTCAAGAGTACTGGCCTTGTCTGGCGCTGGTGGCTCACGCCTGTAATCCTAGCTACTCAGGAGACTGACATCTGAGGACTGCAGTTCAAAGCCAGCCCAGGAAGCAAAGTCCATGAAACTCTTATCTCCAATAAACCACTCAGAAAACGGGAAGTGGCACTGTGGCTCAAGTGGTAGAGCGCTAGTCTTGAGCTGAAGAGCTGAGGGACAGCACCCAAGCACAGAGTTCAAGCCCCATGACCTACAAAAAAAAAAAAAAGAAAGAAAGAAAAGAAAAGAAAAAGGGACAGGGGCTGGGAATGCTGAGAGACACTGAAGATGCTAATTGAACACCCTTACTCCATACCCTTACCTAATTTTGGCAATGGTTTCACTGTATTTATACAATTTACCAATGCATACTCTTTTGTGTAGTATACTATTTACCAAATATATGTACAATCTAGAAATTAAATACACTAAATGAAGTTGAAATATAGCAATAAGCATTTCCTGACCAATCATTCTTCCATAGAAGTGATTCACAGAAAGACTCATGTGGTTTACTAAGGTGGAAATCCACTTAGAACACTGCCTCCCCACCCCCAAAACCCCTCCCTCAATTTTTCAATTTGGTCCTATCCAACCTTCTTCCCACCCCACAAGAATTTCAGTCCAGCAGGCTCAAGTCTGTAATCCTGGCTACTGAGGAGGCACCGACCACTAGGACTCATCCCTATCTTCTTCAACGCCTGTGTAATTAATTCCTCATCCCCAGGTGCCAGTAGTCCTAGCTACGCAAGAGGCTGAGATCTGTGGATCCAGGTTCAAAGCCAAGCTTGGCAAAAAAAAGTTCATGAGGCTCTTACCCCCAAAAGCCAGATTGTGCTCAAGTGGTACAGCGTTGGTCTTGAACCAAAATCTCAGGGACAGTCCCAAGGCCCTGAGTATGATAGACATTCGTCTATCAATTCAGAACTTTTTGAGATAGTTTTGGAAAGTAAGATTTCAAGTGATCTACAGGCGTGTATGTTGTGAATAGCTGGGAGCACATCCCAAATGGAATACATCGTCACTCGGCACCCAGAAACTGTCCTACCAAAAAAATCCAAATTACCACTCAATCTTCCCTTAGTCTACTCGCCTCCAAGCAGCACATCTGCTATTCCCTCCAGTCTCCGCCCAACACAAGGACTGAGCCCAAGTACTGGTGACCTCCCGGCCACCTCTCTGGGACCTTGAGCCCCGTCCAGCCCAGGCTTCACCTCACCAGTCCTGCACTCACCTCTCTGCACCCCCAGCTGTCCCTCATGTACCCCGCAGCACGCGCAGCCGCCGTGGCGAAGGTCGCGCGCTCACCTGCACCGCGTGGCTGAGCCCCTCCTGCACCGCGTAGTTGAAGGAGTCCACATGAGCACGTGTCAGGTCCTGCAACGCCGCCTTCTGCTGCTCTGGCGGGAGCCGGTAAGAGGGGTCCGTCAGATGCTTTAAGCTAGGTCCACTCGGCAAGTTCCTCCACCGACCTCCAGAATCCATAGCAGCCCGCTCCCGGGACACCGGCAGTGGCCCGACACGCGCGAGGAGCAATGGCTGGAGTCCTGGCCCCGCGGCCTGCTGGGAAATGTAGTTTCCTCTAGTTTGGCCCGCCCCCAGTGCTTTCTTTTAATCCGGTCGGCTTGGAACTGAAACTGTGGCTTAAGTGGGCCGGCTGAAACAGAAGGGCCAAACGGGGCGGGTCCTCCGGGTTCCTCCTCCCAAGGCAGATTCCTTCTCTGCAAATTGAAGGCTCATCAAAGGTGCAAACCTCTGTGTGGCCTCTCTGACCTCAATCGCTCAATGAAGATGGAGAATGAGCGCTGTCTTCAGAGTTCTCCTTCTATTTCCCCTAACTGTCTTGCCATCCCATACTGATGGCAAACCCAGGGAACATTCCGGGGGAGTCTTGACTTCGGTGACAAGCAGACCTTGAGCTCCAGGCTTTGTGCTCTCTATCCAGCTCAACCGCTGATGCTGCTCAATGATGGCCACGCAGTGGGTAGGTCATGCAAGCCTGCTACCCCCATCTTCTGGGCCGAAATTTTTTTTTTGGTGCCGGTCCTGGTGAACAGGAAAAATTACTCAAAGCAGGCCCCAGTTTAGCCTACCCTTGACAACAGGAGATTATTTAGAGACTGACTGTTGCTTAAACAAAAGATAGCCAACTGATTTTGCTTCTGTAAATAGGTTTCTCGCCAAAAGCTTCCCACACAATCCTGTAGCCTGACCCCCCGCATGACCCCATAAAAACCCTGTAACTCTGAGAAGAACACGTGGACACAGTCTCGTACAGGAACAGCATTTTATTGCCAGCCAAATCTGATAAACCTACCCCGCGGGAGGGGGAGAAATGGCATCTGTCCCTATTCGGGGCTAGAGGCAGAAGGTACTCTGTGCCTGCAGCTAGGTCTGGTGAGAGTGTGCAAGCCTATCCTGGGAGAGTTCTCTTTTCTTTGTGAAGGGCAGGGTAGAGTTCAGATCTGGGTTCAGGATGTTCCACTGATGCAGCTGGGGGCTGGAGATACTAGCTGCTCAGAGAAGTGAAGAGAGGGGCTGAGGACCTGAAATGGAGAGCATGCTCATTTTCCAGTGTGAGCTTCTCTGGGTTTGCTGGATAAAATAAACCCGAGCCTGATGCTGTGCCCAATCATTTTTTTCCTCAAGGCTAGTGCTCTACCACTTAAGGCGCAACTCTCCAGTTTTTTGGTGGTTAATTGGAGATAAGAATCTCACCAACGTTCTTGCCTGGGCGGGCTTTGAACTGCAATTTTCATATCTCAGCCTCCTGACTAGCTAAGATTATAAGCCTGAGCCATCAAGACCATCTGGACTGAAATTCTTGTGGGGTGGGAAGAGGGTCAGGTAGGCCCAAATGGTAAAGTTGGGGGGAGAAGGGCAGTGTTCCAAGTGAATTTCCACCTTATTAAGACTCATTGTGTCTTTCTGTGAATCATTTATTTCTTCAGAATAATGGTTGGTCAGGAAATGCTTACTGAAGGATTGACCCCCACCCTATTGTCCCTGGTCCTTACAGGCGCCAAGCAAAATCCTAGGTATGTGTGAACTTGTGTGAAGTGCAGGCATGGCAATCCACCTAAGCCCAGCTGTAAACGTCCCATTGTGGGCCCAAGTGAAAGGCCCCCACCTTCCTTGACCTAGTGGCTTTTTCATTAACCTCTGCCTTCTTGCTCAGACCTTTTATAAAAACCCAGCTTCTGTCCCAACTCTCTGGCACAACCTCCAAACCCGCGTGAAGATCTGTACCCCTCGCTGTTCCTCAATAAACAATACTCACCTGTTGATGATCAAGTCCAGCCTATTCCTTTTCCATTCTCCTCCATTTTCGTAACACTATTATCTTTTTTTTTTTTTTTGTCGGTCGTGGGCTTGAACTCTGGGCCTGGGCGCTGTCCCTCAGCTCTTCAGCTCAAGGCAAGCGCTCTACCACTTGAGCTACAGCGCCACTTCCGGTCTCTCTTCACGGTCTCTCTTGCCCGGGCTGGCTTTGAACCGTGATCCTCAGATCTCAGCCTCCTGAGTAGCTAGGATTACAGGCGTGAGCCACCAGCGCCCGGCTTACTATTATCTTTTAACTTGATCTTGTGTATTTAAAGAGCTGTGTCGTACACATATTTGGTATATAATACATTACACATATTTAAAGTGTTAACACTGGCAAATTGGATATACAGGATGAAACCAACACCAAAATTAAGACAATGAGTAAACCCATCACTTCTCAAAGTGTCCCCTAGCTCCTTAGGAATCCCTCCCTCCAAACAACTCAACTTTTACTACCAGCAAAGTAAGTATAAGCTCTGCCACGGGCCATGCAGCCCCAATTCAGACACCTCCCTATCTCTTGGCTAAGGTGCCACCCCGTATCTGTAACCTAGGTAACTGGCACACCTGGAAGCAGTCACCTTCCCCATCCCAACCCCTCCCCACCCCCTTGCATCCTGGGCCTGCCCCTGGCTTTCCATCTGAGGTCACATCCAGAACCAATGAGGCCATACCTTTCCCCCACCTGGCCACATCTCTTCATCCCCCTGGCCAAGATAAGTCCTGGCCTGGGGGTGGTTCTCCTGTTTCCACCACGCCTCTCCACTGTGCTCCTTGGTGACAGCAATTCAATAAATAAACTTATTGTCCTTCCTGAATAGCGAATGCTGTTCTCTTCTGGCTACCTAATGAAACCTACTTAATATACCTTACAGTAAGGAGACCAGGTCTATGCTTCCTCTAGATGGTTTGCTTTTATCTAGCACTTTAGCACTTCTATTAGGTTTAAGTGTCCTCATCTGGTTTGCTTTGTTTATGTATAACACTTTTGTTGGGTTTAATTCCACACACCTTCTGTGGTTTTGGCCTATATAAGCTTTGTGCTAACTGCTTTCAGAGCTGCTGGTCTTTGAGACAGGAGTCTGCCAGCAGACTCACAATTTGGTCTCTTAAGTGGCTCTATTTCTAATGACTCAGTTTCCTTGCAACACTTGGGCTGGGAATTTTAATGTATGCAAACCTTTCAGAGAAGTTAGTGCTTTTTTTGGGGGGGCGGGGGTCAGTCATGGGGCTTGAACTCGGCCTGGGCACTGTCTGCCCCTCAGCTCTTCAGCTCAAGGTTAGGACTCTACACTTGAGCCACAGTGCCACTTTCGGTTTTCTCATGGTTTATTGGAGATAAGAATCTCACAGAATCTCACAGACTTTCCTGCCTGGGATGGCTTTGAACTGAGATCTTCAGGATTGCGGGCGTGAGCCACCGGTGCCCAGCTAGGACTCTGGGCATTACACACAGTGAGACCAAAGGAAGATATTTTTAGGAAAAGAAAACAAAGGTGCAATACCTAGCTGCATCTGATCATATAAAATAATAGCTATCAAAATGAACTCCAGGAAATAGAAATGAGGTTTTTGTTTTTTTGTCTTTTTGTTCATTTATCTGTCTTTGGAAGGGGAAGGGGGTCACAGAAACGGAAGGACTAAGGGTGAACAAATGCAGCTGTAGTACTCACTAGACACTATGTTGAGAATGAACTATATAACTTGTGGGTGGTGATAGGAGGAAAAACGTGGAAGAGGGTGAGGACATTGTCCAAAAAGAAATGTACTCTTTACCTGACATGTAATTGTAACCCCTCTGTACATCATATTTATAATAATTGAAGACTTAGGCTTGGAATGTGCCTTAGTAGTAGAGTGTTTGCCTACATGCATGAAGCCCTCGGATAGATTCCTCAGTAACACATAAACAGAAAAAGCCAAAAGTAGCACCGTGGCTCAAATGGGGTAGAGTGCTAGCCTTGAGCAACAGAAGCTCAGGGATTTTGCCCAGGCCCTGCGTTCAAGCCCCAGGACTGGCAAGAAAAAAAAATCATAGAATGGAATTTCTGTTGTAAACTAAAATTACATTTAATTTTTGAGGCTCAGTGAAACTTTTACAAATAAGCTGTATGATTTTATAAACCCCCTAATAACACATAAGGATTCCAATTTCTTTATATCCTTACCAGTAACTGAAATTGTTTACCTTTTCTTTACAACCACATTATTACATGTATGGTAGTCTTGAATCATTGTTTTTGTGCTGGTCCTGGGGCTTCAACTCAGAGTCAGGGGCTGAGTCTGAGTCTGAGCTTCTTTTGCTCAAGGCTAGAGCTCTATGGTATCAAAATAATTACAGGGATGGGTTGAGATGCATGAAGGTATTTACTTACTGGAACCTTACTTCCAAGATTACATCACTCACTGTATTATCACACACTTAACCAAATCCTACCCCAAGTTCATATCCTGTCTGTGCCAGGATGGCTCACCTGCTACTTCACTTGGTCCGAGGTCGGGTCACACTTGGGTCAGGGCTGCTTGGTGGTTCTGTGGTGTGTCTGGAGAGAGAGCCTAACCCTGCACCCAGTGGCGACTTAGCCTCAATTCTTTCTGTTTTTAAGCTGCTAGTTGTAGCCTGACATCCAATCATCTTTTTTTTTTTTTCTGTCGGTCATGGGGCTTGAGCTCTGGGCTTGGGCACTGTCCCTCCACTCTTCAGCTCAAGGTGAGTGCTCTACCGCTTGAGCCACAGTGCGACTTCCGGTTTTCTAGTGGTTTATTGGAGATAGGAGTCTCATGGACTTTCCTGCCCCGGCTGGCTTTGAACTGCGAACCTCAGATCTCAGCCCCCTGAGTAGCTAGGATTACAGGTGTGAGCCACCAGTGCCCGGCCATCTTTAAGGTATGTTCCAGTTCTAAGCACCTTTAGTGCCGGTTCATTTGCATACCTCAGAACATACTGAGTCCAGGGTTTGTTCACATTTCTAACTAACTAATGCTCCTAATATCTACCACTTTTGCCAAAGCACCATTTCTGGCTTTTTTTGTGTGTGCATGATTAATTAGAGTCTCACAGATTTTTCTGCCCTGGTTGGCTTTAAATCGAGATCCTCAGATCTAAGCCTTCTGTGTAACTAGGATTATAAACATGAGTCACCAGTGCTCAGCTTCAAATCACAGTTTTGATTTTCATTTCCCTACTGACCAGTGATGGTCAGTATTTTTTTATGAGTCAACTGTTGCTTTCCTTTGAAGAAATATAGAGACACTGTCCATTTTACAGTTGACTTGACTTTTTCAAATCCCCCAATAACATGTAAGGATTCCAATTTCTTTATATCCTTACTAGTAGCTGTGTCTATCTTTTCATTACAATCACCTTATTACATGTATGGTAGTCTCGGATCATTGTGTGTTTTTGTGCTGGTCCTGGGGCTTGACTTTTGGGACTGGTCGCTGTCTCTGAGCTTCTTTTGCTCAAGGCAAGTGCTATACTACTTGAACTGTACTCTCATTTCCAGCTTTTTAAAGTAGTTTATTGGAGATAAGAGTCTCACAGACTTCCTGCCTGGGCTGGCTTTGAACCACAATCCTCAGATCTCAGCCTCTCTTGAGTAGATAGGACTATAGGATTATAGGCATGAAGCATCAGTGCCCAGCTTGACTTGTCTTTTTATTGTTGACTTGTAATAGTTCTTTATATAGTCTTCCCATCATTCTTAAGCATGCAGTTTACACGTTTTCCCATACCATTGGTTGTCTGTTTTTCTCATGGTGTCCTTTGAATCAAAACAAGTTTTTGATGAAGTTTCCAAAAAAAGTTTTGAACTGAAGTCTTTCCCCTGTTAGTATTATAATCCCCCAGACCTAAGCTCCTTCCTGCCCTAGAGTTCCAGCCATACAGCTCTCTGCCCAGACCTACCACGCATGCACTTACCTCACTTCCGCCCTTACTTCCTCCCCCAGACCTGCCTGCCACCTGGGTAGGAGTAGATGCCTTGTACTCCCTCTCCCAGGTAGATATGGCCCCTCTAATAAACCTTACAATAATCTTTCTCCTGTGCCTGCTTGCCTCTGTGTGGTCCCCTGGCATGATTGTGGATTCTTTTTTTTTTTTTGGGTCGGTCGTGGGGCTTGAACTCAGCCTGGGCACTGTCCCTCAGCTCTTCAGCTCAAGGCTAGCACTCTACCACTTGAGCCACAGTGCCACTTCCAGTTTTCTAAGTGGTTTACTGGAGATAAGAGTCTCAAGGACTTTCCTGCCTGGGCTGACTTTGAACAGAGATCCTCAGCTCTCACCCTCCTGAGTAGCTAGAATTAGAGGCTTGAGGCACCAGTGCCCGGCTTCCTTTATTTTTTTATTTTTATCGGTCATGGGGTTTGAACTCTGGACCTGGACACTCCCTCAGCTCTTCAGCTCAAGGTTAGTGTTCTACCACTTGAACCACAGCATTACTTCTGGCTTTTTCTGTTTATGTGATGCTAAGGAATCAAACCCTGGGCCTCATACATATGAGGTAAGCACTCTACCACTGAACTACCTTCCCAGCACCTCTCAGTTTAGTAAGCATATTTTAGGTAGCTGGATAAAGTCTTTATGTAATATAGGTCCAACAACTGGGCTTCTTCAGGACAGTTTCTACTTTCTACCTTTCTCTCTGTATGGGCTGTACCTTACTTGTCCTTTTCATGTCCCATAATTAATATAATAAAAAACACTGGGAAATCTTAATATGAGGCAAATTTGGGAACTAGATACAGGGTTGTGGTTTGCTTGGTGACTTTCCTAAGCTAAAGCTGTACAGCCTATGTTTTTGGCCCATGTTTGTCTACTGAATTCTCTGCTTATGACTGAACGGAAATTTTCTGAGATACCTGGGCACAAGTATCTCTCAACTATTAATTGGCTTTGTGTGCATGCCTGCAATACTCAGGTAAGCATTTCACAACTCTGCTTTAGTCTTTTCTTCCTGTTGTGCCTCAGTCAAAGGTAAAGGCTATGGGAATTCACAGATTTCTCCAGAGCATGTACAGCGATCTACCCATGTATGTGGCCTTCAGAATATGTTGAAGCTTCTCAATGGGATTACTAGAAAGGTCAAACGATGACAGCTCTCTGGTAAGAGCTTTGTAAGGGCTTCATCTCCATTCTGCATTTCTACAATGATTGCTGTAAGGCTGGACTTGACCATGCTTTGAAGCTATTGGTTTGCAAGACTACTGGGCAGCTGAGAAGGGGAAATAGAAATAGATCATCTGAACATGAGATCTGAGGATTGTGGTTCAAAGACAGGCCAGGCAGGAAAATATATGAGACTCTTATCTCCAATTAACCACCAGAAAACAGGAAGTGGCACTGTGGCTCAAGTGGTAGAGCACTAGCCTTGAGCTGAAGAGCTGAGGGACAGTGCCCAGGCTCAGAGTTCAGGCCCCACAACCAACAAAAAAAGAAAAAGTATCTGCTTAATCCTACACTTTGCCTAAGCAATCTCTGCTGACTCCAGTGGAGTGTCATATCATAATCTGAAATTTCTTTGAAGTAGCATGCCTAAGCCAGGGTTTCTGGGTTGGCAAACTACTTTTCTGTGCCTAAAGTCTGTTTAGTGAAGCAGTTCCTGAAAGTAGATCAGGTATAGACAGGAAAAGAGCTCAAAGAACACAGTCTCAAAGAACAAGAAGCTCCTAGTGAATAGCAGTTTCCCATGAATGAATCCCTTCCTGTCCTGAGTTTTAAGTGACCAAAGTATGTGGGATTTATAAGAATCTCTTGATTTTTTTTGGCTAGTTTATGGAAGTAGCTTCATTTCAGAAGCCCCTTCAGTATAGCCCCTCCTTATAAGCAGGGAGCTCACTTGACCACATACACCATGGTTCAGTCACTTGGCAGACCTTGTAAGAAATGATGGACCAGATTCTGGTAGCTTATTAGTGAGTGTTTCACCATAAAGTAGCTCAGAGTTTTGAGGACAATCTGTTGCAAATGTAATGAGTGAAAATCATGGGACTAGCAAAATCTGCCTTATCTGGCTAATCTATGAGCTTAGTTAGAATCATTTTTTATACTTTTTGAGAGTTGGGGGAAAAGAAAAAATACAGCTTGGTACTGATGGCTTACGCCTGTAACCCTAATTACTTAGTAGACTGAGATCTGAGGATCAAGATTCAGTGCCAGCCAGGGCAGAAAAGTCTATGCTATTCTTATCTTCAATTAACTACTTTAAAAAAGCCAGAAGTGGATCTGGGGCTCAAGTAGTAGAGCACCAGCTATGAGCAAAGAAGCCAAGTGAGACTGTGAGATCCTAAATTCAAACCATAATACTGGCACATTAAAATCAATCAATCAATCTATCTATTTATCTACCTACCTACCTACCTACCTATCTAATGCAACACAATTTGGTTTGCAAAAGCCTAGCATATTTACAATCTGGCTGTTTGCAGGGAAACCCTGCCTGCCTCTGGGTAATAGTACCATGGATTTGAATAGTGATGTTAAGACACTCAACACTCACAGTAACATAACAGAAGCAAAGAGGCTGGGGTTGGAGGGTAACTCCAGCGATACAGTGCCAGCCAATGGGCAAACTGTCATATACTAACTTTGAGTCCCAGTCTTGGACCAAAAAAAGAAAAAGAAAAAAGTGAAGAGGCAAAACACTTGAAATATTATTTTACTTTGATGTGCCAGGCATTCATAAAACTGCCTTGTTTCAAAAACAATTTTTCTCACAGGTACAGATTCTGTGTCCAGGATCAGAGACATGTACATCACTGAATTTTCTCTATAGCCCCCCATGCTGCATGCGACCTACTTTGGCACTTTGTCCTTGTCCCACCACCACAACCACACAGGCAGAAACCACCCACAGATGCAACCGCAATTATTGAAAACATTTGTAGCTTCCCTGACGTTGGTTTGGTGGCTCTGCTACCCCAAGATATTCAATACATGCAACCAGCCTCTCAGGAAGCAAGCGAAGTTCCATGCCAGCTGCTCCACACACCAGCATCTGCTCCAGTCTCTCCTGCAAACGCCAAGGCACTTAAATGTTCTTGGTAAAATGGATTTTATAATTGCCATAGGAGTCAAGTGTGAGAAGGTGTTTTTCTCTCATTACTCATGAATTTACTTTAGCACATATTTAATACTCATAAATTCATCTGTATTTGTTGCCAAGGTTTCATAAACTGTTTATGTAGATAAAAGCAGGTTTGAGTTGCCAGATACTATGATAAGAAGCAACTAGACAGTCTGCTTTGACACTGCTTGTTTGAACTAGGAATATTGTATGTAACACCTGGTTGCTCTTAAAGAAATAAACACTTGCTTTCAGAAAGAATTTATGTGTGCCAGTCCTGAGGATGGAACTAAGCTTGGGTGCTGCCCCTGAGCTTTCTTTTTGCTCAAGGTTAGTGCTCTACCACTTAAGTCACAGCTCCACTTCCAACTCTGTGTAGTTAATTGGAGATAGGAGTCGCACAGACTTTCCTCCTTGGCCGACTTCAAAGCACAATCTTCAGATCTCAACCTCCTGAGTAGCCAGCCACCAGCACTCAGCAGAAATAATTTGTTTTTTTAAAAGACTTGCACTTTATGGATACTTCCAAATTACATTGTGTCTATCTTTTCTTGCCAAGCATGATTCAAGGCTTCTCAAGACATTGCTGCCCGAGGTTCTGATTTAATTGGCCAGGGGGTGAGGGGAAGGGAACCAACATGTTTTAAAAGCTTCCCAGGAGATTCCAGCATGTTCTCAGCACTGAGAACCTTAGTACTAAAGGCTCTTGAGTCTTTCCTACTCTTGTTCTCACAAAGACCCTGGAGGTAGTCCCCAGCTCTGGCAAGCATCTCTTCCATGAGATTAGAAACTAAGGCACAGAGAGGTTAACAAATTCATTGGTACAGTCAAATGACAGCACTGAGGTTGGAATCAACATCTCCAAAGAAATCACAAGTGCTTCTCCCCACCCCCACCCTCTTCCCCCAGCTCTGGAAGCACTAACAATCTAACATGTGAAGCCCGGAAGACTGAGAAGCTGGGCATTGCCATCTGTGCCAAGGAGACCAAGGAAGGGTAAGGGAATATTCTTCCTACCTGATGGGGGAAAAATGCATAAAATAGATATATCGTTGAGCTGGGCAACACTGGCTCACACTTATAATCCTAGCTATTTAGGAGGCTGAGAAAGGAGGATCTAAGTTCAAAGCCAGACCTGGCAGACAAATTTGTCTGTAATTAACCAGCTAGCAAAAAGCCAGAAATTGAGTTGAAACCAAGTGAGAAACAAACAGGAGCTTTTTCTTTTTTTAAAGCCTTTCATCTCTTACATAAATGCCATGAATTCAGGTTTCTTAGAAAATGCACCAGGATTTATACATGCGCTAATAATTTGGAATTCTTAGTTTTGTCACTGTAAGAGCTGGATAAAATATCTCAGATATTCCTATAACTTGGGTTTCTATGCTATCCCCACCAGCCCACCTAGACTTGCCACGGACCCAGCACCCTCCACTCTGCACGTGGACATGCATCTTCCTACAACCTACTCAGATCCCACTTCATTTCTCACAAGTTCCCAGGCACTATCTTACAAGCTGCCCTGGGTGTCCAGGACTGACTTAACATTGCCTGATCTATTGTGCTCTGGATGCAAACTCTCAGTAACCAGTAGGACTTTTATTTTATAATTCCAAATTCCAAGTCAATCCAGTTGGGACTTCCTTTCCCATCCTATTACCAGATGGCTGCATCTATCCAATCATCTTATCATTATTCCTTTCCTAAATCCTAAGCTTCCATATCTCATAATATTCTAGGAGGCAATGCCTTTCCTCTTCTTTTGTAAAAATCTCAATTGACTGCAGAACTGGTCAAATAAGAACCAATAACAGGGCCTGGGAATGTGGCTTAGTGGTAGAGTGCTTGCCTAGCATGCACAAAGCCCTGGGTTCAATTCCTCAGCACCACATAAACAGAAAAGGCTGGAAGTGGTGCTGTGGCTCAAGTGGTAGAACTCTAGCCTTGAGCAAAAGAAGCTCAGGCCCTGAGTTCAAGCCCCAGGACTGGCAAAAAAAAACAAAAAACAAAAACCAATAGTAGATCAAAATATGCACTAGGAAAGTCTGCTGTGATGACTTCCAGGACAAACTATAAGAAGAGCTGTGTGCCTCAGTTCATGCTCAACATAAATGAGATTTCCACTGGGCACTGTAGACTCACACCTGTAATCCTAGCTACTCAGGAGGCTGAGATCTGAGGGTCATGGCTCAATGCTAGTCTTTGCAGGATAGTCTATCAGACTCTTTATCTCCAATGAACTAAAAAAAAAACAAAACAAAAAACTGAACTGGAGCTGTGGCTCAAATGGTAGAGCACTAGTCTTGAGGAAAAAAACAAATAAGCAAGCAAGCAAGCTCAGGGTCAGCATCCAGACCCCAGGATTGACACAAAAACAAAAATAAATAAATAAATAAATCTCCTCATGTTAATAATGTGGCCTTCTGAGATGTCTACAACATATAACTAATAGTCTACATATCTTGTGACTTACAAAATGCAGCATGGAGCTCAGAACTACTTCTTTCCTGTTTAGGTGGGACCTAAGCTTACTTATCCAGAGAGCATTTCTCCTGACATTCACAGGTGCACACAGACATAAAATCCTTCCCACACTGGAAGCTGGCCTCTAGCCCCTGCAGAAGGCTCTTGGAGTACAAGGAGACCAGAACGGGGAAAGCCACCTGTATCTGGCCAGGGCCATCTGGCGATGCAGATAAACAAAGGAAGTCTATCTTCCCTGACTTCCTAGAGAGGTTTCTACAAAGATTTAAGTGAAAATAAAAAGGAAAGAACAATAATTTTGCAAAACTGCACTTAGCATTCTGCTTAAAACAAAGAGAATTGAAAACCATGATACTTCAGACACCCCACCCCAACCTATTAAGTAAAGCAAGATATGTTTTTGTTTTTTCTCCCTCTCTCATGCTTATTTGATGCTTACAGGCTCATCAGAGTTGCTGCTTCCTCTCTAAAACATGCAGAGAGCACAGATTGTTGGGTCCCCAACACACAGGAAGCCTGACAGGTGCTGGGCCACAGCCCACCAGGAAGGTAGCTGAGAAAACAGCCATTGTTGAGAGGCTGGAGCACAGTACAAAACTAAGGACAGTTGGTGCATGCTTGTCCAGAGTTTAGTGGGGCAGAGTGTTGTGGAGGAGGTGAATGGGAAACACCTGGGGCAACCTCCAAAATGCTCTCACTTCCCATGTTCCTGACCAGCAGGCCTGCAGCTGGGCACAAAACTAAGGCACTACAGGCTGCAGCAGGTGGAAAGACACCAACCAGTGGTCCCTGGTCTGCCATCTGGGGAAGATGGGTTCTGTTCCCAGCATTGCCTGAGGAGCAAAAGACTCTTTCAAAGGATGAGAACACAGGAAAATCAACTCCCTGCCTTTGGCCCCTTACAAGAATGTTCTGCTCCTACTAGAGAAATTTTCTTTAGTTTGCTAAAGTCAGCAGCACTGTGGAGAGTGCCACTGGCCCTGGACTATCTGCTGTCCTCTTTTCTTCCCGTGCTCTTCCAACACATCTTGGGGTTGCCTCTCCTCATCTCGGCTTGATAAGGTGCAATCTGGACATTTCATCTTCTTCTGGAGCAGGACCCCGTGTGTTTCCCAAGGCAGCTGTGTGCATCTCCATCAGTCTATCACAGCTTGATGAATGCAGCCGGCTGCGGTGGTGGCTCCATGTCCGGGGGTGGGAAGACACTGGCTATGGCTATGTCCACGATGCCCTGGCAGAGTTCTGCATAGAGCTTCCTGCAACGAGTTTTTTTTAAAAAGTCATTAAGAATGTTTATCAAAATACAAGTGAAAAATCAAAAGTTTCTTGGCCTTGTGTGTGTGTGTGTGTGTGTGCACACAGACTAGTCTTGGGGCTTGAATTCAGGGCCTGGGCACTGTCCCTGAGCTACTTTTGCTCAAGACTAGAGCTCTACCACTTAAGCCACAGTATCACTTCCAGCTTTTCTTGCATAGTTAATTGGAGATAAGAGTCTCAAAGGCTTTCCTGCCTGGGGTGGCTTCAAACCGTCAGATCTATGCCTCTTGAGTAGCTAGGATTATAGGCATGAGCCACCAGCACCTGGCCTCATTTTTTTCCCCCTAAATCAAGATCTGCTGTAGGTATTCTATCTCAAGAACAGCTTTTTTATTTTTTATTTTATTTTATTTTATTTGTGAACATACTGTACAGAGGGGTTACAATTGCATGGGCAGGATAATGCGTACATTTCTTACCAAGCATTGCA
>NW_012267263.1:502910-534984 GCF_000151885.1 Dipodomys ordii
GACAAATAAATAAATAAATAAAATAAAAATCCTATCTAAAAGACAGAATGTTTTATTTTCTATTGTAGCCCTAGACTCTAATATGATTCATAATTCAACAAGTGGGACAGTGTGGGTCTCCTTCATCTTTGGGGACACACATCTTAATGGCTACCTACACCACTCCATCCCATGTGGATGGTGTGCAGAGAGAATCCATCAAACACTAAGTGACTATGAAGAGCCAGGAAAATGGAGATAAAGCCCACAAAAGGGCACGTTTTGTTCATCTGAGCATCTCCCAGCACAGAGCAAGGTTCTCCTCGCCATTCTTTCTGGTCCACTTAAGAAACCCTTTCCTTGTACCCCAGTTCCAGCTCTACTGTGTCTTGGATGCTTCTCTGATCATCTCTGCCTTAGGGAGCCCATAAAGTTCACTGTTTCCACAGACTCTGATCATTCAACTTGTCATTCAACTAGAGGATCTCTCCAGCACTTGTTAGTTTTGTGTTGAACTCATGATATCTGCCACCCACCTAAGCATACTTGCACATGGAGAAATGACTAAGTCCCCTTGCTAGTCACAGTCCTCTTCCCCCTGCCTGGCACCCACCCAACCCCCCCGCCGGGGTTGTGGGGCTTGAACTCTGGGCCTGGGTGCTGTCCAGCTCAAAGTGAGCGCTCTACCACTTGAGCCACAGTGCCACTTTCAGTTTTCTGGTGGTTCATTGGAGATAAAGAGTCTCACGGACTTTCTGCCCTGGCTGGCTTTGAACTGTGATCCTCAGATGTCAGCCTTCTAAGTAGCTAGGATGACAGGCGTGAGCCACCAGCACCCGGCTCCCGGTCCTGTAAGAGGACTGTCTCCGTGCTATTCCTCCTGACATCAGTTAAAAGGTCTGTGTTTGAGCTGCTGCAGAGGTTGAGGGTCCTGGTTCAAAGTCAGCCCAGGCGTCAAATCCAAGGGATTCCTATTTCCAATTAATCAGAAATGGCACTAGATTTTAAAGGAAAAGCTAAGGGACAGCAGCCAGGCCTTGAGATCAAGCCCTAGTACCAGTTCAAAAAAAAAAAAAAGCAAATAAGCAGACAGAAAGATAGATAGAGAGGTCTGTGCTTGAACATTGCAGGGCAGCTGTCAGAAGTGTACAACCAACTTCCCACCTGATCAACCCAGTGACATTGAAGCTTACTGAGCACAAGCAGGGGCGCCATTGACCTCAATGAGCCAAACCTTCAGCTCCTCATCTACCATGAAGTCGAAGCCAAAGAGTTGGAAACTCTGGTAAGGGAGGTGTCTGGTGCTGATGGCTGGCTCTATGCTCATGAGGCAGCTCCTGTGAGAGAAAGGAGAGAGCTCACTGAGAGTGGGATGGTAGAGGCAGTCAAGATATGTTCAAAAGATTTCATTAGGTGCATAAAAGTTAGATTCAGCTTAATTCTCTTTTAAAACGTTATTACCAGTTGGGTGCGGTGGCTTGCACCTATAATCCGAGCTACTCAGGGGACTGAGATCTGAGGATTGTGGTTCAAAGCCAATCCAGGTGGGAAAGTCCATAAGACTCTTATCTCCAATTAACCACCAAAAAGCCACACCAGCTTTTTGCTGGAGGTATCGCTCAAGTGGTAGAGCACTAATCTTGAGCAAAGGAAGCTCAAGGACAGCTCTCAGAACTAGCTCTCAAGCCCCAGGATTGGTACAAAAAAAAAACAAAAAAAAAAAAAAACATCTTATCACCAATAGATCACTCAAGAGAATGCTATTTATTTATTTTTGTTGGTCATGGGGCCTGAACTCTGGGCCTGGGCGCTGCCCCTCAGCTCTTTTAGCTCAAGGCCACAGCGCCACTTCCAGCTTTTTCTGCTTATGTGGTGCCCGAGAATGCTACTTATGAAGCAAGAAGCCCACAAACATACAAGGTTACAAGACAAAGGCTCCCTGGGCAAATAGCATGGAGTCACCAAGGCCCCTAGCAATGTAGATTCTCCCAACATTGGTTTATAACAATTGAAACACTTTCCTATAGTCCAGCCATGTGAAAATGGGACTACCTACCATCTGGTGAAGAGAATAATTTGTACAGAGAATGCTGGTATCATTAATTTCTTTCAGGAGCTCTAGTTCTTTCACCAAATTATTGCTAATTAAAAGATTCAAGAGCCATGTACTGGGTAGGTGGCTCATCCCTGGAATCCTAGCTACTCAGAAGGCTGAGACCTAAGGATCGAAGTTTGAAGCCATCCCCAGCAGACAAATCTGAGAAACTTTTATCTCTAGTTAGCCAGCAGAAAGCCAGAAATGGAGCTGTAGCTCAAGTGGTACAGTGCCATCTTTGAATTAAAAAGCCATGTGAAAACAAAAAGCCCTGATTCAAGCCTCAGTAACAGCACGCACACATGTGCGTGCACACACACACCACACACACACATTCAATAACCACACAGATTAAAACAAAATATTGAAATATAGCATAGAATTGTCATTAACATTGATTACTGTTTGGAAAAAATTGAAGGATTTCAGCGACACAAAAAGCAGCTCAAAGTGAATCTCAAAAATGTTCGGGCTGGGAAGGTGGCTCAGTGGTAGAGTGCTTGACTTCCATGCATGAGGCCCTAGGTTTGATTCCTCAGCACCACATAAGCAGAAAAAGCTGAAAGTGGTGTTTGGTTCAAGTGGTAGAGTGCTAGCCTTGAGCTGAAGAGCTGAGGGACAGTGCCCAGGCCCAGAGTTCAGGTGCCACCACTGACAAAAAAAAAAAAAAGTTATAAATAAGTACATGAGATTTGAAGTTAGGTCAGAATCTTGGACAATGTTTTAACCTTTCTAAACCAAATTCTATTCTCCTTACTTACATAGTTGGGGTAAAAATAGAACCTACTGGTAGTGTTGAGATTGTTCACTGAGATAACTGCATAAGAAATTGAGCACAAGTCCTGGTTACTAGGAAGCACTCAATAATGTTGGCTTATTTTTTAATTTATGATGCCAGTACCAGGGTTTGAATAAAAAGCTTTATACACCAATTGGCTTTCTTGTTCATAGCTGGTGCTCTACCACTTGAGCCCTACCTTCAGCTTTTTCTGGATTATATATATATATATAAATTGTGCATTTACTCATTTTACTTACATATTTTTATTACACATTTATGTGTTTGTTTATAAGCAACCAATTAATTTTTTTTTCAGGCAAGGGGGAAATAGCATTTCCCCCTTCCTAGCATTTGCTAGGAAGGTACTATACCACTTGAGTCACACCCTTATCCTTTTTTGCTCTGATTGTTTTTGAGGCAAGGTCTCACTTTTTGCCCAGGCCAGCCGGGATCATGATCCTCCTGTGTTCTATTTCTCACAGGAGGTGGGATGACAGGTGTATGCCACCGCACCCTAGCTGTTTAGGTAACTAACTCTAAAATGTCTCCTTTTTGAACTTACTCCCAAATTCCCAACTCTTTTCTATACGTTTTCCCCCAAATTCTGATCTCCTCTTCTTTTTTCCTCCAAGAGGAAAAAGTTTTTACATATTTGTGCTTTGTTCAGTTTTGAGATAGCGTCTTGTCCTGTAGCCCAGGCTGGCAGGCTCTTATTCTGTGCCCAAGCTGGTCTTGAACTTGCAATCCTTTTGCCCTAATGGGACTACCACAAATACAAATTGATTAAATATATAAGAACCAATCTAGTGAAAGCTTCCCCCATACTAATATATCACACATCACATTAAAAAAAATATCCTACCATCTGAGCATTCTAGCACATACCAACCAGTTAGTGTGACTAACTGAAGTTGTCAGTCTGACCACAGGGATCCTCTGTAATCAGAAGACTACAACTTATATCTCTAATTAACAGAAAACAAAATCAACTTGGGAAATACAATACAGTGAAATACCATGTAAAAAAATCTTGGAGGAGGGATAAGAAAGGATACTGGGGGACAAGGAATGAATATGATCAAAATATGCCATATACATGTACAGAAAGTCACGACAAATTATCACTTTGTACAACAAAATGCTAATAAACTGGACATGTTGGTGCCTACCTGTAATCTCAGGACTCAAGAGGCTAAGGCAGGGGAATTATGAGTTTATGGCCAACTTGGGCCACACACAAGACCCTGTCAAATAAACAAAGAACATAAAAAGAAAAAAAAGATACACTAATAAGAATTTTAAATCTTGTCACTGTTTTGTAAGAATATCCTTAAATGTTTTCATTAAAATACCCTTTAAATATTATAATTAATAAAAGTATGGCTGGGTGCTGGTGGCTCACACCTGTAATCCTAGCTACTCAGAAGGCTGACATCTGAGGATTGTGGTTCAAAGCCAGGCCTGGCAGGAAACTCCGTGAGACTCTTATCTCCAATAAACCACCAGAAAACCAGAAGTAGCACTGTGGCAAAAGTGGCAGAGTGCTAGCCTTGAGCTGAAGAGCTGGATGACAGTGCCCAGGCCCAGAGTTTAAGCCCCATGACCAACAAAAAAGGAAAGAAAAAGAGGGTTAGAGGCATGGCTCAGTTGGTAAAGCAGTAGACAATTAGCCAAACTGTCAGGTACTGATTTTGAGTTCTGGTCTCACACCAAAAAATAAAAAATAAAAATACAGCCCAGCAGAGTGGCTCACACTTGTAATTCCAGCTACTCTGGAGGTGAAGACCAAGAGGATCATGGTTTAAGGCCAGCTCTGGCAAAAAGTTTGTGAGACTCTCATCTCAATTACTAAGCTGGTTGTGGTGAGACACATCTGTGGTCTCAGCTATAAGAGACATACAGGTGGGAGAACTGTAGTCTGAGGCTAGCCTGGGCAAAAATATAAGACCCTACCTGAAAAATAACTAAAGCTATTAAAAAAAAATAGGCTGAAGGATGGGCTCAGCAGAATGCTGTCTAGCAAGCAAAAGCTCCTGAATTCAAACCCCATTACTGCCAAAATAAAGTACAAAAGTTTAATATATGATGAAGGAATGCTTGAGGGTAAAGGGAAAAAGAGAGAAGACACCAAGAGAGAAGGATAAAAAGTGAAAGCAGCATCACTCTGACATATAGAGGAAAAACCCTGAACCAGAACCAAATCGAATCTAAATATGGGCATTTGGGATGGATAATCCACTGTGGGAGCTTTCTCCTCATCAGAAGTTTCACAGAGCACATCTTTTTGGAGGCTTGACTAGGGAGTAAGGGGAGGGTGGCTGAGAAAAGCAAACTGGAGGGCTTGTGAGGAGCATTTCCAGTTATCAAAAGACAACGCTGCCTGCAGCACTGCATACCAACCAGAAGAGGGCGTCCCAGAGCCAATACGGTATTTGCCCTACAGTGGGTATCCATGAACAAGCACATTTTTTTTACCTGGTGTGAGAATGCAATAATCCCTGAGTTTTCTGCTAGATTCTATGTAAAAAATATTGAGGAGCTGAGCACCAGTGACTCACCTGTATAATCTTAGTTATACAGGAGGCTGAGATTTGAGGATCAGAAGCCAGTCAGAGCAAGAAAGTTCATGATACTCTTATCTTCAATTAACTATCAAAAGAGCCAAAAGAGGAGCTGAAGCTCAAGTGATAGAGTGCTATCCTTGAGCAAAAAAAGCTCAGGGGCAGCACCTAGACATTGGGTCACAGGGATCGTCAGACCCACTCACACACAGCCACAAGGCTCAGAGCAGCAGTAGGTGGGGTAGTCTCAGGCAAAGATGGTCTTGGGTCCTGAGATACTCTTGTGGAAAAACATAGACATGACACATAATTCTAGACAGATTGTAGGCCTTACATGTAAGAAATCAAATCAGCTGGGCACCATGAGTCACGCCTGTAATCCTAGCTACTCAGAGGACTGAAATCTGAGAATTGGAATTTGAAGCCAAACGAGGCAGAAAAGTCATGACATTTTTTTGTTGTTGTTGTTGGTCATGGGGCTTAAATTCTGGGTCTGAGTGCTGTCCCTCAGCTCTTCAGCTCAAGGCTAAAACTCTACCACTTGAGCCACAGTGCCACTTCCAGTTTTCTGGTGGTTAATTGAAGATAAGAGTCTCATGGACTTTCCTGCCCAGGCTGGCTTTGAACCGAGAGCCTCAGATGTTAGCCTCCTGAGTAGCTAGGATTACAGGTGTGAGCCACTGGCGCCTGGCTTAGTTATGACATTCTCATTTCCAATTAACTACCAAAAAGCTAGAAGTGGAGGTATGACTCAAATGGTTCAATGGCAGCTTTGAGCAAAAAAGCCCAGCAAGTTCAAGCCCCAGTGCTGGCACAAAACAAATAAACTATAGACTATAGAAGGGGAAAACTGGAACGTCCCACAGTAGAAGATTATATGGCAAGTAAAAAGGACAAGTAATTGGGATCTGAGGATTGTGATTCAAAGCCAGCTTGGGCAGAAAAGTCCATGAGACTCTTATCTCCAATTAACTACCAAAAAGTTAGAGGTGGAGCTATGGACTCAAATGGTAGAGTGCTATCCCTGAACAAAAAGCTAAGGGACAGCACCCAGACCAAGGTCAAGCCCCAGAAGTGACACCAAAAGGACAGGGGGAATCACTACTGTGGGCAACAATATATATGTCATCGACAAAAGCTGGACATAAAAAAAGCTGGTCACATGCCAGGCACTGGTGGCTCTCACCTGTAATCCTAACTACTCAGGAGGTTGAGATCTGAGGATCATAGTTTAAAGTTAGCCTGAGCAGAAAAGTCCGTGAGACTCTTATCTTCAATTAACCACCAGAAAACCAGAAGTGGTACTGTGGCTTAAGTGGTAGAGCTCTCACCTTGAGCTGAAGAGCTCAGGGACAGTACCCAGGTCAGAGTTGAAGCCCACGAGCACTGTACCCCCACCTCCACCCCCTCGCCACCCCACCAGAAAAAAAAAAAAAGCTGGTCATAGAAAAAAGCTGGACAGGGCTGGGAATGTGGCTTAGTGGTAAAATGCTTGGAAGCCCTGAGTTCAATTCCTCAGTACCAAATAAACAGAAAAAGCTGGAAGTGGTGTTGTGGCTAAAGGTAGAGCACTAGCTTTGATTACAGAGAGGCTCAGGGACAGAGCCCAGGCCCTGAGTTCAAGTCCCAGAACTAGACAAAATTAAAAAAAAAAAGGGCTGGGAAGGTGGCTCAGTGGTAGAGCGCTTGCCTTGCATGCTTGAGGCCCTGGGTTCGATTCCTCAGCACCACATAAGCAAAAAGAAAAAAGCCGGAAGTGGCGCTGTGGCTCAAGTGGTAGAGCACTAGCTTTGAGCTGAAGAGCTGAGGGACAGCGCCCAGGCTCAGAGTTCAGGCCCATGACTGGACCACCCCCCCCCAAAAAAAAAACCAATCTGGACATAAAATTAGGATGATGGTATAATTTCATCATGTGCAGTTTAAGAACACACAAAAAGGAATGTGTGAGAGAGAAGTCAGAATTGACTGTCTTCAGCATGAAATACATATTTTGAGGATTTCAAAGGAGTCTGGGAATGCAACTAATGTTTTACCTTCTTGACAAGAATCATGGTTACATGAGTGTATACTTAGACACTCACAATTTAGTACATTTTATATACATTATAGTTTATTCTAAAAATTCTCAACTGGATTTAGTAGACTGCAACAAATGGAATCCTAACACCAAAAACTATTTCTAACTTGGGTGCTAATGGCTCATACCTATAATCCAGGATCCAGGCAGAAAGTGGGACCCTATTTCAAAATAACCAGCACAAAAAAAAGACTATGAGCAGGGCTCTATGTGCAGTGCCTGCCTAGCAAGTGTGAGGCCAATTTCAAATCCTAGTATAACCCCGCCCCACCAAACCCTACTTCTAGGCCTATTAAGAAATGGAAGCACGGAAGTGTGGCCCAAGTGGTAGAATACTAGCTGTGAGCAAGAAAGCAGAGAGAGAATGCAAAGTCCTGAGTTTAAGCCCTGGTACCAGCACACATGCATAAAAGAAATTAAAAACAAAAGGGGGACAAAGAATAGTAAAAGACTAGGCTCTGGATGTGGCTGAATAATAGAGTGCTTACCTAGCAAGCAAGTTCAAATCTCAGTACTGCCAAAAATGGAACAGGAGAAGAAATAGGGTGAGGGTTGGGGGGACAGGGGGGGGGACGAGGAGGGAGATAGGGGAATGCTAAAACAAACATTTGGCCGATTTGGCCACTAAGGCTTAGATTACTGGATTCAGTAAGTTGTCACACAAGGACATTAAAGAATTAGCAGTAATATGTTCAAGAGAATTAAAACCTATAAAAAGAAGAAATGGAAATTTTAGAACAAAAAAAAAATGTAATAGGCTGGATGTAGCAGCTCTTGCCTGTTTACTCCAACTACTTAGAAGGCAGAAAGCAGGAAGATCTCAGTTCAATGTTGGCCCCAGGAAAAGCCATGGAGATTCCATCTCAACAAGCATTAATATGGTGGTTCATTGTAGCCTCAGCTACACTTGAACAGGGAGAAGGATTATGGTCTGAGGTTGACTTCAGGGAAAGCCCACAGACTCTATCTCAGAAACAACTGAAGTAGATGTGGCTCAAATGGTAGAGTCTTTGGCTAGTATGCAGGAGGCCCTGGATTCAAACCTTGGAACTGGAAAACAAAATGCATAACCAAAATCAAGTTCTGGGATTATGGTTCAAGTGGTAGAATGCTTCCAAGCAAAAACAAGTTTTCAATTCAAACATCAGTAGCATCAAAAGTGTGTAGAGGAGCATTATTAAAAGGGGATGAGTACACTTGCTTAGTTACAGCACACACACACAAAAGAAATTAAAGGGGATAACAATAAAGAAATCATTCCTAGACAAATGACAAGAAACACAAGAAAGAAACAAGAACAAAATAAAAGATTAACGTGTATGGGGAAATCCAAAAGAATATAAATATGCATAATAACAAAAATAAGTCTGAAGTGCAGTCAAGTAGTAGAGCACTTGCTTAGCATATGCAAGATCCTAGGTCCAATCCAAGGACAGACAGACAGATGGAAAGAAGGAAGAAAGGAAGGAAGGAAGAAAGGAGGGAGGGATGGAGGGAGGACTGAAAACTTTAGAGTTCTAGAAAAGCAAAACAGAAATGGCACCTTAGTAAATACAACAGAATATTTTCTTCTTTTATTAATTTTATTTTTATCTTTTGACTGGCACTGAAGCTTTGACTTGCTTATTACTGGCTAGCTCTCCACCACTTGAGCCATGAATTCCAGCCTGACTTTTTGCTGGTTATTTGGAGACTGACTCTGTCAGACTCAATATGCAAAAAACCTTATCCTTAAGATTCACTCACTCTTCCCCTCTATGGATGTCAGTGTATTGTATTTATATGCATTAAAATTTATACCACTTTTTTAGTTATCAATAGTTATATATTTCCATATGTATGATCAATTATCAGGTTAGATTTAATAAAATGACTGATATACTAGATATAAGAAAGCCACTTTGAAAATAAGAGGAGATGGGCTGGGAATGTGGCTTAGTGGTAGAGTTGAAGCCCTAGGCTGGATTCCTCAGTACCACATAAACAGAAAAAGCTGGAAATTGTGCTATGGCTCAAGTGGTACAGTGCTAGCCTTGAGCAAAAGAAGCTCAAGGACAGTGCCCAGGCCCTGGGTTCAGGCACCAGGACAGGCAAAAAAAAAAAAAAAAAAGAAAGAAAATAAGAGTAGAGTTAGGACTAGTGGATCATGTCTATAAAACTAGCTACTTAGAAGACTGAGATATGATCATTTGCATTCAAATCCAGCCCACACAGACAAATCTTTAAGATTCTTATCTCCAATTAACCAGCAATAAGTAGGGAATAGCTGGGCACAGGTGGCTCATGCTTGTAATCCTAGCTACTCAGTAGACTGAGATCTGAGGATTGCAGTTCAAAGCCAAATTGGGCAGGAAAGTCCATGAGATTCTTATCTCTAATTAAGCACCCAAAAAATGTCATGGCTCAAGTGGTACAATGCCAGCTCAAGCCCCAGGACTGGCACACACACACATACAAACACACATACACATACACACACACACAAAATGCCTCCCACAAAAAAAAAAAAAACAAAATAAAACAAAGAAAAGGCCCAAACCAGATATAGCCACTCAACAGAAAATTAAAATTAAACTTTAATGGACTAATATAAAAAGCAAAACAAAATCCAACCACTAGAAACCTATTTTAAATATATAACATAACATATCAGATATAGAGAAGAATTAAAAAAATAAAGGAATGTGGGAGGCAATGGCACTGTTCAAAAGGAAATGTACTCATTACCTTAGTTATGTAACTGTAACCCCTCTGTACAACACCTTTACAATAAAATCTAAAAAAGACGGAATGTGAAGAGACACACCATGGAAACACTTACCAAAAGTTGGAGTGGCTATATTAAAATCAGACAAAATAGGCTAAAAAGTCATAAATACTCCTAAAGATAAAAACAAATTACATACTCATAAAATGTTTGTTCCCCAAAGAAGAGATAATAATCTTAAATATATATTCACCTAGCAATAAATCCTCAAAACATATAAAACAAAAACTAATGAAACTGAAACAAATTCATAATTGTAGCTGGAGACTTCAGTTTTTCATTGCAGGAACAAAACAAGTCAAAGAGAAAACCATCAAGGTTCTAAAAGACTCAAACATTATCAACCATGTAGACCTAATTGACAGAGAGCACGGTTGAACTATCTATCACAGGATGGGCCTTGTTTCCAGTGCAAGTGGAATATTTACTAAGAGCCATGACACAAACTATAATGTTTTTTTTGGGGGGGGCCCGGTCGTGGGGCCTGAACTCTGGGCCTGGGCGCTGTCCCTCAGCTCTTCAGCTCAAGACTAGCACTCTACCACTTGAGCCACAGTACTACTTCCGGCTTTTTTTTCTTCTGCTTATGTGGTGCTGAGGAATTGAACCCACGACCTCATGCATGCAAGGCAAGCACTACCACTGGGCCACCTTCCCAGCCCACTATAATGATTTTTTAAAATGAAATAATATAAAGTATGTCTGTATGTCTATAGTGAAATTACTCAGAAACCCCAAAATATCAGATCATTAAGCAAAAAAAATTAAGCCCTTAGAGATGAGACCATTTAATTTTTTTTTTTGGATGGGGTCCAGTCGTGGGGCCTGAACTCTGGACCTGCGCACTGTCCCTCAGCTCTTCAGCTCAAGGCTAGCGCTCTACTACTTGAGCCACAGCACAACTTCCAGCTTTTTTCTATTGGCTTATGTGGTGCTGAGGAATCGAACCCAGGGCCTCATGCATGTAAGGCAAGCGCTCTACCACTGAGCCACCTTCCCAGCCCCCCAAGGCCATTTAATTTTTGTTGTTGTTATTGTTGTTGATTGTGGGGCTTGAACTCAGGGCATGAGTGCTGTTCCTGAGCTTCTATGCTCAAGGCTAGCACTCTGCCACTTTGAACCACAGCTCCACTTCTAGTTTCTTGGTGGTTAGTTGGAAATAAGAATCTCACAAACTTTCCTGCCCCGGTTGGCTTTGAACTGGGATCCTTAGTTCTTAGCTTCCTGAGTTGCTAGGATTACAGACGTGAAACAACCAGTACCCAGCTGAATGTGGTAGGGAGCTCGCCTTGAGCTGAAGAGCTAAGAGAAAGGCCCAGAGTTCAAACCCCATGAGTGACAAAAGAAAATTTAAAAGAAAAAAGAAATAAAAAAGAATAAATTAAATTGCCCCAAAGAGCATAAGAAAGTATCAAAGATCATAAAAAGCAACGAAACTGGAAACAAGAGAGAAAAAAAAAGATAAGAGAAAATCAATAAAGCCAAAAATCTGGTTTTAAAATAAATATTTAAAGTCAGGTTTTGGTGGCTCATACCTATAATCTTAGCTATGTAAGAGGCTGAGACCTAGAAGATCATGGTCTGAAGCCAGCTTGAGCAGAAAATCTGCAAGACTCTAGTTCCAATTAATCAGAAAAATGTCAAACTGGAGGTGTGGCTCAACTGGTAGGATGCCAACCATGAGCAAGAAAGTCAAGCAAGCTGGGCACCTGGCTCACACTTATAATCTTAGCTACTCAGCAGGCTAAGATGTGAAGATCGTGGTTAGAAGCCAGCCCAGTGAGGAAAGTCCAAGAGATTCATCTCCAAGTAATTACCAAAAAGCCAGAAATGGAGCTGTGGCTCAAGTGGTAGAGTGCTAGCCTTGAACACAAAGCTGAGGGATAGTACCCAAGCCCTGAATTTAAGCTCTAGAACTGGCACAAAAAAAGAGAGGGCTGGGAAGGTAGAGTGGTAGAGTGCTTGCCTTGCATGAATGAGGCCCTGGGTTCGATTCCTCAGCACCACATAAGCAAAAAGAAAAAAGCCTGAAGTGGCCCTGTGGCTCAAGTGGTAGAGCGCTAGCCTTGAGCTGAAGAGCTGAGGGATAGCGCCCAGACCCAGAGTTCAGGCCCTGCGACCGGACCCCAAAAAAAAAGAGAGACAGACAGACAGAGACAGACACAGAGAGACAGAGACAGAGAGACAGAGACAGAGAAAAGTCAAGCAAGAACATTAGGCCTTATGTTAAACCACTTATTCCAACACTAAAAGTAAATAAATAGCTGGGTGCTGGTGGCTCATGCCTGTAATTCTAGCTACTCAAGAGCTGAGATCTGAGGATCAAGGTTAAAAGCCATCCTGTCCAAGAAACTCTTATTTCCAATTAACCAGTAAAAAGTGGAGCTGTAGCTTAAGTGATACAGTACTAGCCTTGAGCAAAACAGCTCAAGGACAATGCTCAGGCCCTGAATTCAAGCCCTAGTACCAACACAAAAATAAATTAATTAATTAATAATTGCTGTGTGCCAGTGGCTCATAACTGTAATCCTAGCTACTCAGGAGGCTGAGGTCTGAGGATCAGGATTTGAAGGCAGCTGGGGTAGGAAAATCCATGAGATTTTTTTTGGGGGGGGGGTCTGTTTGTGGGGCCTGAACTCTGGGCTTGGGCACTGTCCCTCAGCTCTTCAGCTCAAGGCTAGCGCTCTACCACTTGAGCCACAGGGCCACTTCCGGCTTTTTTCTTTTTGCTTATGTGGTGCTGAGGAATCGAACCCAGGGCCTCATGCATGCAAGGCAAGCACTCTACCACTGAGCTACCTTCCCAGCCAAATCCATGAGATTTTTATCTCTGTTTAATGATCAAAAAGTTGGAAGCAGAAGCATGGCTAGCCCTGAGCACAAAAGCTCTGGGACAGTACCTGGGCCTTAAGTTCAAGCCCCAGGACTGCCACCAAAACAAAATACTAACAACGCTATAGTCTATCTACTCAAATAAAATAGAGAAGAAATGTAAATTATCAATAACTGACAAGAAGTGACATCATTATAGATCCTTCTAGATATTACATTGAGAATAACAAAATATTCTAAATACTTTTGCCCATAAATTAGACAACATAAGTGGAACAATTCCTTGAAAGTCATAAACTTTAAGAAGCCAAAAGAAAGGTTACAAATAAGTTTACCTTATGATATGTTTGATTTGTAGCAAGATACTATTTTCCAAGGTAATGTTCAAAGCACTTGTGAGGTACTGATTGAACTCCTCGAAGAACATTTCATTCCCTTCTTCGTACTTCCCATAGTTCTTTGAGTACTCTTTTTGAATGCAGTGATTGGTCAAGTGGCAGGTCTTGTCTTGGAAATTATCAACATGATATGGTTCTGAAGCCGTCCGAAGCACACCCTCTCTATAGAGGTAGATATTATACTGATGGTCTACCAACACCCAGCTTCTGTAATTTAACAAACACACTGGTTTATAATATAGTATAGGGTGTGTGTGTGTGTGTGTGTGTGTGTGTGTGTGTGTGTGTGACACCAATCCTCACAGGCTGCGTTTTTGGGGGGACTAGGGAGAATATAGGAAGGAGGTAGTTTTGGTTTTTTTGGGGTCGGTCGTGGGGCTTGAACTCTGGGCCTGAGCACTGTCCCTCAGCTCTTCAGCTCAAGGCTAGTGTTCTACCACTTGAGCTACAGCGCCACTTCCGGTTTTCTGGTGGTTTATTGGAGATCAGAGTCTCACGAACTTTCCTGCCTGGGCTGGCTTTGAACCGTGATCCTCAGGTCTCAGCCTCCTGAGTAGCTAGAATTACAGGTGTGAGCCACTGGCGCCTGGCTCAGGAGGTAATTTTAAAGTTATATACGGTTAGGTAAAAGTGGGTTTTCACCACACGGAGGTAAACAAACATTTCACCATACATAATAATAAGACCTGAACCCATTAAAATAAATATAGCATTTTGAAGAAACTTGATATGGTTTTGAGGTTAACTTACAGTGCCTCCATTGGTCATGCTTGCTTTTCAGGATCTGAAGAGGAAAAATGTATACCCTGAATCTTATCTGACATAGGACTGATATTTAAGAAGCAAAATGTCTTTATGAGAGCATCAAGGAGGGCATCTTGATGAGGAGGTGACAGCAATGCCCAGGGCAAGCTGAGAAGAGAGTGCTTTGCTTCGGAAAGCATCATATAACCCAGTCTAGCATGGTTGCTCACATCTGTAATCCCAGCTACTCAGCAGGTGGTAATCAGAAAGATTGTAGGTTTTTGCCCTGTGTGTGTGTGTGTGTGTGTCTTTTTGTGTGTGTATCAGTCCTGGGATTTGAACTTAGGGTCTGGGCACTGTCTTTGAGCTTTTTTGTTCAAAGTACTCTACCACCTAAGCCACAACTCCACTTTCAGTTTTTTGGTAGTTATTTGGAGATAAGATTCTAACAGATTTTCTTCAAGCTGGCTTCAAACCACAGTTTTTGTATCTAGTCTCTTGAGTGCTTGGTAGAAGAATGTAATCTGAGGACAGTCAAGACAGAAAGTTAGCAAGATCTCATCTCAACCATTATGTGGGACATAGTGGTTTCATGCCTGGGATCCCAATCATATGGGAGGTCAGAGGATGGCAGCCTGAGACCTGCCTGGGCGAAAACATAGAAGACCTTTTCACAAAAGAATGTATTAAAAAGAGCCAGGTGCAGGTGGCTCACATCTGTATCCTAGCTACTCAGGAGGCTGAGATCTGAGAATTGTGGTTCAAAGCCAGCCTGGACAGGAAAGGCCCTGAGCCTCTTATCTTCAATTAATCACCAAAAAGTCACAAGTGGAGCTGTGGCTAGCCTTGAGAAAAAAAGCTCAGGAATAGCATCCAAGCCCTGAATTTAGGCCCCAGGACCTGCACACACACACATAAATATTATAAAAGAAAATTCATAATCTTGGTTACATCTTCTAGAGAGAAGAGAGGAAACACTGAAATGGAAACAGAAAATAAGGTGCAGGAACTCAGGTCTGCTCAGCTGTCCTCAGATGTGGTAACATCTTAAACACAGGCAGCCAGATCCTCACAGCTGGGTCCTCTGCTGGCCACGTACCCTGAGCATTGTTTTCAGTTGAATAAAAGCTCAGCACAGGGCACTGAAGGATTACCGAATATCAAACTTGCGGTGACCCGGCTCGAGGAGCAGAGGGCGCTCAAGGTATTTCTGGATCACATGCACTTGGCCCTGGTTGTCTATGAAATCCAGAAGTTCTGATGCCTCCGAGGAGATGAGGATGCCTTCACCTAACAGAGCAAAAGCAAAACAGAAACTAGTCCAGTTCTTCCCACCAGGCAAATCAGAAAGGAAAGGGAGAGCAGAAGAAACCCAAGAAGGCTTTCAGTGGCCTGTACACTCCCATCTTCCTTCCTCCTGGCTCCACATGGAGCTTCTGGGCTATTAAAGCCTCTCCTCCACAGAAGATTCTTGATGCTATCTGGACAGGCCCCATCCATGAAATTTCAGCTTTATAGATATTTTAAAACATCTAAGCACTGTTAAAATGTTACTCTATTATTGGGCTCTAGCTACAATAAAGATTATACACAGCCTAACACTCAGTCTTGTAGAAATCATCTGGAGGTTAGAATATAAATACAAATATAAATACAATATATGTAATATAATATACATACAATATGTAAATATACATACAATATATGTAATATAATATAAAGTATTATAATATTATATATAATATAAAATATAACTACAAATATAAACACAAATATACAAGTATGCTCCCTGAAGCATTGCAATAAACTCACTCTCTCTCTGTCTCTGTCTGTCTGTTTCTCTCTCTCTCTCTCTATGTATGTATGTATGTATTGGGCTGGGAAGGTGGCTCAGTGGTAGAGCGCTTGCCTTGCATGCATGAGGCCCTGGGTTTGATTCCTCAGCACCTCATAAGCAAAAAGAAAAAAGCCGGAAGTGGCGCTGTGGCTCAAGTGGTAGAGAGCTAGCCTTGAGCTGAAGAGCTGAGGGACAGTGCCCAGGCCCAGAGTTCAGGCCCCACGGCCGGAGCCCCCCCCCAAAAAAAAAAAAAGAAAAGAAAAACTCAGTACATTCAAAACATCCATTAACACTAAATAATGGAAGCTGGATCGTGGTGGCTCACGCCTGTAATCCTAGCTATTCAGGAGGCTGAATTCTGAGGATCATCTGGACAGGAAAATCCAGTGGGACTCTTTTTTTTGGCAGTCATAGTGCTTGAACTATGGGCCTGGGCGCTGTCCCTCAGCTCTTCAGCTCAAGGCTAGCACTCTACCACTTGAGCCACAGTGCCACTTCCAGTTTTCTGAGTGGTTTATTGAAGAGTCTCACGGACTTTCCTGCTGGGGCTGACTTTGAACAGTGATCCTCAGATCTCAGCCTCCTGAGTAGCTAGGATTACAGGCGTGAACCACCAGTGCCCGGCTCAGTAAGACTCCCCTCTCTACCTGACCACCAGAAAACATAAGTAGCACTGTGACTCAAAGTGGTAGAGTGCTAGCCTTGAGTCCAAAAGATCAGGGATAGGACTCTGAGTTCCCTGCCCCATGATAAACAAAAGGAGAGAAAGAGTGAAAGAAGAAGGAAAGAAAGAAAAAAAAGAAGGAAGGAAGAATATCACATCCTTGTTAATTAAGTTGAGATAGAACTTACAAGTAGTATTCTATGAGCCAACTGACCAGTTGGTTTGATCATTTATCTTTTTTTTTTTTTTTTGGTCTGGTCTTGGGGCCTGAACTCTGGGCCTGGGCGCTGTCCCTCAGCTCTTCAGCTCAAGGCTAGCTCTCTACCACTTGAGCACAGTGCCACTTCCAGCTTTTTTCTTTTTGCTTATGTGGCACTGAGGAATCAAACCCAGGGCCTCAGGCATGCAAAGCAAGCGCTCTACCACTGAGCCACCTTCCCAGACCCTGATCATTTATCTTTAAATAACTATACAGATTGTGTTCAGTTTGGGGCATTTACAAATAAATCTGCAGCTGAGTGTTGGTAGCTCATACTTGTAATCCTAGCTACTCAGGAAGCTGAGATCCAGAGGATCATGGTTTGATGCTAGCACAGGCAGAAAAGTTTGTGAGAGTCCATCTCCAATCAACCAACAAAAAAACTGGGCTGAGGCCAGGTGCCGATGGCTCATGCCTGTAATCCTAGCTACTCAGGAGACTGAGATCTGGGGAATGCAGTTCGAAGCCAGCCCAGGGAGAAAAGTCCCTCTGTGACTCTTAACTCCAATAAAACTACTCAAAAAAGCTGGAAGTGGTGCTGTACCTCAGGTGGTAGAGTGCCAGCCTTGAGCACAAAGAGGCTCAGGTCTTGAGTTCAAGCTCCAGGACTGGCACACCAAAAAAAATCTAGGCTGGAGGTATAGGTTTAGTAGAGTGCCAACCCTACATGAGCAAAAAAGCCAAAGGTGAGGCCCCAAGTTCAAGCCCAGGTAGTGGTGTAAAACAAAAACAAAAAACAAAGAACTTTCAAAGAACAATATCTGGGCACTTGTGGCTCATGCCTATAATCATAGTTAATCAGGAGGCTAAAATCTGAGGATTGTGGCTCAAAGCCAGCCCAGGCAGAGAAATCCATAAGACTCTTATCTCTAATTAACCATTCAAAAACCAGAAGTGTTGCTGTGGCTCAAAGTACTAGAGTACTAGCCTTGAGCAAAAGCTCAGGGACAAGCCTGGCGCTGGTGGCTCATGTCTGCATTCTTGGGATGACAGAGTTCTTGGGATGATGGACGTGTGTGTGTGTGTGTGTGTGTGTGTGTGTGTGTGTGTGTGTGTGTGTCGCTGGTGGCTCATGTCTGCATTCTTGGGATGACAGAGTTCTTGGGATGATGGACGTGTGTGTGTGTGTGTGTCTCACTGTGACAAACTGTTTAGATAGGGTCTCATAACTTTTTGCCAGAGCTGACCTTGGACCTTGATCCTCCAGATTTCCTCCGAAGTATCTAGGATTGCAGGTGTGAGCCACTGCTGCAAGCCTTCAACCTTGTTTTTCAAGATCATTTAAGGTATTAAAGAGGCTGTGATTTTCCATGTAGAAGCTCCATGAAAACCTTGCTGAGGTCTTAATTAGAAGTATATTAAACCTGTGGACCAGTTTTGGGTGAACTGACATCTTTACTGTTTATGGAGTTCTCTAAGGCTCTCTGACCTCTTCCATACCCATTTTGTAATCTTCAGCAAATGTACATATTTTGTGGTTTCCACTTAAGATCTCATTGTCACAGAGGTAAAGTGTAAGTGGTACTGTATTATGATTGTTGTCATTGTTAGTCTACAGATATGGAAACTGTGTGTGTGTGTGTTAGCGTGTGCTGATTCTGGAGCTTGAACTCAGAGCTTAGGCAATATTTCTTAGCCTTTTCATTTAAGACACTGTCTTTTTTTTGGTCGGTCGTGGGGCTTGAACTCTAGCCATGGGAGCTGTCCCTGTGCTCTTCAGCTCAAGGTGAGTGCTCTACCACTTGAGCCACACTACCATTCCGGCCTTTTCATTTGAGGCTGGTGTTTAACTATTTAAGCCACAGCTCCATTTTCAGCTTTTTGCTGGTTAATTGGAGATAAGAGTCTCATGCCCTGATTTGGGCTGGTTTTGAATCAGTTCTCAGCCTCCCAACTAGCTGTATTAGAGGTGTGAGTCACGGTCACCCAGCAGCAATTAATTTTTTCTCTGTTGGTCTTGTATTATGCAACAGGGTTGAATGCCCAGGTTGGTGCTAGGACTCTGCCACCTCTGATTTGGATTTATAGCTTACCTCTATGTATGGTCTCATAAAGTATGGTCTCTAAAGTATGGCATAAATGAATTGATATTGTTTATTTTTCTGAGATGTACTTTTTAAAAATTAAAATTTTTTATTGTAAAGATACTATACAGAGGGGCTACAGTTACATGAGTAAGGTAATGAGTACATTTCCTATTGAGTATTGTTACCCCCTCCTTTTTTCCCCCCTATACTCAGTTTCTTAATTCAACAATCCTTCTTTCCTTAAAGTCAACCTTTTCTCCGTGACTCCACTTCTGCATGGAGGGAGGGGGTTCCACCAATTAGGCTTTCAATAAAGAAACTGCAAATCAACTACCTCTTCTCTTTTCCTATTCTATTTTGTCCCCCTCAGAAACCACATTCAGATCTTAAGATTCCTCTTTATGTCTACTTGCTACTTCTTAAGACTTTACTCTCCCCTCTTCTGTATGATCCCAAATATGACTTCTAGAACAATTATCCTGAAGAACTACTATCCTGCTGACATTCTACAACTGT
This sequence comes from Dipodomys ordii, assembly GCF_000151885.1. NCBI lineage: Eukaryota > Metazoa > Chordata > Mammalia > Rodentia > Heteromyidae > Dipodomys > Dipodomys ordii. Next base: position 522,448 of record NW_012267263.1, read on the forward strand.
TCCTTGTTCAACATCATCTGACCTCATTCTCTACCATGAGCACCAACCTTATTTTCCTTATATTTCCTGTGTGAACTCTTACTGAAAATTAATATACTTAGTGCTAGTCATTGGGGAAAAAAATGGGGAAAAGGCAGAGATAGACACATTTTTATAACTTTTAAAAAAATGTACCAGGCTGGGAAGGTGGCTCAGTGGTAGAGTGTTTGCCTAGCATGCATGAGGCCCTGGGTTCAATTCCCCAGCACCACATAAACAGAAAAAGCCAGAAGTGGTGCTGTGGTTCAAGTGGTAGAGCACAAGCCTTGAGCTGAAGAGCTGAGGGACAGTGCCCAGGCCTAGAGTTCAAGCCCCATGACCAAAAAAAAAGTACCATTTTTAAGGTGTGCCATAGTGTGAAATGGAAAAGTTAACCACAATTTTATTTCCTCATGTTAAGTATTTTAATTTTTTTTCATGTGACCTTTCTTTACACATAAGAAAAGCTTCATAATTTTGAAAATATCCCATCCTGTGGGAGTAAAAAAAAACCAATCACACATTTATTTACTAATGGCTAGATAGTGGGATTGTTTCTAAATCTTAATTTTACAGACAACTTAATAGCAAATGTCTTTGCTGTAGACCCTTTTATTTCTTTTTAAATATCTCCTTGGGAGCTGGGTGCTAGTGGCTCATGCTTATAATTCTAACTACTCAGGAGGATCATAGTTCAAAGCTAGCCCACTAGGCAGAGAAAGTTCCTTAGACTTTTATCTCCAATTAACCACCACAAGCCAGGAATAAAACTGTGGCTCAAGTGGTAGAGCACTACCCACGAGAAAAAAAAGGTAAGGGACAGTCCTTGGACCCTGAGTTCAAGCCACAGTATCAACATAAAAAAATGGATAGTATATAAATATTTCCTTGAGTGCATTTTCAGTGTGAGATCAGGAGCCCTTTATGGCCCCTAGTCTGTCATCCCATCATCACTACCCAGAGAAGTTAGCCACAAACCTTCAGCAAAATCACCACTCTTTGTTTTCTTATCCTATAGCTGTAAATGATACATAAAATTCATATTTACTTAGTCATTTTTGAATACTTGTTATAGCTTGTTTCCGTGGATTTGGGGGGGGGGAGGAGAGGGTTTATAGGGCTTAAACTCTGGGCCTGGGCACTGTTCCTCAGCTCTTTAGCTCAAGGCTAGCGCTCTACCACTTGAGCAACAGCGCCACTTCAGGTTTTCTGAGTGGTTTCTTGTAGGTAAGAGTCTCATGGCCTTTCCTGCCCAGGCTGGCTTTGAACTGCAACCCTCAACCTCAGCCTCCTGAGTAGTTAGGATTACAGGCATGAGCCACTGGCACCTGGCTTTTCCATGGATTATTAACTATGTATCTTCTATCACTTGCTAAACAGAAAAATTGCAAAGGATCTTTTGAGGGGGTCTTTAAGAAGGTTATTATTTACTTGCTTTTGCTTCCCACTTCAGCTTTTCTGGAAATAGGTGCATCATTAGCCCTTCTTGCTGACAAGACTGTAGGTCCCTGGGGGCATAAGATCATGTCTGTCTCTTTTATTCTTTTATCTCCCAGTATCCATCCATTTTTTCACAGTGTCCATACATCAAGTCTCTGCTGGTTGCCAACTGCTATCCTGGCATGGGAAGTAGTGCTAGGCACAGAGGTGACACGGGGTCACTGTGCTGGAACAGCATCTCTAAGTACCGAGTTGTATGTAACCTCTGGCAAATGGTCCAGAGCAGGAGATAGGAAGCAATACTGCAGGGGAAAAGAAGGTGGTCGCAGATCAGAGACAGAAGTGGTAAAGGTGGACAGTGGTATGATAGTGAGTATAGTCTGAAGACTGAGCCAGCTATACTAAGCACATAGAAGGAATGAATAAACATTGTTTAACTAGAGAAAAAGTAGTTCATTGGTTTCATTTTGTAGTCCCCAAATATGTAAATAGATATTATATACCACTTATTTCCTCAACTGTGTGTGTGTGGGGGGGGGAATGTGTGTGTTGGGACTAGGGCTTGAACACAGGGCCTCATGCTCCCCCTTAGCTTTTTTCCCCTTTTTTCGGTGCAGTCTGGGACCTGTCCCTGAGCTTTTGTGCTCAAAGCTAGAGCTCTACCACTTGAGCTACAGTTCTACTTATGGCTTTTTTGGTGATTAATTAGAGATAAGAATTTCAGGGCTTTGAACCACAATTCTTAGATCTCAGCCTCCTGAGCAGCTAGGATTACAGGCATGGGCAACCAATGGCTAGCTCCCTTAGCATTTTTGCTCAAAGCTGGTGATGTACCACTTGAGCCACATTTCCACTTCCTTTTCTCAACTTTTACAGCAAAAATTCAGTTCAACATTTTATTTTCTCTTTACTGAACCCTACCACTTAGTGTCCTCTGTCTTGCCTTGTGAGGGTCCAGAGACTGTGCGAGGGTCCTTAGAGAGTCCCATCTGGCTCCAAGTTCAAACCTACAGAAGGAACCTGAAATACTGTGGATGTCTATTTCCTCCTCCAATTCCTCCATGTATCATCAGAACCAGAGGCCTTAACTTGAGAAGAAATTGCAAGGGGAAAAGAAAAATGGGTGAAGTACCTGGCTTGTGGCAAGAGTCCCATTCTTCCACTTGTAGAAGATTCCTGGTAATGCCAAGATAGTTGGTAGAAAAAAAGTGTGTCTACTTGACCAAGGACAGAAATGAGAAATAATGGCCAGATGGTCTTCCAAGTAAATAAAAAGAGAAGCAAGTTCAAAGTGGAATGATTGTAAAAGGAGACCATATAAGGGTATGAGGAGAAACTGTTCATGTGCTTATTACACTGAGAGGTGCCTTTATTTAAGCCTGAGTTGTTCTTATAAACTTCATGTCATTCATGCATTCATTCACACACATTCATTGAGTGCCTGGGAGGAGCATATGGACACAAATAAGGTAGACAGTCTGTGTTTACATGGAATTTTGAACACGCTGAGGAGATGGACACATATGCAATATAGTCCTGGGAAGTAGTTAGTGCCAGAAGTAAAAAAGGAAGCAACAGCTGTACATGCAATTTTAGACTAGAAATGTCTTTCTGACACAGCAAGCTTCGAGTTGAAGTAGAAACTATTCCATGTAAGCACATTCCAGACACACCGACAATTTTAGAGTATATGAGGGACCCAAGGCAGACTTTGTGTCTACAGAACAGTAAGCAAGGACAAGAATAGAAAGATATGAGATCAGAGATATGAGGAAATGTCCAGTAGTAGGCTACCATCAGGAAGCTAAAGTTATTCTAACTACATTAAGAGCCAGCTGGTAAGTCTTAAGCAGGAAGAAACATGATCAGATTTATGTTTCTGAAACACCACTGTCTGGGTGGAGGAGAGCTGGCTGAGAATTGGCACTGCAGTCACAGAACAAAGAGAATGATGGTTTTGATTTTTGAGTGTGAGCAGTGGAAATATGAAGAAAAGTCTATTTCAGAGTATGTTTTAAAGGTAGCACCAGCAAGACAGTATTGAATAAGGAAAAGAGGTGTCAAAGATGAATTATTCAGAGACTAACAGAATAGTAGAATCACAAGCTAAGTAGGAATAGTGAAAGTGGAAAGGTTGGGGCAAGCAAAATTGGAAAGGAAATGAAGAGCTCTGATCAGATAAATTAATTTTGAAATATCTTTTAGATATAGCAAAGGTCCTCTTGGATCTAGAGCTTCAAGGGAAGGTCTAGGTTAAAAAGAAACCATCAGCGTGCTACAGATGCTATTCACAACTAGCTGTGATCTCTACCTCCAGTGATTCAGTTAGAATCAGTCATCTAAATACAGAATTGAATTCTAATGTGCCAAAGAACAAAGCTTGACAAAACCCACAGGGACAACGAGAAGAGTTTGGCAATGCTACTCACCTTTGGCTCCAGCTGATGACTTTGCAATCCAAACACTGCCTTCTCCATCTTCTTTCTTTCTGTTATAAGAAGCCAGGAAAAATTCTCTTTCATCTGTCCTTGAGTTATTGATGGGTGGCTGGATCCCATTCTGTGCTGAAGCAACTGGGGTCTTAACATTCGTTGGATAAATCACATAGGATTCAGGGAACCATGCGCATGACTCGGAGAGTTCTGGGCTTGTCTTGATTAGCCTGTAGATAAAAAAAAAAAAACTCAGTCTATTTCTTACTATGCTCTGAAACTCTATTCAGAAAGACTACTGCTTTCCTCAAAAGCTTTTCAAAGAGGCCTGTTCTCTTCCTTACTCTTCTACTTGCTCTTGGTCTCCCTTAGGTACAATGCTGAAGAAATACCTGTTACTTCAAAAGACTTAATGATGAAAACTTTGGCTCTTTTAAAATATACCTCTGTAGAAACTCAGCTTAATTTTGAGCCAATACCTTTTCAACAAATTAGATTGTTGAAAACAACATACATGAACCAGATTCATATTAAAAAATGAAGTGAGGCTTGGCAACAGTGGCTCATGCCTGTAATCCTAATTATTTAAGAGGTTGAAGTCTGAAGGTTGTGGTTCAAAGCCAGCCCAGGCAGGAAAGTCTGGGAGACTCTTATCTCCAATTAGCCAGCAAAAAAAACTGGAAGTGGAGCTGTGGCCCAAGTACTAGCTGTGAACAAAAAAGCTCAGGGACAATGCTTCAGACCTGAGTTTAAGCCCCAGGACTGGCACAAAGAAGAGAGAAAGAAAGGAAGAAAGAAAGAAAGAAAGAAAGAAAGAAAGAAAGGAAGGAAGGAAGGAAGGAAGGAAGGAAGGAAGGAAGGAAAAAAGAAAGAAAGAAAGAAAGGCAGACAAGAAAGACAGACAAGAAAGAAAGGCAGACAAGAAAGACAGATTTAAAAAAAGACAGACAGATAAGACAGATAAGAAAAGAAAAAGAAGTGGGGAATAGAGGAAAATGTTCAAATAACTAGAAAAGAAGTACTATATTGGCCCATCTTTCCAGGGGAGAAAAAGCTGGTTAGGAATCTGCATTATCTAAAGACTATTTTTTTTTCCTTTTTTCTTTTGTCAGTCATGGGGTTTGAACTCAGGGTTTGGGCACTATCCCTGAACTCTTTTGCTCAAGCCTAGTACTCTAAACACTTTGAGCCACAGCTCCACTTCCAGTTTTTGAGTGGTTAATTGGAAATAAGAGTTCACAGGACTTTTCTCCTGGGCTAGCTTCCAAAAAGGCAATCTTCAGATCTCAGCTTCCTAAATTGCTAAGATTACAGGCGTGATCCACCAGTGCCTGACTAAATACCATCATTTAAGTCCATCATTTCTTGCTTTTAGCTCAGACTGGCTTCAGTGACAGAATATTGAAGAAAATTTTCTTTTTTTTTATTGTGAAAATACTGTACAGAGGGGTTACAATTACATGGGCAAGATAATGAGTACAATGAGTACATTTCTTATCAAGCATTGTAGCCTCCTCCTTTGTTTCCCCTTCCCATCCCTTCCTATCCTCCTTCCCACACCCCCCCTGAAGAAAATTTTCTAATGAAACATGCAACACCGGTGGACATGGAGAATTAGAACTCCTACTTCCAAGAGAAAATCAGGCCTTGGGCAAAACTCTCAAACAAAAAGGCTTCCCATGGGGCTGGGAAGGTGGCTCAGTGGTAGAGTGCTTTCCTTGCATGCATGAGACCTTGGGTTTGATTCCTCAGCACCACATAAACAAAAAAAAACAAAAGTGGCACTGTGACTCAAGTGATAGAGTGCCAGCCTTGAGCTGAATAGCTGAGGGACAGCGCCCAGGCCGAGTTCAGGCCCCAGGGCCTCCCCCCACTACCCCCCACCAAAAAAAAAAAAAAAAAAAAGGCTTCCCCCTATGATTACTCTCCAGTCAGACTCTGGAGTTGGAGGAGGTCTGAGAATTCCAGGAAACAATGAGGATCTGGTCCCCTGTAGGTGAACACCCCAAATCACAAGGGCAGTATCAACAAGGATGCAAGCCATGAACTTACAAGTCCAAACTCTAGCCCTGCCCTTTCCCCAAGGAAGCAGAAACAGGGAGGCCTACTAAACACTAAACCCTAATCTGTGCCCCTTCTTCTAGAACAGGTATCTAGAACTTAGACATCAATAAAGCCATTTTAAAGTTCAAGCCAACAAAATCTGAAAGGTACTTAAACCCAAGGGAACAATAAATAAATAAATTTCTAACTCACCAAATGTTCCAACTCTGTACTGCGGAATATAGTGACCACAAGTCATTGACAGCCTCTGAGCACTTAAACTGTGGCTGGTGTGGACTGACTTGCAAATTATATCTAATTTTAATTTGAATATCGATCACTATAAAAACACGTTTTTAATTAAGCACAACCTCATTAGCTCAGTAGAGTGCTATTTTACTTTATAAATGTATTGCTGTGTACATGTCAGGCAATTTCTAACCTCACACACAAACACATCAGTGTTCTATTCAGGGACAATAGATTGATTCAATTCAAAGAAACCTGCTTTTCTGAAACATTATGATGTATTTGTTTGCAAAGCATGAGTTATAGTGCTAGCAAATCCTAAGTGATCCTTAAGGTGGAATATAATTATTTTCCTAGTTAAAAAATCAGTATAGCTGGGCACAGTATAGCTCCCGCCTACAGTCCTAACTACTCAGGATGCTGAGATCTAAGGATCATAGTTCAAAGCCAGCCTAGGGAGAAAAGTCCATGAGACTCTTATCGCCAATAAACCACCAGAAAACTGGAAATGGTGCTGTGGCTCAAGAGGTAGAGAACTAGCCTTGAGCTGGAAAGCTCAAGGACAACTCCCAGAATTGAAGCCCAGAGTTCAAGCCCCATGACTAGCCAAAAAAAATCAGTATGGACAAATTTAATTTTTTTTTCTTTTTATTATCTTCAAAGAGTTGTACAGGTTCAACTTAACATGTCCGTTTATGTATATGGAACATTTTGATTGGTCATCCCTTCTATCATTCATCATTCTCCCCACCCACCACCTATACCATCCCATCATCTCCTCGTTTCCTAGTTCCCTTTTCCTATCTGTGCTATATTATGACTGTATTTTCTCACCATTCCTCTCTCTGAGTATGGACAGATTTTGAAATGTAAAACAAAGGTACTACAGATAGAAAATTAGCAAATCCAAACTTGCAATTCCAACCAACTATAAAATGGCTCAGATCTTTCATACAAAAACATGAAAATACAGTGGAAGACTGCAAGAAAAGATTTAAAAAGATATTTTATTAAAAACAACCTTCAGCTAAGTGGCAACTTGCCATAGACTATAAAACACTTCCTAAGAATATCAAAGACTGACTGATTCAAATGAAGTATGGTGGTGCTTGCTGTAATCCCAACACTAAGGATGCTGAGAGATGAAGATTGTGAGTTTGAGGGGAGCTTGAGCAACATAGCAAGTTCCAGGTGAGCTTTGTCACAAAACAACATTCAAAATTAGAAAAATATTAGCTTTTTTTCTTTAGTTTTAGGTAAGCTAAATATAAGAGGTGTTAATTAATGCTGATTAATATTTGGGGCATGCTTACATGGAAAAATTGTCAAATTACAGCCTAAAAAAATCAAACTCTTGGTATGAGTATATTTTGATATTTTATAACAGTCAAAGAATTTAAACTATATGTGAAAAACTGCTTGTTATCATGTTGGACAGGACTTCAAGTAGGTTGGATTGAGGTAGATTCACTGGGATTTGAACAGTGTTTCCTTTAACTACATCCTATTATGGGATACATATTAGAAACATTTGTTTCCTCTGTTTTTTGAAGCTAAATACATAGTGTCCTGGGTAGAATTGTTGAAATGGTTCAGAGCATCCTTGAAGATGCTACAATGATTCACCAGTTCATGAAACTATTGAAAGAAACAGAAGACAATGAATTTAATGGCACTATATTCTTTGTCAATATGCACTGAAGAGAGATGAAAGAATTCACAAAGGTTTACTCTACTGTTGATTCCAGCTCATATTTCTTGGTAGAAGGAATACTGGCTATATTATTATTTCCTCCCAAAATGCCATTATTTCATTCAATAATCAAAAAATAAAAAATGGCAGAGTAATCAGGAGCTCACACCTGTAATCCTAGCTACTCAGGAGGCTGATCTGAAGATCACAGTTCAAAGCCAGCCTGGGCAGGAAAATCTATGAGACTCTTATCTCCAATTAACCACCAAAAAGCCATAAGTAAAGCACTAGCCTTGAGCATAAAAGCTCAGGGACAGTGGCCAGGTCCTGAGATCAAGCCTCAAGACCAGCAGGTAGGCACGCTTTTGTTTCAAAGTCAAATTAAGTTCTCTAAAAACAATGAATTTGTTAATGCACAAATACTGAAGAAAAATGATTTTGATACTTGATTCCATTACTAAAAAACTTTTACATATATTAGAGCAGCCCAGGTATGGAAATATGCTCTTGAAACTATAATTTTTTGTGAAATGTAAATTCAAACCAAGGGTTTCCAGAGAAAATTTAGGGTTTGAATTCAAGTATGCCACAAATGAAAAAAAAACATATTTTGAAGACCTGAAAAGAATATATAAAATATCAAAGTACTATTTTTTTAGTAACATGTCAAAAGGACAGTATTTGGGGGTTTTGTTATTGCCTTTTTTATTTTTATAGTGCTGGAATGAAATCCAGGGCCTTACGCTCAGGAGACATGGTCTATACCCCTGAGCTATACCCTTACTCCAATATATTGGACTTATTTACTGAAGCAAAATAGATCATGATTTTTTTTTGATGCCAGTCCGAGGGCTTGAACTTAAGACAGAGTGTTGTCCCTAAGGTTTTTGCCCAGTGCTAGCACTCTACCACTTAAGCCACAGCTTTTTGGTATTAATTGGAGATCAGAATCTCAAGGACTTTCCTGCCTTGACTGGCTTTGAACCATGATCCTCAGATCTTAGCCTCTTATGTAGCTAGGATTACAGGAATGAGCCATCAGTACCTGGCTTTTCTTGGCTTTTTTTGCTTAGATTATACATTTAATTGCATCAATCTTGCTGCACTTACTTTTATGTGGCTACTAAGAAGTTAAAGTTACATTTGTGGCTAGCATTAAATTTCTGTTGGACAGCACTGTTCTGTCAGATAACCTTCACCTGGAAGCTGCATTTCCTGTATAGAACCAAGACCAGACTGCAAAAGGTCCTTTGCATTTGTTCCAATCCCTCAACCAGCCCATTTGGGAAGCAATCACAAATTACAAATGGGGCTTTATTCACATCTACAAGAGAGTAATGCTCACAAGAAAAGAAAGCACCCAATTCTGCCAAGAGAAGAAAAACCCTTGAGTACCCTGGGACCTTGATGAATTTCTGAACCTCCTGATGTGATAGGAAGAAGGGCAAACAGGGTCCAATTTAAAACCCTAGTGAGGCGCTGAAAAGCCCTGGGAGGGCTGTCTAGTTACAATGCCTATGGGGTCCATTTGTAGAGTTGAGAAGCACTCTGGCTTACTATTATTGTAGCCTTGGACAACACAGCTGATCTATGATCTCTGTTTTGTCCTATAAATTAAGGGAGATTACATTTCTAATTCCCCAGAGTCCTTTTTGAGCCATACAAAACCATGAGAGGGTAACAAACTGATAAAGTTGATCATTTTCTCTTGGGATACAACAGCTTCTTGGAAGAATTAACAGTAGAAAGGAAGCAGGGAGGAAGGAGACAACCTCCAGGTTCCATGAGTCACATCACCATTTTCACCATTTATCATCATAGACCATGTCACATCACAACCATCCAAGAAAAGGGCACTATCACCATGTATTTTCCCCAAGCTCGTGGTGAACTCTGGGTCTGGGCACTGTTCCTGAGCTCTGCAGCTCAAGGCTAGTGGTCTACCACTTGAGCCACAGTACCACTTCTGGTTTTCTGGCGGTTTATTGGAGGCAAGACTCTCATGGAGATCCGGGCCTTGGTGGCTCAAGCCTGTAATCCTAGCTATTCAGGAGGCTGAGATCTGAGGATTGCAGTTCAAAGCCAGCTCGGGCAGTTAAGTCCTTGAGACTCTTATCTCCAATAAACCACAGAAAACCAGAAGTGGCACTGTGGCTCAAGTGGTAGAACACTAGCCTTGAGCTGAAGAGCTGAAGGACAGTGCCAAGGTCCAGAGTTTAAGCCCCACGACTAACCCCCCCATCATCCCTCCCCCCAAAAAAAGTCTCATGGACTTTCCTTCCTGGGCTGGCTTTGAACTGTGATCCTCAGATCTCAGCCTCCCGAGTAGTGAGGAGCACAGGCGTGAGCCACTGATGCCTGGCTTGTTCAGCATTATTTTTAACAGCATCCTCTGCTTTTTATTTATAAAAGTGAAGTTCTACTTTTGTCTTTAAACAAAAAATCCAGAGAAGAAACAGAATTTTATATAAATATTTCAATGAGTAATCCTGTCCCACTTCCTACTCCTGATGTTACTCAAACGGTCTTTTAGATTCTAAATATAAAAAGAGGTAATTAGAAGACTTCAGAAAGCTTCACTCTCCTAAAGGAGAACTTCTGCTGAATCATGAATACCCATCATAGAGAGAAGTGGGAAAGTTACTAGGGCCAAAAAGGCAGAACAAAAAGAAATGATACTGGTGGCTCACACCTGTAATCATAGCTACTCAGGAGGCTGAGATTTGGGGAGCATGCTTCAAAGCCAGCCCACATAGGCTTTGGACCCTTATCTTTAACCAACCACAACAAGGCTAGACAAGGAGATGTAGCAAGTGGTCGAATGCCTGCTGTTAATGAAAAAACTAATTGACAGCACAAGGCCTTGAGCTTAAGCCCCATGACAAATACACATACACCAAAGCAAAAGTGGAAATGTTCCTGTGTGTACTGGGTTTTATAAATACCTTCAGTGCAGAATGGAAAGAACATCTCTCATTGTCTCCTTGCTAAACAATCTGTTTGGCTATACATATTTATCAGTTATATGCAAAGAATACTACAGACCAAATGACAATCCTGGCCTCTGGGATCTCATACTTGGTGTTTCCCAGTAGAAATGATTAGCAGTAATAGCAGTGACATCCATAGTAGTGATAGGAAGAACTATTTTTACTGATACATTCTAAACTATGAGACAGGCATGCTTTAAAGGATTCTCAGCCAGGGGCTGGTGGCTCACACCTATAATCCTAGCTACGCAGGAAGCTGAGATCTGAGGATCACAGTTCAAAGCAAAAAGAAAAAAGGCAGGAAAGTTCATGAGACTCTGATCTCCAACTAACCACCAAAAAAACCCAAAAGTGGAGCTGTGGCTCAAAGTGGTAGAGTGCTAGCCTTGAGTAAAAGAGCTCAGGGACAGTGCCCAAGTCCTGAGTTCAAGTCCCATGACTACAAAAAAAAAAGATTCTCTTAACTCAACAAACTGAAGTAGTTACTATCACTATATTCATTTCTACAAACTTGCATATGCATCAGGCATCTGTGCTATGTCTGCTTTGTGGCTCCTTGTTTAATATTCATAACTGTCTTATGAGGGAGGTCTGAGATTTAACCCACCCTAAGATGACAGCTGAGGTTAAACCTAAGCTGCTGATCTTAGCCTTTGTGTGATACTGTCTCCTTCACACCCTTGTATGCTGTTGTCATGGTATATGGCCATAGCCCAACTACTCCGAGATAAATGGTAGAATAGAGCTCTTATACCTTGCTCAAGTATCTTCTCTGATAGACCTCCAGCTACAGTGAGAGTTGGCCATTGAGGTCTTACACGTGGCCTTCCCCAGGAACCAGAAACACTAAGAAAGCTAGGTCTTCCACATTTCCCCATAGCCAATGACTGGCTGATTCTGGATCACAGAAGTCCCATCACTTTACTTCTGGCTGTGACACCTTTGAAATGTCATTCACTCCGGAGCTCCAGAAGTGACACTTGAGCTGAAATCACCTCTTTGCTTGGCTCTTACTTGGCCTTGCCCTGCCCAGATGTACTGGTTTTGTGATGTGTTTGTGCAAGAACCCTTTTTTCCCTTATGCAAGAAGCTTTGAGTCAGGCCCTGCCTCTGCAGAGCTTCACCTAGGAGACAGATAGGCTTTATCAAGCACTGCACAGCAACATTTTCAACTGCCATCAAAGCAACCGGAAGAAAGCTTTCAGCATGAATGTCTGTTGGCTATTAAAATAGCAAAAGTATTTTTTCCCTTTAAATAATCACACATTTTGGAAGTGGCACTGTGGCTCAAGTGGTACAGTGCTTGCCTATAGCTCAAGAGCTCAGGGATAGCACCCAGACCCAGAGTTCAAGCCCCACAACAGACATAAGAAAGAAAGAAAGAGAGAGAGAGAGAGAAAGGAAGGAAGGAAGGAAGGCAGAGAGAGAGAGAGAGAGAGAGGTGCCAGTTGCTCGTGTCTGTAACCCTAGCTACTTAGGAGGCTGGGATCTGAGGACCACAGTTCAAAGACAGCCCAGGCAGGAAAAGTCCATGAGACTCTTGTTTTTTTGGGGGGTCTGGTCATGGGGCCTGAATTCTGGGCCTGGGCGCTGTCCCTCAGCATTTCAGCTCAAGGCTAGCACTCTATCGCTTGAGCCACAGAGCCACTTCTGGTTTTTTTCCTTTTACTTT